>NW_028161877.1:0-151241 GCF_964263955.1 Coregonus lavaretus
AAGATAAAGACAAGTCTACTTTTTATCATAGAATTTTGAATTCCTAGAGCGGAAATCTCCATGTAAGTCAATGGGGCGAGTCTGAGTTTTTTTTCTTTCTTCCCCTGTTCTATGAATTGAGTCAACGACTTTCATCATCCTCCTCCATGACGTCTATTTGATCCAGAGGCTGATGACTGAAATCATTCAGATGCCATGGAAACGGGCTATACGTATGGAGACTCAAGTGGGCGGCTGCTGAGAGCTGTGAGATTATAGAGTTGGATGATTGAGGAGGTTGAACAATATGATACCTAATTTGGATAGACGTGTGCAGCAGGTGGGCCTGTCCGGACCTTTAATACAAAAGCCGGAATGAAAACCCGGGCCGACTGGAGTCTGTGGTACTCAACAGGGATCTGAGTGGAACACAAAGAAAGGCTAGGAGAACATTACATTTTACATTTATTACATTTTAGTCATTTAGCAGACGCTCTTATCCAGAGCAGACTTACAGTTAGTGAGTGCATACATTCTTTTTATTTTTCATACTGCCCCCCCCCCCGTGGGAATCGAACCCACAACCCTGGCGTTGCAAAACGCCATGCTCTACCAACTGAGCTACATCCCTCTGCCGGCCATTCCCTCCCCTACCCTGGACGACGCTGGCAAATTGTGCGCCACCCCATGGGGGTCTCCCGGTCGCGGCCGGCTACGACAGAGCCTGGATCCGAACCACTCGGGAGGTTACAGAGAACAGAGACCAAAAGGTTTTCTTTCCTCTCAAAGACAATAACATTTGAAATCAATTCTGCTGCTGTCAAGTGATAGTGCTCTGAAATGAACGGAAGTCTCACCTCTGTTGTTATCATCACGGAGCCTTCATCCCAATGGAAAACATCAGGGGATTGAGAACACTCACCACTTTCGCCCTCAGCGTTTTCTACTTTCTTGAGTCTTTATTCGAGACTGGAACGTTGGTATAATATCCAGGCCGAGTCCCAAACGGCATCTGTTCCCTACAAAAGCTTTTGACCAAGAGGCGCTGGTAAAAACGTACTGCGCCATGTTCTATGGGTGCCATTTGGGGACGCAACCCAGTAAATCTGTGGAGCATCAAGATCACCAGTCAGTGAGCCAGCTGGAGTTTCCTTTCATTCTAGTAAAGAGTCCCATGTTGACATGTGGGTGTATACAGTGAGGGAAAAAAAGTATTTGATCCCCTGCTGATTTTGTACGTTTGCCCACTGACAAAGAAATGATCAGTCTATAAGTTTAATGGTAGGTTTATTTGAACAGTGAGAGACAGAATAACAACAAAAAAATCCAGAAAACGCATGTCAAAAATGTTATAAATTGATTTGCATTTTAATGAGGGAAATAAGTATTTGACCCCCTCTCAATCAGAAAGATTTCTGGCTCCCAGGTGTCTTTTATACAGGTAACGAGCTGAGATTAGGAGCACACTCTTAAAGGGAGTGCTCCTAATCTCAGCTTGTTACCTGTATAAAAGACACCTGTCACAGAAGCAATCAATCAATCAGATTCCAAACTCTCCACCATGGCCAAGACCAAAGAGCTCTCCAAGGATGTCAGGGACAAGATTGTAGACCTACACAAGACAGGAATGAGCTACAAGACCATCGCCAAGCAGCTTGGTGAGAAGGTGACAACAGTTGGTGCAATTATTCGCAAATAGAAGAAACACAAAGAACTGTCAATCTCCCTCGACCTGGGGGCTCCATGCAAGATCTCACCTCGTGGAGTTGCAATGATCATGAGAACGGTGAGGAATCAGCCCAGAACTACACGGGAGGATCTTGTCAATGATCTCAAGGCAGCTGGGACCATAGTCACCAAGAAAACAATTGGTAACACACTACGCCGTGAAGGACTGAAATCCTGCAGCGCCTTGAAAGCACATATACAGGGCCATCTGAAGTTTGCCAATGAACATCTGAATGATTCAGAGGAGAACTGGGTGAAGGGTTGTGGTTAGATGAGACCAAAATCGAGCTCTTTGGCATCACTCAACTCGCCGTGTTTGGAGGAGGAGGAATGCTGCCTATGACCCCAAGAACACCTTCCCCACCGTCAAACATGGAGGTGGAAACATTATGCTTTGGGGGTGTTTTTCTGCTAAGAGGACAGGACAACTTCACCGCATCAAAGGGACGATGGACGGGGCCATGTACCGTCAAATCTTGGGTGAGAACCTCCTTCCCTCAGCCAGGGCATTGAAAATGGGTCGTGGATGGGTATTCCAGCAAGACAATGACCCAAAACACACGGCCAAGGCAACAAAGGAGTGGCTCAAGAAGAAGCACATTAAGGTCCTGGAGTGGCCTAGCCAGTCGCCAGACCTTAATCCCATAGAAAATCTGTGGAGGAGCTGAAGGTTCGAGTTGCCAAACGTCAGCCTCGAAACCTTAATGACTTGGAGAAGATCTGCAAAGAGGAGTGGAACAAATCCCTCCTGAGATGTGTGCAAAGCTGGTAGCCAACTACAAGAAACGTCTGACCTCTGTGATTGCCAACAAGGGTTTTGCCACCAAGTACGAAGTCATGTTTTGCAGAGGGGTCAAATACTTTATTTCCCTCAATTAAAATGCAAATCAATTTTAACATTTTTGACATGCGTTTTCTGGATTTTTGTTGTTGTTATTCTGTCTCTCACTGTTCAAATAAAACCTACCATTAAAATTATAGACTGATCATGTCTTTTCAGTGGGCAAACGTACAAAATCAGCAGGGGATCAAATACTTTTTTCCCCTCACTGTAGCACTTATACCAGGGTCAGGGTTCTGGCCAATTAGAACTACTATTAAACAACAGGAGAAAAATGGAATGGTTTTAAACAGAGAGAAGCCTTATATTAGTGAGACAGAGAGCTATGGAGTCAGATTGAGTTGTCAGTGTGTTTTAAATAGAGAAAAGCCTTATATAGTGAGACAGAGAGCTCTGGAGTCAGATTGAGATGTCAGTGTGTTTTAAACAGAGAGAAGCCTTATATAGTGAGACAGAGAGCTCTGGAGTCTGATGGAGTTGTCAGTGTGTTTATAACAGAGAAAAGCCTTATATAGTGAGACAGAGAGCTCTGGAGTCAGATTGAGTTGTCAGTGTGTTTTAAACAGAGAAAGCCTTATATAGTGAGACAGAGAGCTATGGAGTCAGATTGAGTTGTCAGTGTGTTTTTAAACAGAGAAAAGCCTTATATAGTGAGACAGAGAGCTCTGGAGTCAGATTGAGTTGTCAGTGTGCTTTTAACAGAGAAAAGCCTTATATAGTGAGACAGAGAGCTCTGGAGTCAGATTGAGTTGTCAGTGTGTTTTAAACAGAGAGAAGCCTTATATAGTGAGACAGAGAGCTCTGGAGTCAGATTGAGTTTGTCAGTGTGTTTTTAACAGAGAAAAGCCTTATATAGTGAGACAGAGAGCTATGGAGTCAGATTGAGATGTCAGTGTGTTTATAACAGAGAGAAGCATTATATAGTGAGACAGAGAGCTCTGGAGTCAGATTGAGTTGTCAGTGTGTTTTTAACAGAGAAAAGCCTTATATAGTGAGACAGAGGAGCTGTGGAGTCAGATTGAGTTGTCAGTGTGTTTTTAACAGAGAAAAGCCTTATATAGTGAGACAGAGAGCTCTGGAGTCAGATTGAGATGTCAGTGTGTTTTTAACAGAGAAAAGCCTTATATAGTGGGAAAGAGAGCTCTGGGGTCAGATTGAGTTGTCAGTGTGTTTGCTGAGTGGGGGCCCTTGTTAATTCCAGCCACTGGTGCATTACAGGGTCTCTCTCTGTCTCTGTGTCTTCATCCCCAACTGGCGACCTATTCCCTATATAATTCCCTATGGGTCCCGGTCAAAAGTAGTGCACTAAATAGGGAATAGGGTGTCATTTGGGACGTAGCCTCTGTTTCTGTGTAACCCTCCAGCAGTGATGGTGTGTTCACCCTGCTGCTGTTAAGGACATGTCTAACACCTTCTCTCAGGATGCACCCCCACACACCTCATCAGTTCAATCATCTCTCTCTCTCTCTCTCTCTCTCTCTCTCTCTCTCTCTCTCTCTCTCTCTCTCTCTCTCTCTCTCTCTCTCTCTCTCTCTCTCTCTCTCTCTCTCTCTCTCTCTCTCCTCTCTCTCTCTCTCTCTCTCTCTCTCTCTCTCTCTCTCTCTCTCTCTCTCTCTCTCTCTCTCTCTCTCTCTCTCTCTCTCTCTCTCTCTCTCTCTCTCTCTCTCTCTCTCTCTCTCTCCTCTCTCTCTCTCTCTCTCTCTCTCTCTCTCCTCTCTCTCTCTCTCTCTCTCTCTCTCTCTCTCTCTCTCTCTCTCTCTCTCTCTCTCTCTCTCTCTCTCTCTCTCTCTCTCTCTCTCTCTATATAAGGGAGGATGGTGTGTGTTCCTAGTCAGTAGGTGGAAGGTGTGTTTCCCTAGTCAGTAGGTTAGGAGGTGGATGGTGTGTTTCCCTAGTCAGTAGGTTAGGAGGTGGATGGTGTGTTTCCTAGTCAGTAGGTTAGGAGGTGGACGGTGTGTTCCCTAGTCAGTAGGTTAGGAGGTGGATGGTGTGTTTCCCTAGTCAGTAGGTTAGGAGGTGGACGGTGTGTTTCCCTAGTCAGTAGGTTAGGAGGTGGGACGGTGTGTTCCCTAGTCAGTAGGTTAGGAGGTGGATGGTGTGTTTCCCTAGTCAATAGGTTAGGAGGTGGATGGTGTGTTTCCCTAGTCAGTAGGTTAGGAGGTGGATGGTGTGTTCCCTAGTCAGTAGGTTAGGAGGTGGACGGTGTGTTTCCCTAGTCAGTAGGTTAGGAGGTGGATGGGTGTGTTTCCCTAGTCAGTAGGTTAGGAGGTGACGGTGTGTTTCCTAGTCAGTAGGTTAGGAGGTGGACGGTGTGTTCCCTAGTCAGTAGGTTAGGAGGTGGATGGTGTGTTTCCCTAGTCAGTAGGTTAGGAGGTGGACGGTGTGTTTCCCTAGTCAGTAGGTTAGGAGGTGGACGGTGTGTTCCCTAGTCAGTAGGTTAGGAGGTGGATGGTGTGTTTCCCTAGTCAGTAGGTTAGGAGGTGGATGGTGTGTTTCCCTAGTCAGTAGGTTAGGAGGTGACGGTGTGTTTCCTAGTCATGTAGTTAGGAGGTGGATGGTGTGTTTCCCTAGTCAGTAGGTTAGGAGGTGGACGGTGTGTTTCCCTAGTCAGTAGGTTAGGAGGTGGACGGTGTGTTTCCCTAGTCAGTAGGTTAGGAGGTGGATGTGTGTTCCCTAGTCAGTAGGTTAGGAGGTGGATGGTGTGTTTCCTAGTCAATAGGTTAGGAGGTGGATGGTGTGTTTCCCTAGTCAGTAGGTTAGGAGGTGGATGGTGTGTTTCCTAGTCAGTAGGTTAGGAGGTGGATGGTGTGTTTCCCTAGTCAGTAGGTTAGGAGGTGGATGGTGTGTTTCCCTAGTCAGTAGGTTAGGAGGTGGGATGGTGTGTTTCCCTAGTCAGTAGCTAGGAGGTTTGGATCAGAGAGCATGCAGTACAGTACAACACCGTCATCTTACCGACAGTATAGGAGGTAATCCACGTAAGAAATGAATAACCTTTTATGATCTATGATTTTACATAATATATAGATATTATATAAGCCTTTTAAAGCCTGATCATCCCCACTGGGAGAGAGAAACTAAGTCTCCATCGACCAACCAGAGGTCAGAAGAGTCATCGAGGAATTACATGTACATTATCAGAGAGACAGCACTATTGAGCGAGGGTGGGTGAGGGGAGAGGGATGGAGAGCAAGAGGGGGGGTGAGAGAGAGAGGGGTGGAGAGCAAGAGGGGGGGTGAGGGGAGAGGGGTGGAGAGCAAGAGGGGGGGTGAGAGAGAAATAGAGATATAGAGAAAGAAAGAAAGAAAGAGAGAGAGAGAGAGAGAGAGAGAGAGAGAGAGAGAGAGAGAGAGAGAGAGAGAGAGCGAGAGAGAGAGAGGGGGGGAGAGAGAGAGAGAGCGAGAGAGCGAGAGAGCGAGAGAGAGCGAGAGAGAGAGAGAGAGAGAGAGAGAGAGAGAGAGAGAGAGAGAGAGAGCGAGAGAGCGAGAGAGCGAGAGAGAGAGCGAGAGAGAGAGAAAGAAAGAAAGAAAGAAAGAAAGAAAGAAAGAAAGAAAGAGAATCACATCGCCATATTTTTACATAACCAGAAATGCTTCATTTGATCTACTTTATAATGACATCATTCATTGCCATAATACTGGAAACGCAGTAAGCTGTTTATTCAGTCTGGTACAGTAGTGCTTATCTTGTAGCAATGCAAGTCTGACTTATCTGTTTAGGAAGCGAGGCAGAGTGCAGATGTCAGATTAAAGAAGATCCTCCCTCTTTCCCCATAACACACACAAAAAACAGTTCACCCTGTCCAGATCTCTCCCTCTTCCCCCACAACCCACACAAATAGCTTTTCACCCTGTCCAGATCTCTCCCTCCACCCCACAACAAACTTTTCACCCTGTCCAGATCTCTCCCTCTGCTCCCACAACAAACTTTTCACCCTGTCCAGATCTCTCCCTCCGCTCCCACAACAAACGTTTCACCCTGTCCAGATCTCTCCCTCTGCCCCCACAACAAACGTTTCACCCTGTCCAGATCTCTCCCTCCGCCCCCACAACAAACGTTTCACCCTGTCCAGATCTCTCCCTCCGCCCCCACAACAAACGTTTCACCCTGTCCAGATCTCTCCCTCCGCCCCCACAACAAACGTTTCACCCTGTCCAGATCTCTCCCTCCGCCCCCACAACAAACGTTTCACCCTGTCCAGATCTCTCCCTCCGCCCCCACAACAAACGTTTCACCCTGTCCAGATCTCTCCCTCCGCCCCCACAACAAACGTTTCACCCTGTCCAGATCTCTCCCTCCGCCCCCACAACAAACTTTTCACCCTGTCCAGATCTCTCCCTCCGCCCCCACAACAAATGTTTCACCCTGTCCAGATCTCTCCCTCCGCCCCCACAACAAACGTTTCACCCTGTCCAGATCTCTCCCTCCGCCCCCACAACAAACGTTTCACCCTGTCCAGATCTCTCCCTCCCTCCCTAACGATGTGCGCGCTTCCATGGGGCAGAAGTCAGCGTGTTGTTGTGATTCTGGACGGCCAGAAAGCAACAATGACCAAAAACTGCCATGTGGGGAATCCTAGGGGGCTCGTTTCAGCTAGTTTCACCTTGTTCTTGATACCATGTCTTGTTTTGAGGTGTTTTGACTGATTTTCATGTCAATGCAAAAATTAGCTAGCCAGCTAACCAACAACTGCGACGATGTATTTGAGAGACAACAAGTGCTCATTGGAGACAAAATATAGCTTACGTGTTGTCAACAACCTCTCTCTCTCACACACACACACACACACACACACACACACACACACACACACACACACACACACACACACACACACACAGTGAAGTTCCTCCAGTGAAGTTCCTCCAGTGAAGTTCCTCCAGTATTAGGTGATAAGGTAGTTCTGCTCCAGTATTAGGTGATAAGGTAGTTCTGCTCCAGTATTAGGTGATAAGGTAGTTCTGCTCCAGTATTAGGCGATAAGGTAGTTCTGCTCCAGTATTAGGCGATAAGGTAGTTCTGCTCCAGTATTAGGCGATACGGTAGTTCTGCTCCAGTATTAGGTGATAAGGTAGTTCTGCTCCAGTATTAGGTGATAAGGTAGTTCTGCTCCAGTATTAGGTGATAAGGTAGTTCTGCTCCAGTATTAGGTGATAAGGTAGTTCTGCTCCAGTATTAGGTGATAAGGTAGTTCTGCTCCAGTATTAGGTGATAAGGTAGTTCTGCTCCAGTATTAGGTGATAAGGTAGTTCTTCTCTAGTATTAGGTGATAAGGTAGTTCTGCTCCAGTATTAGGTGATAAGGTAGTTCTGCTCCAGTATTAGGTGATAAGGTAGTTCTGCTCCAGTATTAGGTGATAAGGTAGTTCTGCTCCAGTATTAGGTGATAAGGTAGTTCTGCTCCAGTATTAGGTGATACGGTAGTTCTGCTCCAGTATTAGGTGATAAGGTAGTTCTGCTCCAGTATTAGGTGATAAGGTAGTTCTGCTCCAGTATTAGGTGATAAGGTAGTTCTGCTCCAGTATTAGGTGATAAGGTAGTTCTGCTCCAGTATTAGGCGATAAGGTAGTTCTGCTCCAGTATTAGGTGATAAGGTAGTTCTGCTCCAGTATTAGGTGATAAGGTAGTTCTGCTCCAGTATTAGGCGATAAGGTAGTTCTGCTCCAGTATTAGGCGATAAGGTAGTTCTGCTCCAGTATTAGGTGATAAGGTAGTTCTGCTCCAGTATTAGGTGATAAGGTAGTTCTGCTCCAGCTAAAACCGGTATTTGAGAGAAACAGGTAGACAGGTGGTTGTGAGAGACAGGTAGTTGAGACAGGTAGTTGTGAGAGACAGGTAGTTGAGACAGGTAGTTGAGACAGGTAGTTGAGACAGGTAGTTGTGAGAGACAGGTAGTTGTGAGAGACAGGTAGGTGAGACAGGTAGTTGAGACAGGTAGTTGAGAGAGACAGGTAGACAGGCAGTTGTGAGAGACAGGTAGTTGAGACAGGTGGTTGTGAGAGACAGGTGGTTGTGAGAGACAGGTAGTTGAGACAGGTGGTTGTGAGAGACAGGTGGTTGTTAGAGATAGGTAGTTGAGACAGGTGGTTGTGAGAGACAGGTGGTTGTGAGAGACAGGTGGTTGTGAGAGACAGGTGGTTGTGAGAGACAGGTAGTTGAGACAGGTAGTTGAGACAGGTAGTTGAGAGAGATGGGTAGTTGAGACAGGTATTTGAGAGAAACAGGTAGACAGGTGGTTGTGAGAGACAGGTAGTTAAGACAGGTAGTTGAGAGAGACAGGTAGACAGGCAGTTGTGAGAGACAGGTAGTTGAGACAGGTGGTTGTGAGAGACAGGTAGTTGAGACAGGTAGTTGAGACAGGTAGTTGTGAGAGACAGGTAGGTGAGACAGGTAGTTGAGACAGGTAGTTGAGAGAGACAGGTAGACAGGCAGTTGTGAGAGACAGGTAGTTGTGAGAGAGAGGTAGTTGAGACAGGTAGTTGAGACAGGTGGTTGTGAGAGACAGGCAGTTGTGAGAGACAGGTAGTTGAGACAGGTGGTTGTGAGAGACAGGTGTTTGTGAGAGACAGGTAGTTGAGACAGGTGGTTGTGAGAGATAGGTAGTTGAGACAGGTGGTTGTGAGAGACAGGTGGTTGTGAGAGGCAGGTGGTTGTGAGAGGCAGGTGGTTGTGAGAGACAGGTAGTTGAGACAGGTAGTTGAGACAGGTAGTTGAGAGAGACAGGTAGACAGGCAGTTGTGAGAGACAGGTAGTTGAGACAGGTGGTTGTGAGAGACAGGTGGTTGTGAGAGATAGGTAGTTGAGACAGGTGGTTGTGAGAGACAGGTGGTTGTGAGAGACAGGTGGTTGTGAGAGACAGGTAGTTGAGACAGGTAGTTGAGACAGGTAGTTGAGAGAGATGGGTAGTTGAGACAGGTATTTGAGAGAAACAGGTAGACAGGTGGTTGTGAGAGACAGGTAGTTGAGACAGGTAGTTGAGAGAGACAGGTAGACAGGCAGTTGTGAGAGACAGGTAGTTGAGACAGGTGGTTGTGAGAGACAGGTAGTTGAGACAGGTAGTTGAGACAGGTAGTTGTGAGAGACAGGTAGGTGAGACAGGTAGTTGAGACAGGTAGTTGAGAGATACAGGTAGACAGGCAGTTGTGAGAGACAGGTAGTTGAGACAGGTAGTTGAGACAGGTAGTTGAGAGAGACAGGTAGACAGGCAGCTGTCTGTCTACCTGTCTGTCTGTCTCCCTGTCTGTCTGTCTGTCTCCCTGTCTGTCTCCCTGTCTGTCTGTCTGTCTATCTGGCTCCCTGTCTTTCTCCCTGTCTGCATGTCTGTCTGTCTCCCTGTCTGTCTGTCTTCCCGTCTGTCTTCCCGTC
The DNA here is from genome assembly GCF_964263955.1 of Coregonus lavaretus. Taxonomy (NCBI): domain Eukaryota; kingdom Metazoa; phylum Chordata; class Actinopteri; order Salmoniformes; family Salmonidae; genus Coregonus; species Coregonus lavaretus. The sequence continues at coordinate 9,910 of NW_028161877.1, forward strand.
TATCTGCCTGTCTGTCTCCCTGTCTGCATGCCTACCTGTCTGTCTACCTGTCTGCCTGTCTCCCTGTCTGCCTGTCTGTCTACCTGTCTGTCTGTCTCCCTGTCTACCTGTCTGTCTATCTCCCTGTCTGTCTGCCTGCCTGTCTGTCTCGGGCCTGTAGGCCTGTCACTGATAGATATAGAGGGTCTGCGTCATGATTCTACACCCTTTACCAGAAGTGTGCACTTGCACACTCCCCATCATGAATGTAACAGTATCGGTGTCAGCATTGGCTGGATGGAGTTTCCACCATTGTTAAATCCACGCAAGAAAGTGTGCAAGTGTACACTTGGGGATAAGAGTGTAGAATGGGGACACCCAAAGAGAGGGAGACCACTATGTCTTTAGCTCTGTGTGGATAGATTGGGGACACCCAAAGAGAGGGAGACCGCTATGTCTTTAGCTCTGTGTGGATAGATTGGGGACACCCAAAGAGAGGGAGACCACTATGTCTTTAGCTCTGTGTGGATAGATTGGGGACACCCAAAGAGAGGGAGACCGCTATGTCTTTAGCTCTGTGTGGATAGATTGGGGACACCCAAAGAGAGGGAGACCACTATGTCTTTAGCTCTGTGTGGATAGATTGGGGACACCCAAAGAGAGGGAGACCACTATGTCTTTAGCTCTGTGTGGATAGATTGGGGACACCCAAAGAGAGGGAGACCACTATGTCTTTAGCTCTGTGTGGATGGATTGGGGACACCCAAAGAGAGGGAGACCGCTATGTCTTTAGCTCTGTGTGGATAGATTGGGGACACCCAAAGAGAGGGAGACCACTATGTCTTTAGCTCTGTGTGGATGGATTGGGGACACCCAAAGAGAGGGAGACCGCTATGTCTTTAGCTCTGTGTGGATAGATTGGGGACACCCAAAGAGAGGGAGACCGCTATGTCTTTAGCTCTGTGTGGATAGATTGGGGACACCCAAAGAGAGGGAGACCACTATGTCTTTAGCTCTGTGTGGATAGATTGGGGACACCCAAAGAGAGGGAGACCACTATGTCTTTAGCTCTGTGTGGATAGATTGGGGACACCCAAAGAGAGGGAGACCACTATGTCTTTAGCTCTGTGTGGATAGATTGGGGACACCCAAAGAGAGGGAGACCGCTATGTCTATAGCTCTGTGTGGATAGATTGGGGACACTCAAAGAGAGGGAGACCACTATGTCTTTAGCTCTGTGTGGATAGATTGGGGACACCCAAAGAGAGGGAGACCGCTATGTCTTTAGCTCTGTGTGGATAGATTGGGGACACCCAAAGAGAGGGAGACCACTATGTCTTTAGCTCTGTGTGAATAGATTGGGGACACTCAAAGAGAGGGAGACCACTATGTCTTTAGCTCTGTGTGGATAGATTGGGGACACCCAAAGAGAGGGAGACCGCTATGTCTTTAGCTCTGTGTGGATAGATTGGGGACACCCAAAGAGAGGGAGACCGCTATGTCTTTAGCTCTGTGTGGATAGATTGGGGACACCCAAAGAGAGGGAGACCACTATGTCTTTAGCTCTGTGTGGATAGATTGGGGACACCCAAAGAGAGGGAGACCACTATATCTTTAGCTCTGTGTGGATAGATTGGGGACACCCAAAGAGAGGGAGACCGCTATGTCTTTAGCTCTGTGTGGATAGATTGGGGACACCCAAAGAGAGGGAGACCGCTATGTCTTTAGCTCTGTGTGGATAGATTGGGGACACCACTATGTCTTTAGCTCTATGTGAGGGTCCGTGCTGCTCACTTGACTTCCTCTTGCCACGTTAGGGAGCAGCTGTATTCAGATGGCTTTCCACTACGGTTTTACCTACTGAACAGTAGAATAGGACTTCACATGGCGCTGCTTCTACTTCCTCTCCCTTCCCCGACCTCTGACCCTAACAGTCTGTGTCAGCCCGTGTAAGGGGTACGGACTATGGACGTTCCCAGAGGCCTCTCTTCTCCCCCACATCAGCAATCAGGAGGACAGGAGGATTGGGGAGGGCTGTTCTGCCTCAGCCCATCACCCCATAACTCACTCACCCACTCACCCCTTCACCCCTTCACCCTCTAACCCCCAGACTCCCACAACCCTCATCCCCTCACTCCCCTTTCACCCCCTCTCAGTCAGTCAGCCCTAACCTCCTCACACTCTACATGGGTCATTGAGCCTCACCCTACAGCCTACCTACCCAACACAATCATCTCATTACAATGGGCACGATATCACAGAGACATGAGTTGGGGAAACAAGGGAGAGTCTTGTGACTTGGAACTGTCTGAGGAGGAAAAGGTTACAGGTCTTTGAGTGTGTGTGTCTGTTTTTCTGCATGTCTGCCTGCCTGTCTGTCTGCTAGCCCACCTGCCTGCCTGTCTGTCTGCTAGCCCACCTGCCTGTCTGTCTGCTAGCCCACCTGCCTGCCTGTCTGCTAGCCCACCTGTCTGCCTGTCTGCTAGCCCACCTGTCTGCCTGTCTGCTAGCCCACCTGCCTGCCTGTCTGTTAACCCACCTGCCTGCCTGTCTGCTAGCCCACCTGTCTGCTAGCCCACCTGTCTGCTAGCCCACCTGCCTGCCTGCCTGTCTGCTAGCCCACCTGCCTGCCTGTCTGCTAGCCCACCTGCCTGCCTGTCTGCTAGCCCACCTGTCTGCCTGTCTGCTAGCCCACCTGTCTGCCTGTCTGCTAGCCCACCTGCCTGCCTGTCTGCTAGCCCACCTGCCTGCCTGTCTGTCTGCTAGCCCACCTGCCTGCCTGTCTGCTAGCCCACCTGTCTGCCTGTCTGCTAGCCCACCTGTCTGCCTGTCTGCTAGCCCACCTGCCTGCCTGTCTGCTAGCCCACCTGCCTGCCTGTCTGCTAGCCCACCTGTCTGCCTGTCTGCTAGCCCACCTGCCTGCCTGTCTGCTAGCCCACCTGTCTGCCTGTCTGCTAGCCCACCTGCCTGCCTGTCTGCTAGCCCACCTGCCTGCCTGTCTGCTAGCCCACCTGCCTGCCTGTCTGCTAGCCCACCTGTCTGCTAGCCCACCTGTCTGCTAGCCCACCTGCCTGCCTGCCTGTCTGCTTGCCCACCTGCCTGCCTGCCTGTCTGCTAGCCCACCTGCCTGCCTGTCTGCTAGCCCACCTGCCTGCCTGTCTGCTAGCCCACCTGTCTGCCTGTCTGCTAGCCCACCTGTCTGCCTGTCTGCTAGCCCACCTGCCTGCCTGTCTGCTAGCCCACCTGCCTGCCTGTCTGCTAGCCCACCTGCCTGCCTGTCTGCTAGCCCACCTGCCTGCCTGTCTGCTAGCCCACCTGTCTGCCTGTCTGCTAGCCCACCTGCCTGCCTGTCTGCTAGCCCACCTGTCTGCCTGTCTGCTAGCCCACCTGTCTGCTAGCCCACCTGCCTGCCTGTCTGCTAGCCCACCTGCCTGCCTGTCTGCTAGCCCACCTGTCTGCTAGCCCACCTGTCTGCCTGTCTGCTAGCCCACCTGCCTGCCTGCCTGTCTGCTTGCCCACCTGCCTGCCTGCCTGTCTGCTAGCCCACCTGCCTGCCTGTCTGCTAGCCCACCTGCCTGCCTGTCTGCTAGCCCACCTGTCTGCCTGTCTGCTAGCCCACCTGTCTGCTAGCCCACCTGCCTGCCTGTCTGCTAGCCCACCTGCCTGCCTGTCTGCTAGCCCACCTGCCTGCCTGTCTGCTAGCCCACCTGCCTGCCTGTCTGCTAGCCCACCTGCCTGCCTGTCTGCTAGCCCACCTGTCTGCCTGTCTGCTAGCCCACCTGTCTGCCTGTCTGCTAGCCCACCTGTCTGCCTGTCTGCTAGCCCACCTGCCTGCCTGTCTGCTAGCCCACCTGCCTGCCTGTCTGCTAGCCCACCTGTCTGCTAGCCCACCTGCCTGCCTGTCTGCTAGCCCACCTGTCTGCTAGCCCACCTGTCTGCTAGCCCACCTGCCTGCCTGCCTGTCTGCTTGCCCACCTGCCTGCCTGCTAGCCCACCTGCGTGCCTGTCTGCTAGCCCACCTGCCTGCCTGTCTGCTAGCCCACCTGTCTGCCTGTCTGCTAGCCCACCTGCCTGCCTGTCTGCTAGCCCACCTGCCTGCCTGTCTGCTAGCCCACCTGCCTGCCTGTCTGCTAGCCCACCTGCCTGCCTGTCCTAGCCCACCTGCCTGCCTGTCTGCTAGCCCACCTGCCTGCCTGTCCTAGCCCACCTGCCTGCCTGTCTGCTAGCCTGCTTGTGTGTGTGTGTGTGTGTGTGTGTGTGTGTGTGTGTGTGTGTGTGTGTGTGTGTGTGTGTGTGTGTGTGTGTGTGTGTGTGTGTGTGTGTGTGTGTGTGTGTGTGTGTGTGTGTGTGTGCGTGTGCGTGTGTTTGTTTGTGTGTGTGTGTGACTAGTGGTGCAGCCATTTCATCAAAGGCTTGGAGAGGAGAGGAGAGGAGAACAGAGCAGAACAGAACAGAGGAGAACAGAGGAGAACAGAGGAGGTAGAGGAGGTGGATGAGAACAGAGGTGAACAGAGGAGAACAGAGGAGAACAGAGGAGGTAGAGGAGAACAGAGGAGGTAGAGGAGAACAGAGGAGAACAGAGGAGAACATAGGAGGTAGAGGAGAACAGAGGAGAATAGAGGAGGTAGAGGAGAACAGAGGAGAACAGATGAGGTAGAGGAGAACAGAGGAGGTAGAGGAGAACAGAGAACAGAGGAGGTAGAGGAGAACAGAGGAGAACAGAGGAGGTAGAGGAGAACAGAGAACAGAGGAGGTAGAGGAGAACAGAGGAGGTAGAGGAGAACAGAGGAGGTAGAGGAGAACAGAGCTGAGCTTTTACATCTGGATGGCATAAGGGTGGTGCTGTTTACATCTGGATGGCATAAGGGTGGTGATGTTTACATCTGGATGGCATAAGGGTGGTGGTGTTAAAATCTGGATGGCATATGGGTGGTGCTGTTTACATCTGGATGGCATATGGGTGGTGGTGTTTACATCTGGATGGCATAAGGGTGGTGCTGTTTACATCTGAATGGCATATGGGTGGTGGTGTTTACATCTGGATGGCATAAGGGTGGTGCTGTTTACATCTGAATGGCATATGGGTGGTAGTGTTTACTTCTGGATGGCATAAGGGTGGTAGTGTTTACTTCTGGATGGCATATGGGTGGTGGTGTTTACATCTGGATGGCATATGGGTGGTGCTGTTTACATCTGGATGGCATATGGGTGGTGCTGTTTACATCTGGATGGCATATGGGGTGGTGGTGTTTACATCTGGATGGCATAAGGGTGGTGCTGTTTACATCTGGATGGCATATGGGTGATGGTGTTTACTTCTGGATGGCATATGGGTGGTGGTGTTTACATCTGGATGGCATATGGGTGGTAGTGTTTACTTCTGGATGGCATAAGGGTGGTGCTGTTTACATCTGAATGGCATATGGGTGGTGGTGTTTACTTCTGGATGGCATAAGGGTGGTGGTGTTTACATCTGGATGGCATAAGGGTGGTGATGTTTACATCTGGATGGCATAAGGGTGGTGGTGTTAAAATCTGGATGGCATATGGGTGGTGCTGTTTACATCTGGATGGCATAAGGGTGGTGATGTTTACATTTGTTTGGCATAAGGGTGTTGCTGTTTACATCTGGATGGCATATGGGTGGTGGTGTTTACATCTGGATGGCATAAGGGTGGTGCTGTTTACATCTGAATGGCATATGGGTGGTAGTGTTTACTTCTGGATGGCATAAGGGTGGTGGTGTTCTCATTGCTCTCTACAGCTCCCTGACCTGCAGTGATTCCGTTCTGAAATGATGTAGAACTTCTGTTTTTTACTTTCCCATTGGCACTCAGGGAATCTTGAAACACCAGGAGAGAAAAACCATATATGTCAGTATTGTATTATCTTTCTTAACCGTTACCTTACCTTAGTACTAAAGCTTAGTGTTACCTTACCTTATTACCCAACCCTAAACCTAGCTCCAACCCTAACTCTAACGCTAGCTCCAACCCCAACCCTAAACCTAGCTCCAACCCTAACGCTAGCACCAACCCCAACCCTAGCTCCAACCCTAACGCTAGCACCAACCCCAACCCTAAACCTAGCCCCAACCCTAACGCTAGCTCCAGCCCCAACCCTAAACCTAGCTCCAACCCTAACGCTAGCACCAACCCCAACCCTAAACCTAGCTCCAACCCTAAACCTAGCCCCAACCCTAAACCTAGCTCTAACCCTAACTCTAACGCTAGCACCAACCCCAACCCTAAACCTAGCTCCAACCCCAACCCTAAACCTAGCTCCAACCCTAACGCTAGCACCAACCCCAACCCTAAACCTAGCTCCAACCCTAACGCTAGCATCAACCCCAACCCTAAACCTAGCTCCAACCCTAACGCTAGCTCCAACCCTAACGCTAGCACCAACCCCAACCCTAAACCTAGCTCCAACCCTAACACTAACGCTAGCACCAACCCCAACCCTAGCTCCAACCCTAACGCTAGCTCCAACCCTAACGCTAGCACCAACCCCAACCCTAAACCTAGCTCTAACCCTAACTCTAACGCTAGCTCCAACCCCAACCCTAAACCTAGCTCTGACCCTAACTCTAACGCTAGCTCCAACCCCAACCCTAAACCTAGCTCCAACCCTAACGCTAGCACCAACCCTAAACCTACCTCCAACCCTAACGCTAGCTCCAGCCCCAACCCTAAACCTAGCCCCAACCCTAAACCTAGCTCCAACCCTAACCCTAAACCTAGCTCCAACCCTAACGCTAGCACCAACCCCAACCCTAAACCTAGCTCTAACCCTAACTAACGCTAGCTCCAGCCCCAACCCTAAACCTAGCTCCAACCCTAACCCTAACGCTAGCTCCAACCCCAACCCTAAACCCAGCTCTAACCCTAACTAACGCTAGCTCCAGCCCCAACCCTAAACCTAGCTCCAACCCTAATGCTAGCACCAACCCTAAACCTAGCTCCAACCCTAACGCTAGCTCCAGCCCCAACCCTAAACCTAGCCCCAACCCTAACGCTAGCACCAACCCTAAACCTAGCTCTAACCCTAACTAACGCTAGCTCCAGCCCCAACCCTAAACCTAGCTCCAACCCTAACGCTAGCACCAACCCTAAACCTAGCTCCAACCCTAACCCTAACGCTAGCTCCAGCCCCAACCCTAAATCTAGCTCCAACCCTAACGCTAGCTCCAACCCTAACCCTAAATCTAGCTCTGACCCTAACTCTAACGCTAGCTCCAACCCCAACCCTAAACCTAGCTCCAACCCTAACGCTAGCACCAACCCTAAACCTACCTCCAACCCTAACGCTAGCTCCAGCCCCAACCCTAAACCTAGCCCCAACCCTAAACCTAGCTCCAACCCTAACCCTAACTCCAACCCCAACCCTAAACCTAGCTCTAACCCTAACTAACGCTAGCTCCAGCCCCAACCCTAAACCTAGCTCCAACCCTAACCCTAACGCTAGCTCCAACCCCAACCCTAAACCCAGCTCTAACCCTAACTAACGCTATCTCCAGCCCCAACCCTAAACCTAGCTCCAACCCTAACGCTAGCACCAACCCTAAACCTAGTTCCAACCCTAACGCTAGCTCCAGCCCCAACCCTAAACCTAGCCCCAACCCTAACACTAGCACCAAGCATAAACCTAGCTCTAACTGTTAGAGCCGATTTGGGCATATTTTGTATAAAAGACTGAACATACTGAGCTCCATGTACATTTGTGTAAATATATTAAATATTAATGTATATGATGAAATATTAGGTACGTACCTTTATGATTTATTTACCGGATTGAGATATATTCATTTGTTATTAGTGTAACTCAGTTTTTGGCCCCCCCTCTTGCCCATTCATTGTACTGTGTTAATTGTGTTAGTATAAAGGCAGGAAGTTGGGCCTTCGGGGGGAGGAGTCCTTGCTAGATGCGGGAGCGGTATAGTTTTTTGACCATATAGACATACAGAAATACAGACAGACAGGTCATATTATATTATGTATTTGCATTTCAAGTAATCTCTGCTTTAAGTTGATTGGAGAATACCTTTTTGTTAGATAAGAAGAATAAACATTTTTTGTTGCACTATATCCCTGGATCTCATTGAATGTTTGGCCGTTTGGAAACGTTGAGTGTGGACTGTATGCGTCCGAAACAACCCCGCTTCAGGCTAGGGCAGTGGCTATGGTAAAGAGGAAAGGAAGCCACTACACTAACCCTAACTAACGCTAGCTCCAGCCCCAACCCTAAACCTAGCTCCAACCCTAACGCTAGCACCAACCCTAAACCTAGCTCCAACCCTAACCCTAACGCTAGCTCCAGCCCCAACCCTAAACCTAGCTCCAACCCTAACGCTAGCTCCAACCCCAACCCTAAACCTAGCTCCAACCCTAACGCTAGCACCAACCCCAACCCTAAACCTAGCTCCAACCCTAACGCTAGCTCCAACCCTAACCCTAAACCTAGCTCCAACCCTAACGCTAGCACCAACCCTAACGCTAGCTCAAGCCCCAACTTAACAGTACTGTTGTTGATTTAGTCCGAGTTAATTTAGTCATTAGTCAGTTGTTTGCCTTTTTTTGGTCTTAAGACCCTTAACTAAGACGTTAGCTTGTCAGGTCTAATTCCATCTAACAGTAGGGCAGCGTCCCAAACAGGGAACTTTACAGGGAATAGGGTTAGACCTCTGGTCAAAAGTAGTGCATTTTTATAGGGAACAGGGTTACAGTCGCATTACATTTTTTGTCATTTAGTAGACGCTCTTATCCAGAGCAATTTACAATGAATGCATTCATGTTAAAGATGGCTAAGGTTGAGACAACCACACATCACAGTCGTAGCAAGAACCTCTGTGGTCCTCTGTAGCTCAGCTGGTAGAGCACGGCGCTTGTAACGCCAAGGTAGTGGGTTCGATCCCCGGGACCACCCATACACAAAAAAAATGTATGCACGCACGACTGTAAGTCGCTTTGGATAAAAGCGTCTGCTAAATGGCATATTATTATTATTATTATTATTATTATAAGAACATTTTCCCTCAATAAAGAAGTTAGGGTTAGGACTCTAGTCCTTTTGTGACACAGCCTAGATGTACCGTAGCCCAGAGCCGTTTGTTGTGTAGGCTTATGTAATGAAGTTCAATCTGTTATATCCCTCCAAAATACCAAACACCACCTGATCCTGCCTTAATATGATTAAGATCTTGGAGGCACCATTCACTGTCTGATGTCAAAGGTGCAACTGGGATTTGGGTTTGGCTTATCCCACTTACGCATTGCCTCGGATGCTCTCTCTCTCTCTCTCTCTCTCTCTCTCTCTCTCTCTCTCTGTTTATGTCTGTTTCAGTCTATCTGTCTGTGTCTCTCTCTGCCTCTGGGCTAAGGGAGATTGCTGTGGAGGCAGTAGTAATTTCCCATTAAAATCTGCCTGAGAGATATGAGTCTGTTGACAAGCTGTCCACTTCAGGGCTTTAGTCACAAAGCAAGGTTTACAGAAAGCGCTCCTGGGTTCAAGCCATTTTATACCCCAAAATAGAAATGTGTGTTGTACATCATAGTACCAATCACCTCAACAAGCCTCTGTGTTGTTCATCATAGTACCAATCACCTCAACAAGCCTCTGTGTTGTACATCATAGTACCAATCACCTCAACAAGCCTCTGTGTTGTACATCATAGTACCAATCACCTCAACAAGCCTCTGTGTTGTACATCATAGTACCAATCACCTCAACAAGCCTCTGTGTTGTACATCATAGTACCAATCACCTCAACAAGCCTCTGTGTTGTACATCATAGTACCAATCACCTCAACAAGCCTCTGTGTTGTACATCATAGTACCAATCACCTCAACAAGCCTCTGTGTTGTACATCATAGTACCAATCACCTCAACAAGCCTCTGTGTTGTACATCATAGTACCAATCACCTCAACAAGCCTCTGTGTTGTACATCATAGTACCAATCACCTCAACAAGCCTCTGTGTTGTACATCATAGTACCAATCACCTCAACAAGCCTATGTGTTGTACATCATAGTACCAATCAACTCAACAAGCCTCTGTGTTGTACATCATAGTACCAATCACCTCAACAAGCCTCTGTGTTGTTCATCATAGTACCAATCAACTCAACAAGCCTCTGTGTTGTACATCATAGTACCAATCACCTCAACAAGCCTCTGTGTTGTACATCATAGTACCAATCACCTCAACAAGCCTCTGTGTTGTACATCATAGTACCAATCACCTCAACAAGCCTCTGTGTTGTACATCATAGTACCAATCACCTCAACAAGCCTCTGTGTTGTACATCATAGTACCAATCACCTCAACAAGCCTCTGTGTTGTACATCATAGTACCAATCACCTCAACAAGCCTCTGTGTTGTACATCATAGTACCAATCACCTCAACAAGCCTCTGTGTTGTACATCATAGTACCAATCACCTCAACAAGCCTCTGTGTTGTACATCATAGTACCAATCACCTCAACAAGCCTCTGTGTTGTACATCATAGTACCAATCACCTCAACAAGCCTCTGTGTTGTACATCATAGTACCAAACACCTCAACAAGCCTCTGTGTTGTACATCATAGTACCAATCACCTCAACAAGCCTCTGTGTTGTACATCATAGTACCAAACACCTCAACAAGCCTCTGTGTTGTACATCATAGTACCAATCAACTCAACAAGCCTCTTTAACGTGTGAAGGAAATACTAATCCAGTTGGGATGGATTATGTCATTATTTCTAATTTATTTGCTGATTGCTGAATACACCCTGACCTCTTTAATCTCTTAAACAGGATGGCTCGATAAAACCAGTGATTGAATTCACCATGAATATTCCACTCCCCCACTCCTCCACTCCTCTCCTTTCCCCCACTCCACCTCTCCCCCACTCCTCCTCTCCTCTCCTCCACTCTTCCTCTCCTCTCCCCCACTCCTCCTCTCCTCTCCTCCACTCTTCCTCTCCTCTCCCCCACTCCTCCTCTCCTCTCCTTTCCCCCACTCCACCACTCCTCTCCCCCACTCCTCCTTTCCCCCACTCCACCACTCCTCCTCTCCTCTCCTCCACTCCTCCTCTCCTCTCCTCTCTTCTCCTCCTCTCCTCTCCTCCACTCCTCCTCTCCTCCTCTCCTCCACTTCTCTCCACCCCTCCTCTCCTCCTCTCCTCCACTCCTCCTCTCCTCTCCTCCTCTCCCCCACTCCTCCTCTCCACCACTCCTCTCCTCCTCTCCTCCACTCCTCCTCTCCCCCACTCCTCCTCTCCTTTCCCCCACTCCTCCTCTCCACCACTCCTCTCCTCCTCTCCTCCACTCCTCCTCTCCTCTCCTCCTCCACTCCTCCTCTCCTCTCCTCTCCTCCTCTCAGCCTCTCCTCCTCTCCTCTCCTCCACTCCTCCTCTCCTCTCCTCCTCTCCTCTCCTCCTCTCCCCCACTCCTCCCCTCCTCCTCTCCTCCCCTCCTCCTCTCCTCTCCTCCTCTCAGTCTCTCCTCCTCTCAGCCTCTCCTCCTCTCCTCTCCTCCCCTCCTCCTCTCCTCTCCTCCTCTCAGTCTCTCCTCCTCTCAGCCTCTCCTCCTCTCCTCTCCTCCACTCCTCCCCTCCTCTCCCCCACTCCTCCTCTCCTCTCCTCCTCTCAGTCTCTCCTCCTCTCAGCCTCTCCTCCTCTCCCCCACTCCTCCCCTCCTCCTCTCCTCCCCTCCTCCTCTCCTCTCCTCCTCTCAGTCTCTCCTCCTCTCAGCCTCTCCTCCTCTCCTCTCCTCCCCTCCTCCTCTCCTCTCCTCCTCTCAGTCTCTCCTCCTCTCAGCCTCTCCTCCTCTCCTCTCCTCCACTCCTCCTCTCCTCTCCTCCACTTCTTGAAGAGATTCTGATTGTTAAAGTCACGACAGCCGTTGTCGTCCTTGCCGTTAGGAAAGTCATGGATCCAGCTCAAGCCCGAGACTGTACAGACATAACCAAGGAATTGTATCGGCCTACATCCAGATATTGTGGACAGAATTTTATTCATTTAACTATTTGGCCCCAAGTCTCCTTTTTTTACACTTCTCTGTAAATGGTCATAAAATCCATTGTGGTTGTTCTGGTCAATATCATTGAGAACTCTGTGGCATTACATTTCCCAGTAACTGTCACGTCTCCTCCCGTTGCTCCCCTCCGGCGCTCTGATTCGCCGGTCTACTGAGCCACCGGTCTGAGCGCACCACCTCGGCAACACCGGAATGGAAACCCAACGCACCCTAATCACCTCCCAGCGCACCTGCACCTCATCATCTCATCACCACCCCTATATAGCCCTGGGCTGTTCAGTGTTGTGTTGTGTGTGATTGTTAGTGTCTTGTCGTGTACTCACTCTTTGTTGTTCTCTTGCTCAGTGTTAAATAAACCTTTACGTTGTTGATTCCTGCCTCTTCGTATCCTCAGTACTCGTCACAGTAATCATATAATGAAGATGGGTAATGATCTTGAGGTTCTTCTGATCAGTTTAATGGAAAATTAAACGGATCAGATTTCACAGTGATCGCATAGTGACAAGCATGAATAAGGTTTTAGTTGGCGCAGATAGGAATGCAGCTGATACCTGTGCCAGAGTTAGTGTAATTAACTCCTATGAAGGGCCCATATGAAGTATTACATTTGAGTCATTTAGCAGACTTAGAGTAGTGAGTGCATACATTTTCATACTTTTTTTTGTATATGTTATGAACACAGAGCTAAGTCCTAAATGGCACCCTATTCCCTACACAGTACACTACTTGTGACCAGAGCCCTATGCGGGTTACAAAAGTAGTGCACTGTTTAGGGAATAGGGTTACATTTGGGAAGGCTCCAGAAGGAGAATGCAGAACAGTGTAGTGTGTATTGTAACCTTTTTGGGATGTAAACGAAGCACATATTTCAGAGCAAATCAGTTATTTCCCTGGTTACAATGGTTGTGTTCCAAATGGCATCAGTTATTTCCCTGGTTACAATGGTTGTGTTCCAAATGGCATCAGCTATTTCCCCTGGTTACAATGGTTGTGTTCCAAATGGCATCAGTTATTTCCCCTGGTTACAATGGTTGTGTTCCAAAGCGCATCAGTTATTTCCCTGGTTACAATGGTTGTGTTCCAAATGGCATCAGTTATTTCCCCTGGTTCCAATGGTTGTGTTCCAAATGGCATCAGTTATTTCCCCTGGTTCCAATGGTTGTGTTCCAAATGGCATCAGTTATTTCCCCTGGTTCCAATGGTTGTGTTCCAAATGGCATCAGTTATTTCCCCTGGTTCCAATGGTTGTGTTCCAAATGGCATCAGTTATTTCACTGGTTCCAATGGTTGTGTTCCAAATGGCATCAGTTATTTCCCCTGGTTCCAATGGTTGTGTTCCAAATGGCATCAGTTATTTCCCTGGTTACAATGGTTGTGTTCCAAATGGCATCAGTTATTTCCCTGGTTACAATGGTTGTGTTCCAAATGGCATCAGTTATTTCACTGGTTCCAATGGTTGTGTTCCAAATGGCATCAGTTATTTCCCCTGGTTCCAATGGTTGTGTTCCAAATGGCATCAGTTATTTCCCCTGGTTCCAATGGTTGTGTTCCAAATGGCATCAGTTATTTCCCTGGTTCCAATGGTTGTGTTCCAAATGGCATCAGTTATTTCCCCTGGTTCCAATGGTTGTGTTCCAAATGGCATCAGTTATTTCCCTGGTTACAATGGTTGTGTTTCAAATGGCATCAGTTATTTCCCTGGTTCCAATGGTTGTGTTCCAAATGGCATCAGTTATTTCCCTGGTTACAATGGTTGTGTTTCAAATGGCATCAGTTATTTCCCTGGTTACAATGGTTGTGTTCCAAATGGCATCAGTTATTTCCCCTGGTTACAATGGTTGTGTTCCAAATGGCATCACTTATTTCCCCTGGTTACAATGGTTGTGTTCCAAATGGCATCAGTTATTTCCCCTGGTTACAATGGTTGTGTTCCAAATGGCATCAGTTATTTCCCTGGTTCCAATGGTTGTGTTCCAAATGGCATCAGCTATTTCCCCTGGTTACAATGGTTGTGTTCCAAATGGCATCAGTTATTTCCCTGGTTACAATGGTTGTGTTCCAAATGTTTTATTACTGTCTGTTGTTTGTTACTGTCTGTTGTTTTGTTGCTGTCTGTTACCGTCTGTTGTTTTGTTGCTGTCTGTTGTTACCATCTGTTGTTTTGTTGCTGTCTGTTGTTGCTGTCTGTTGTTTTGTTGCTGTCTGGTGTTACTGTCTGTTGTTTTGTTGCTGTCTGGTGTTTTGTTACTGTCTGTTGTTACTGTCTGTTGTTTTGTTACTGTCTGTTGTTTTGTTGCTGTCTGTTGTTACTGTCTGTTGTTTTGTTGCTGTCTGTTGTTACTGTCTGTTGTTTTGTTGCTGTCTGTTGTTACTGTCTGTTGTTTTGTTGCTGTCTGGTGTTACTGTCTGTTGTTTTGTTGCTGTCTGTTGTTACTGTCTGTTGTTTTGTTGCTGTCTGGTGTTTTATTACTGTCTGCTGTTTTGTTGCTGTCTGTTGTTACTGTCTGTTGTTTTGTTGCTGTCTGGTGTTTTGTTGCTGTCTGTTGTTACCTTCTGTTGTTTTGTTGCTGTCTGTTGTTACCTTCTGTTGTTTTGTTGCTGTCTGTTGTTACTGTCTGTTGTTTTGTTGCTGTCTGTTGTTTTGTTACTGTCTGTTGTTTTGTTACTGTCTGTTTTGTTACTGTCTGTTTTGTTGCTGTCTGTTATTTTGCTACTGTCTGTTGTTTTGTTGCTGTCTGTTGTTACTGTCTGTTGTTTTGTTGCTGTCTGTTGTTGTTACTGTCTGTTGTTTTGTTGCTGTCTGTTGTTACTGTCTATTGTTTTGTTGCTGTCTGTTGTTTTGTTGCTGTCTGTTGTTGTTACTGTCTGTTGTTTTGTTGCTGTCTGTTGTTACTGTCTGTTGTTTTGTTGCTGTCTGTTGTTGTTACTGTCTGTTGTTTTGTTGCTGTCTGTTGTTACTGTGTGTTGTTTTGTTGCTGTCTGTTTTGTTACTGTCTGTTGTTACTGTCTGTTGTTTTGTTGCTGTCTGTTGTTACCGTCTGTTGTTTTGTTGCTGTCTGTTGTTACCTTCTGGTGTTTTGTTGCTGTCTGTTGTTACTGTCTGTTGTTTTGTTGGTGTCTGGTGTTTTGTTACTGTCTGTTGTTTTGTTACTGTCTGTTTTGTTACTGTCTGTTTTGTTGCTGTCTGTTGTTTTGTTGCTGTCTGGTGTTTTGCTACTGTCTGTTGTTTTGTTGCTGTCTGTTGTTACCGTCTGTTGTTTTTTGCTGTCTGTTGTTTCGTTGCTGTCTGTTGTTACTGTCTGTTGTTTTGTTACTTTCTGTTTTGTTACTGTCTGTTGTTACTGTCTGTTGTTTTGTTGCTGTCTGTTGTTACCGTCTGTTGTTTTGTTACTGTCTGTTGTTTTGTTGCTGTCTGTTGTTACCATCTGTTGTTTTGTTGCTGTCTGTTGTTACCGTCTGTTGTTTTGTTGCTGTCTGTTGTTGCTGTCTGTTGTTGCCTTCTGTTGTTTTGTTGCTGTCTGGTGTTTTGTTACTGTCTGTTGTTTTGTTACTGTCTGTTTTGTTGCTGTCTGTTGTTGCTGTCTGTTGTTGCTGTCTGTTGTTACCGTCTGTTGTTTTGTTGCTGTCTGTTGTTACCGTCTGGTGTTTTGTTGCTGTCTGTTGTTTTGTTGCTGTCTGTTGTTACTGTCTGTTGTTTTGTTGCTGTCTGTTGTTTTGTTGCTGTCTGTTGTTACTGTCTGTTGTTTTGTTACTGTCTGTTGTTTTGTTGCTGTCTGTTGTTTTGTTGCTGTCTGTTGTTACTGTCTATTGTTTTGTTGCTGTCTGTTGTTTTGTTAATGTCTGTTGTTACTGTCTGTTGTTTTGTTGATGTCTGTTGTTACTGTGTGTTGTTTTGTTGCTGTCTGTTGTTTTGTTACTGTCTGTTTTGTTACTGTCTGTTGTTACTGTCTGTTGTTTTGTTGCTGTCTGGTGTTTTGTTGCTGTCTGTTGTTACTGTCTGTTGTTACCGTCTGTTGTTTTGTTGCTGTCTGTTGTTACTGTCTGTTATTTTGTCACTGTCTGTTTTGTTACTGTCTGTTGTTACTGTCTGTTGTTACTGTCTGTTGTTTTGTTGCTGTCTGTTGTTACTGTCTGTTGTTTTGTTGCTGTCTGTTGTTACTGTCTGTTGTTACCGTCTGTTGTTTTGTTGCTGTCTGTTGTTACTGTCTGTTGTTTTGTTACTGTCTGTTGTTGCTGTCTGTTGTTACCGTCTGTTGTTTTGTTAATATCTGTTGTTACTGTCTGTTGTTTTGTTGCTGTCTGTTGTTACTGTCTGTTGTTTTGTTACTGTCTGTTGTTACTGTCTGTTGTTTTGTTGCTGTCTGTTGTTACTGTCTGTTGTTTTGTTGCTGTCTGTTGTTGCTGTCTGTTGTTACTGTCTGTTGTTTTGTTGCTGTCTGTTGTTACTGTCTGTTGTTTTGTTACTGTCTGTTGTTGCTGTCTGTTGTTGCTGTCTGTTGTTTTGTTGCTGTCTGTTGTTTGTCTTCTTCTATCAGTAGATCAGCAGACTGAGTGGTCTTGTGTGTAGAGTATCACCATTACCATCCACACCACTGTGACATTTTTCTTTTGCATGTTGGTCCAGTCAGTCAGCCAAGCAGCCAGTCAGCCAAGCAGCCAGTCAGTCAGTCAGCCAGCCAGTCAGTCAGTCAGCCAAGCAGCCAGTCAGTCAGTCAGCCAGCCAGTCAGTCAGTCAGTCAGTCAGCCAAGCAGCCAGTCAGTCAGTCAGCCAGCCAGTCAAGCAGCCAGTCAGTCAGTCAGCCAACCAGCCAGTCAGTCAGTCAGCCAAGCAGCCAGTCAGTCAGTCAGCCAGTCAGTCAAGCAGCCAGTCAAGCAGCCAGTCAGTCAGTCAGCCAAGCAGCCAGTCAGTCAGTCAGTCAGTCAGTCAGTCAGCCAGCCAAGCAGCCAGTCAGTCAGTCAGCCAGCCAAGCAGCCAGTCAGTCAGTCAGCCAGCCAGTCAAGCAGCCAGTCAGTCAGTCAGCCAAGCAGCCAGTCAGTCAGCCAGTCAAGCAGTCAGTCAGCCAGCCAAGCAGCCAGTCAGTCAGTCAGCCAACCAGCCAGTCAGTCAGTCAGCCAAGCAGCCAGTCAGTCAGTCAGTCAGTCAAGCAGCCAGTCAAGCAGCCAGTCAGTCAGTCAGCCAAGCAGCCAGTCAGTCAGTCAGTCAGCCAAGCAGCCAGTCAGTCAGTCAGCCAGCCAAGCAGCCAGTCAGTCAGTCAGCCAAGCAGCCAGTCAGTCAGCCAGTCAAGCAGTCAGTCAGCCAGCCAAGCAGCCAGTCAGTCAGTCAGCCAGCCAGTCAAGCAGCCAGTCAATCAGCCAGTCAATCAGCCAGTCAATCAGCCAGTCAAGCAGCCAGTCAGCCAGTCAGTCCAGTTAGTCAGCCAGCAGCAGATGCTGGTCATGTTGATTCTTGGGTTCCTTTCAATTTCCAAACAACTCTCTCTTGGTATAATGTGTATCTTGCACACACACACATACCTGCATACACACACACACACACACACACACACACACACACACAGACACACACACACACACACACAGACAGGAGTGTGTGACTTGTCAACCATGGGCATACAAAGAATATGCAAACACACCATGCTACAGATTGTAGCAGGGCTCTCAACTTCCTGTCCTGATAAATCCATATAAAGTCTTAATCTTTTTAAGAGCAGCCAAAGCCGCCATTTCCTCATTCCTTCTGTCTTGTGTCCTTCAGAAAAGACTCCTCTTCTGAAATCATAACAGTCTGAAATGAGAGGTTTATTACAACCTGTCAGCCTGTTTAATCAGAGTACACACCCAAACCCTCCCCCACAGCTAGCAACGGTAAGCCTTCCCTGGCACTACAAACCCACGTGAAATATATTATAGTATAAACTGGGTGGTTCGAGCCCTGAATGCTGATTGGCTGACAGCCGTGGTATATCAGACCGTTTACCACGTGTATGACAAACATTTATTTTTACTGCTCTAATTACGTTGGTAACCAGTTTATAATAGCAATAAGTCACCTCAGGGGGTTTGTGATATATGGCCAATATACCACGGTTAAGGGCTGTGTCCAGGCACTCCGCGTTGTGTCGTGCTTAATAACAGCCCTTAGCCGTGGTATATTGGCCATATACCACACCCCCTCGTGCCTTATAGTTTACTATAGTATTCACTGTAGTGTTTTAGTTTTATCTTTGACATAGAAGTGGAAACTTATAGAAGAAATACTAACAGAGCAGATTTTCCATAACAGACAGACAGACAGACAGACAGACAGACAGACAGACAGGACTGGGGTCTGAACAGAGAGTTCAGAGCTTCTGGTCTTTTCTATAACCTGTAGGTAGGTAGGACTGGGGTCTGAACAGAGAGTTCAGAGCTTCTGGTCTTTTCTATAACCTGTAGGTAGGCAGGACTGGGGTCTGAACAGAGAGTTCAGAGCTTCTGGTCTTTTCTATAACCCGTAGGTAACACAATATATTGTCTATACTTGACCTGTAGGGTATTATGGCTTGTACAGTGCCTTCAGAAAGTATTCACACCATTTGACTTTTTCCCCATTTTGTTGTGTTACAGCCTGAATTTAAAATGGATTAAATTGAGATTTTGTGTCACTGACACAATACCCCATAATGTCAACGTGAAATTACACTACCAGTCAAAAGTTTGGACACACCTACTCATTCAAGGGTTTTTCTTTATTTTTACTATTTTCTACGTTGTAGAATAATAGTGAAGACATCGAAACTATGAAATAACACATATGGAATCGTGTAGTAACCAAAAAAGTGTTAAACAAATCAAAACATATTTTATATTTGAGATTCTTCAAATAGCCACCCTTTGCCTTGATGACAGCTTTGCACACTCTTGGCATTCTCTCAACCAGCTTCACCTGGAATGCTTTTCCAACAGTCTTGAAGGAGTTCCCACGTATGTAGAAAATAGTACAAATAAAGAGAAACCCTTGAATGAGTAGGTGTGTCCAAACTTTTGACTGGTACTGTATGTTTGATTTTATTTTTATAAATTCATACAAAATTCAAAGCCGAAATGTCTTGAATCAATAAGTATTCAACCACTTTGATATGGCAAGCCTAAATGAGTTGAGGAGTAAAAATGTACCCCATCTCTGTTCCCCACACATACAATTATCTGTAAGGTCCCTCAGTCGAGCAGTGAATTTCAAACACAGGTTTAACCATTTCTACAGACTCAGGCTATAGATGATAGGGCTTTCATTTGTAAAGGCCTCATTCTACAGACTCAGGCTGTAGATGATAGGGCTTTCATTTGTAAAGGCTTCATTCTACAGACTCAGGTTATAGATGATAGGGCTTTCATTTGTAAAGGCTTCATTCTACAGACTCAGGTTATAGATGATAGGGCTTTCATTTGTAAAGGCTTCATTCTACAGACTCAGGTTATAGATGATAGGGCTTTCATTTGTAAAGGATTCATTCTACAGACTCAGGCTGTAGATGATAGGGCTTTCATTTGTAAAGGCCTCATTCTACAGACTCAGGCTATAGATGATAGGGCTTTCATTTGTAAAGGCTTCATTCTACAGACTCAGGCTGTAGATGATAGGGCTTTCATTTGTAAAGGCCTCATTCTACAGACTCAGGCTATAGATGATAGGGCTTTCATTTGTAAAGGCTTCATTCTACAGACTCAGGCTGTAGATGATAGGGCTTTCATTTGTAAAGGCCTCATTCTACAGACTCAGGCTATAGATGATAGGGCTTTCATTTGTAAAGGCTTCATTCTACAGACTCAGGCTGTAGATGATAGGGCTTTCATTTGTAAAGGCCTCATTCTACAGACTCAGGTTATAGATGATAGGGCTTTCATTTGTAAAGGCTTCATTCTACAGACTCAGGCTGTAGATGATAGGGCTTTCATTTGTAAAGGCCTCATTCTACAGACTCAGGCTGTAGATGATAGGGCTTTCATTTGTAAAGGCCTCATTCTACAGACTCAGGCTATAGATGATAGGGCTTTCATTTGTAAAGGCTTCATTCTACAGACTCAGGCTGTAGATGATAGGGCTTTCATTTGTAAAGGCCTCATTCTACAGACTCAGGCTATAGATGATAGGGCTTTCATTTGTAAAGGCTTCATTCTACAGACTCAGGTTGTAGATGATAGGGCTTTCATTTGTAAAGGCTTCATTCTATAGACTCAGGCTATAGATGATAGGGCTTTCATTTGTAAAGGCCTCATTCTACAGACTCAGGCTGTCGATGATTCCCACTGTGTCACAGGAAACACCTGTAGCTATCTGACCCCCCTCCTCCTCTCCTTCCCTCTTCTTTCCCTCCTACTTTTCATTCACTGACCATTTCATTTACTGGCTCAGTCATTTGCTCACTGCCGAGTTTACTTCCCTCTCTTAAAACACAGGGGAGGGAGGGGAGGGGGGAGAGAGAGGACAGGGGAGGGGGGAGAGAGAGGACAGGGGAGAGGACGGGAGGTGGAGAGAGGACAGGGGAGGGTAGAGAGGACGGGAGGTGGAGAGGGGACAGGGGAGGGGGAGACGGGAGGGGGGAGGGGGAGAGGGGACAGGGGAGGGGGAGAGGGGACAGGGGAGGGGGAGAGGGGACAGGGGAGGGGGAGAGGGGACAGGGGAGGGGGAGTGGGGAGAGGGGACAGGGGAGAGGGGACAGGGGAGGGGGAGAGGGGACAGGGGAGGGGGAGTGGGGAGAGGGGACAGGGGAGGTGGAGAGGGGAGAGGGGAGGGGGAGAGGGGACAGGGGAGGTGGAGTGGGGAGAGGGGACAGGGGAGAGGGGACAGGGGAGGGGGAGAGGGGACAGGGGAGGGGGAGAGGGGACAGGGGAGGGGGAGAGGGGACAGGGGAGGTGGAGAGGGGACAGGGGAGGTGGAGAGGGGAGAGGGGAGGGGGAGAGGGGACGGGGGAGGGGGAGAGGGGACGGGGGAGGGGGAGAGGGAAAGGGGAGGGGGAGAGGGGACAGGGGACGGGGAGAGGGAGAGGGGAGGGGGAGAGAGGAGGGGGATAGAGGGAGAGAAAGGAAACCTTTAATCCACACTACAGGGTCAGATATCAGTCTCCACTGTGCTGCTTCTGTAGAGCTGCTGTGAGTTGGAGGGAGAGGGGGATGAGAGGAGGAGAGAAGGAGAGAGCAGGCTGTTGAAATAATGCCCAATAGATGTGGATAGGGATGGAGGGATGGATGGAGTGAGGAAGCAGGTGAAAAGCGAGAGGCGAAAGAGAGGGAGGGCAGGAGGGAGGAGGTTGCGAGGGGTGGGGGTTTCCCTCTTTCTACCTCTCTGACTCTCTCTCTCTCTCTGAGGGCCAGAAAAGCATTCCTCCGTCTGTTACCAAAGCTTATCGGGTTCCGAGAGGGACTGTGGGAGAGGGTCGACTAGCTGTGAAACCCAGGGCTGAAACACTAAAGCCCCCCCCCCCCCCCCCTCACCTCTGTTCTTTCAGGTTCTGGTCTAAAGAGAGGCCCTTTAGTGTTTCTACACCATGCCCTAACTGCTGGGTATCTAACTCTGCACCATGCCCTAACTGCTGGGTATCTAACTCTGCACCATGCCCTAACTGCTGGGTATCTAACTCTGCACCATTCCCTAACTGCTGGGTATCTAACTCTGCACCATGCCCTAACTGCTGGGTATCTAACTCTGCACCATGCCCTAACTGCTGGGTATCTAACTCTGCACCATGCCCTAACTGCTGGGTATCTAACTCTGCACCATGCCCTAACTGCTGGGTATCTAACTCTGCACCATGCCCTAACTGCTGGGTATCTAACTCTGCACCATGCCCTAACTGCTGGGTATCTAACTCTGCACCATGCCCTAACTGCTGGGTATCTAACTCTGCACCATGCCCTAACTGCTGGGTATCTAACTCTGCACCATGCCCTAACTGCTGGGTATCTAACTCTGCACCTTGCCCTAACTGCTGGGTATCTAACTCTGCACCATGCCCTAACTGCTGGGTATCTAACTCTGCACCATGCCCTAACAGAGTTAGATACCCAGCAGTATTTTACAGATTAGAGCCAGGGGCCTTGGAGGTCCTCCAATGCTTCTCTTTCATATTTCTTCTGTGTGCGTGTGTGTGTGTATGTGTTTGTGTGTGTGTGATGGTCCCAGAGTGTGTGTGTGTGTTTGTGTGATGTGTGATGGTCCCAGTCCGCTGCTGTGAAGTCAGCTTTGTGGGAAAAAACATCATTAAATACTTGCTGCCTAGTCCCGGGGCGCGCGTGTGTGTTTGAGAAATGGGATGAAAATTAAATGTTAGAATCGAATACCTTGAAAAGCAGCAAACGAAATCCCAACTGACCCTGGTAAAATAGTGGATCCTGGTTCTCATCCAGAGTAAATGAAATCCCAACTGACCCTGATAAAATAGTGGATCCTGGTTCTCATCCAGAGTAAATGAAATCCCAACTGACCCTGGTAAAATAGTGGATCCTGGTTCTCATCCAGAGTAAATGAAATCCCAACTGACCCTGATAAAATAGTGGATCCTGGTTCTCATCCAGAGTAAATGAAATCCCAACTGACCCTGGTAAAATAGTGTTTCCTGGATCTCATCCAGAGTAAATGAAAAAGCAAATGGCACCCTATTTCATACATAGTGCACTACTTTTGACCAGGGCCCTATGGTATGGAAAATAGTGCACTACGTAGGGTACCATTTGGTACACACATTGATAACACCCCAGAGGAGGTATCGGCAACATTTATTCTTATTATTCAGACTGAGATCAAAACAGCTAGATGGTTCCATCACACATACACTGGCTACAGGGTTTATTAGTTCATTTACTGGCAGTAAATAAACTGATAAACACTGTCACGGTAGCCAGTAAATAAACTGATAAACACTGTCACGATAGCCAGTAAATAAACTGATAAACACTGTCACGGTAGCCAGTAAATAAACTGATAAACACTGTCACGGTAGCCAGTAAATAAACTGATAAACACTGTCACGGTAGCCAGTAAATAAACTGATAAACACTGTCACGGTAGCCAGTAAATAAACTGATAAACACTGTCACGATAGCCAGTAAATAAACTGATAAACACTGTCACGGTAGCCAGTAAATAAACTGATAAACACTGTCACGGTAGCCAGTAAATAAACTGATAAACACTGTCACGGTAGCCAGTAAATAAACTGATAAACACTCTCACGGTAGCCAGTAAATAAACTGATAAACACTGTCACGGTAGCCAGTAATACCAGGCGGTGTCAGAGGAAGGCCCCTTAAAATAGTCAAAGACTCCAGCCACCCTAGTCATAGACTGTTCTCTCTGCTACCGCACGGCAAGCGTTACCGAAGCGCCAAGTCTAGGTCCAAAAGACTTCTCAACAGCTTCTACCCCCAAGCCATAAGACTCCTGAACAGCTAATCATGGCTACCCGGACTATTTGCACTGACCCCCCCTCCCCCCTCCCTCTTTTATGCTGCTGCTACTCTGTCTATTATCTATGTATAGTCACTTAAACTCTACCCACATGTACATATTACCTAAATTACCTCGACTAGCCGGTGCCCCCGCACATAGACTCTGTATATAGCCTCCCTACTGATATTTTATTTTACTGCTGCTCTTTAGTTATTTTTTTAAACTTAATACTTTTTTTTAGAAAAAGAAAAAAAATGCATCGTTGGTTAAGGGCTTGTAAGTAAGCATTTCACTGTAATGTCTAAACCTGTTGTGTTCGGCGCATGTGGCAAATCAAATTTGATTTGGAAATAAATTGATAAACACTGTCACGGTACCCAGTAAATAAACTGATAAACAGACGTGACGCTTGGCATTCAGGCCAAAGATTTAGATCTTGGTTTCATCAGACCAGAGAATCTTGTTTCTCATGGTCTGAGAACTCTTTAGATGCTTTTTGGCAAACTCCAAGCGGGCTGTCATGTGCCTTTTACTGAGAAGTGGCTTCCATCTGGCCACTCTACCATAAAGGTCTGATTGGTGGAGTGCTGCAGAGATGGTTGTCCTTCTGGAAGGTTCTCCCATCTCCACAGAGGAACTCTGGAGTTCTGTCAGAGTGACCATCGTGTTCTTGGTCACTTCCCTGACCAAGGCCCTTCTCCCCCGATTGCTCAGTTTGGCCAAGCGGCCAGCTCTAGGAAGAGTCTTGGTGGTTCCAAACTTCTTCCATTTAAGAATGATGGAGGCCAAATCATGTGCAATCAATTTAATTTACCACAGGTGGACTCAAAACAAGTTGTAGAAACATCTCAAGGATGATCAATGGAAACAGGATGCACCTGAGCTCAACTTCGAGTCTCATAGCAAAGGGTCTGAATACTTATGTAAATAAGGTGTTATTATTTGTATTATTACTTATTGTTCTAAAAACCTGTTTCCACTTTGTCATTATGGGGTATTGTGTGTAGATTGATGAGGGGAAAAAAATTAATCCATTTTAGAATAAGGCTGTAATGTCACAAAATGTGGGAAAAAGGGAAGGGGTCTGAATACTTTCCGAATGCACTGTTATTGACCGTTAATGAACAAACAGGTTAATCATCTCCAGGCCTACAAGCCACTGATGTGCAACCCTTCCTAACAATCTACATTTAATACATTGGTCAGCCAGCGTGCGATGAATTATTCACACTGGCTGGTCATGGTTGACCAACTCCCTGACCTTTTATACGGTCACAGGACCTTTCATGTCCATTCTAGTATTCTGATTCTCTGATTCTCCCTTTCCTCAAGGCTACTGTTTACTACTGTATTTCACAACACGACTGCTCCTGCCCTGCCAAGGTTATATTAACGTGTTAATACTGTTGGACACTAGGACCCTGCGGTCAATGAGGAGAGGATTAAAATTCCTCCAAACTCACTACAGGTATCTCTCCAACCAACCAAGCCTTCTTCCTTTTAAAACAGCTCATCTGTCAAAGTGGAACTGCTGCCAGCTCTGATGTCACCACTATCCATCCATCCATCCATCCATCCATCCATCTCTCTCTCTCTCTCTAACTCTCTCTCTCTCTCTCTCTCTAATATATATCTATCTATCTAATATCCATCCATCCATCCATCCATCTCTCTCTATCTATCTAATATCTATCTATCTATCTAATATCTATCTATCTAATATCTATCTATCTATCTAATATCTATCTATCTATCTAATATCTATCTATCTATCTATCTATCTATCTAATATCTATCTATCTAATATCTATCTATCTAATATCTATCTATCTATCTATCTATCTATCTATCTAATATCTATCTATCTAATATCTATCTATCTATCTAATATCTATCTATCTATCCATCCATCTATCTAATATCTCTCTATCTATCCATCCATCTATCTAATGTCTGTCTATAATATGCCATTTAGCAGACGCTTTTATCCAAAGCGACTTACAGTCATGCGTGCATACATTTTTGTCTATCTAATGTCTGTCTATCTGTCTAATGTCTATATAATGTCTGTCTATCTAATGTCTGTCTATCTGTCTAATGTCTAATGTCTAATGTCGTCCGTCCATCCATCCATCCTGCTAGATAGACAGTAATATGGAAACCTATCTATTGTTCATCTATGCTCTGATGGAGCTGCATCTAGCTGGGGAATATAGAGTAACAGGTGACCTTCTCAAACCTTAACCGACCTCTGTCCAGCGGACATGGTGGGGCACATTCAAAATGAGAGTGGAGGGGTGAGTTGATTGTTTCGTGGCTGTATCCCAAAATAGCACCCTATTCCCATGGGCTCTGGTCAATAGTGTACTTTATAAGGAATATGGTGCAATTTGGGACACGTACAAATCTGTAAACCGCTTGAGGAGTCATGTCCAATGGTGGGGTCCCGTAAATAGCCCTGTGTGCAATCATGGCTGAAGAGCTGCGGCAGTAGTTCCGTTTGTAATCTGCAAAATGACATCTATCCTCCAGCGCTCTCTATTACAGGCCGACGGATCGTCTTACTCTTCTGAGCCGCTTCGCTGAACGCTGCAAATGAGCTTGAGCTGTCAGAGAAGAGAAGAGAGGAACACATGGACTGTTGTGGCAGACTGAGCTTGAGCTGTCAGAGAAGAGAGGAACACATGGACTGTTGTGGCAGACTGAGGCTCCGTCCCAAATTACACCCTATTCCCTTTATAGTGCACTACTTTAGACCAGGGCCTAAAGGGGAGAGGGTGCCATTAGGGATGCAACCTGAGACAGTTCATTACATAAAGAGCTTTCAAATCAGGCAAATAGAAACCAGACAAATAGAGGAGCAGCGTTTTTATTAGTCTAATAAACTATTTTACAAGTCTTCCCCGTGTACAGCGGCTGGGCACTTTACAAAGTTCGTTAGCTACAGTCCTTGTTGTCAGCGTCTTCGCGCAACAAGCCCTTCTCCTGAACGTTTCACACTTCTTGATATGGACACACAAGTGAACACACGAGGAAGAGTTGTCATCGTGTATTGGTGAAGAGGAGAGAAGGCTTGCAAAATTCCACTAACTTTCCCAAAGTCATCAGGTTTTCCCAGAAATCCCAGTTGAAAGATTCCGGAATAATAAGCATATCTGGAATCCTCCCAACCAGGATTTCTGGGAAAAACCTGGGAAAGTTGCCGGAATTTTGCAACCCATAGAGAAGAGAGATGTAGTTTTGGGGTCAGATGCGTCGACCTCTGGGATCCTTTGTGGACTCAGTCTGAGGGAGAAAGGAAACAGACAGATAAGAGTGTCAGTTCATCAGTTCACTCTTCCTTCCTTCCTTCCTTCCTTCCTTCCTTCCTTCCTTCCTTCCTTCCTTCCTTCCTTCCTTCCTTCCTTCCTTCCTTCCATCCATCCATCCACCATCAAACCTGTGTTCAGTTCACACTGCTTTGTCCAACATCATCCTGCCTTGGGGAGTAAACATATTTTTCATCAAAACACACAAACCTACCCATCATATTATCGGGGCATAGCGCTAGTAACCATGGTAACGGCTGCCGCTGCGGTTTGGGCTGTTTACTTGACGATAAGGTCCGCAGGCTAGATACTGACTAACTGTGTGTGCAGGGAGGGAGGGGGGGGGGTGGAGCACTTCCGCTGTTAAGCGATACCGTCTGTTCACGCATGCAGTATTCATGTATTCACTTCACTCACAAGAAAAGATGCCAAGATGTGCCGACCCGATGTGTCCTTGCTTCTTTGCTTACTAGACGTGTAGTGGGTGGATCTAGTGTGAACGGTTAGCTTGGTGGTTCTCAGAACGGGGTATGTGTCCAAAACGGCTCCATATTCCCTAATATAGTGCACTACTTTAGACCAGGGCCCATAGGACTAACCCATAGGACTCTGGTCAAAAGTAGTGCACTACATAGGGAATAGGGTGTCATTTGGGACTCACTGGTGTGTTCTCTGCTGTGTCTATAAAAGGCTTTAGTGTTTATCTGGCCAGGGGTCCAAGTGTAACCCCGTGTCCGTACCGTAACCCAGTCATGTGGTGCGTGTCCGTACCGTTAACCCAGTCATGTGGTGCGTGTCCGTACCGTAACCCGGTCATGTGGTGCGTGTCCGTACCGTAACCCAGTCCCGTGGTGCGTGTCCGTACCGTATCCTCAGTCATGTGGTGCGTGTCCGTACCGTAACCCAGTCATGTGGTGCGTGTCCGTACCGTAACCCAGTCATGTGGTGCGTGTCCGTACCGTAACCCAGTCATGTGGTGCGTGTCCGTACCGTAACCCAGTCATGTGGTGCGTGTCCGTAACCCAGTCATGTGGTGCGTGTCCGTACCATAACCCAGTCATGTGGTGCGTGTCCGTACCGTAACCCAGTCATGTGGTGCGTGTCCGTACCGTAACCCAGTCATGTGGTGCGTGTCCGTACCGTAACCCAGTCGTGTGGTGCGTGTCCGTACCGTAACCCAGTCGTGTGGTGCGTGTCCGTACCGTAACCCAGTCATGTGGTGCGTGTCCGTACCGTAACCCAGTCATGTGGTGCGTGTCCGTACCGTAACCCAGTCATGTGGTGCGTGTCCGTACCGTAACCCAGTCATGTGGTGCGTGTCCGTACCGTAACCCAGTCATGTGGTGCGTGTCCGTACCGTAACCCAGTCGTGTGGTGCGTGTCCGTACCGTAACCCAGTCATGCTGTGATCGGTCAGTCAGTCCCTGGCCCTGGGCGGCTGGTAATACTGGACTGTGGGCCGCGTCCTCGTGGTGCTCCTAGGCTGACCGTCGCCCCCGCGCCGGTACTCTAACCCCGCCTCTTCCTTCTGCCACCACACATAACAGATCTAGGATCAGTTTGGGCTTTTTAGATCATACTGAATAAAGAGTGTATTTTGACAGGCAGGACCCTGATCCTAGATCAGACACCATGAATACAGGGCCCTGGTTTATCAGATTCTATATCTCAGGCCGACTGATAGATATCTTCCTTAAGGCAAACCATGTTGTATCAGTCTATGTATTCACAACTAAATATGTAGCTTCATCTTAGACGGAACGGAGGATTTCCTTTAGGCAGAACATACTGTAGGCTCATCGTCAAACCCCCAACAGAGGAGACGGTATAGGGGGAGGGACCTTGGACCTTATCGTCCAATACGGTTGAGAAGCTGGAGAGGAGAGAGGATTGTGAGGCATCATCATGGAAAGGTGAGTTGAGATAGAACCCTGCAGTCCCATAGATACTTACCCAGAAGTCCATGTTGACAGGTTTGATGTTGTGTAGAAGGACCTCCTCACAGTTTCCATACTCAGTAAAGGTCACGACCGCCGTGGAACCAGAGGGATGCACAGCATCTATCCTGGACCTGTAGAACTAGACACAGAGGTTTCATTATACACAGCATATATCCTGGACCTGGAGAACTAGACAGAGGTTTCATTATACACAGCATCTATCCTGGACCTGTAGAACTAGACAGAGGTTTCATTATACACAGCATCTATCCTGGACCTGGAGAACTAGACAGAGGTTTCATTATACACAGCATCTCTCCTGGACCTGTAGAACTAGACAGAGGTTTCATTATACACAGCATCTCTCCTGGACCTGTAGAACTAGACAGAGGTTTCATTATACACAGCATCTCTCCTGGACCTGGAGAACTAGACAGAGGTTTCATTATACACAGCATCTCTCCTGGACCTGTAGAACTAGACAGAGGTTTCATTATACACAGCATCTCTCCTGGACCTGGAGAACTAGACAGAGGTTTCATTATACACAGCATCTCTCCTGGACCTGTAGAACTAGACAGAGGTTTCATTATACACAGCATCTATCCTGGACCTGGAGAACTAGACAGAGGTTTCATTATACACAGCATCTATCCTGGACCTGGAGAACTAGACAGAGGTTTCATTATACACAGCATCTCTCCTGGACCTGGAGAACTAGACAGAGGTTTCATTATACACAGCATCTATCCTGGACCTGTAGAACTAGACAGAGGTTTCATTATACACAGCATCTATCCTGGACCTGTAGAACTAGACAGAGGTTTCATTATACACAGCATATATCCTGGACCTGTAGAACTAGACAGAGGTTTCATTATACACAGCATCTATCCTGGACCTGGAGAACTAGACAGAGGTTTCATTATACACAGCATCTCTCCTGGACCTGGAGAACTAGACACAGAGGTTTCATTATACACAGCATCTCTCCTGGACCTGGAGAACTAGACAGAGGTTTCATTATACACAGCATCTATCCTGGACCTGGAGAACTAGACAGAGGTTTCATTATACACAGCATCTATCCTGGACCTGGAGAACTAGACAGAGGTTTCATTATACACAGCATCTCTCCTGGACCTGGAGAACTAGACACAGAGGTTTCATTATACACAGCATCTCTCCTGGACCTGGAGAACTAGACAGAGGTTTCATTATACACAGCATCTATCCTGGACCTGGAGAACTAGACAGAGGTTTCATTATACACAGCATCTATCCTGGACCTGTAGAACTAGACAGAGGTTTCATTATACACAGCATCTATCCTGGACCTGTAGAACTAGACACAGAGGTTTCATTATACACAGCATCTATCCTGGAGAACTAGACAGAGGTTTCATTATACACAGCCTCTATCCTGGAGAACTAGACAGAGGTTTCATTATACACAGCATCTATCCTGGACCTGGAGAACTAGACAGAGGTTTCATTATACACAGCATCTATCCTGGACCTGGAGAACTAGACAGAGGTTTCATTATACACAGCATCTATCCTGGACCTGGAGAACTAGACAGAGGTTTCATTATACACAGCATCTATCCTGGACCTGTAGAACTAGACAGAGGTTTCATTATACACAGCATCTATCCTGGACCTGTAGAACTAGACAGAGGTTTCATTATACACAGCATCTATCCTGGACCTGTAGAACTAGACAGAGGTTTCATTATACACAGCATCTATCCTGGACCTGGAGAACTAGACAGAGGTTTCATTATACACAGCCTCTATCCTGGACCTGTAGAACTAGACAGAGGTTTCATTATACACAGCATCTATCCTGGACCTGTAGAACTAGACAGAGGTTTCATTATACACAGCATCTCTCCTGGACCTGGAGAACTAGACAGAGGTTTCATTATACACAGCCTCTATCCTGGACCTGTAGAACTAGACAGAGGTTTCATTATACACAGCCTCTATCCTGGACCTGTAGAACTAGACAGAGGTTTCATTATACACAGCCTCTATCCTGGACCTGGAGAACTAGACAGAGGTTTCATTATACACAGCCTCTATCCTGCACCTGTAGAACTAGACAGAGGTTTCATTATACACAGCCTCTATCCTGGACCTGTAGAACTAGACAGAGGTTTCATTATACACAGCATCTATCCTGGACCTGGAGAACTAGACACAGAGGTTTCATTATACACAGCATCTCTCCTGGACCTGGAGAACTAGACAGAGGTTTCATTATACACAGCATCTCTCCTGGACCTGGAGAACTAGACAGAGGTTTCATTATACACAGCATCTATCCTGGACCTGGAGAACTAGACAGAGGTTTCATTATACACAGCATCTCTCCTGGACCTGGAGAACTAGACAGAGGTTTCATTATACACAGCATCTCTCCTGGACCTGGAGAACTAGACAGAGGTTTCATTATACACAGCATCTCTCCTGGACCTGGAGAACTAGACAGAGGTTTCATTATACACAGCATCTCTCCTGGACCTGTAGAACTAGACAGAGGTTTCATTATACACAGCATCTCTCCTGGACCTGTAGAACTAGACAGAGGTTTCATTATACACAGCATCTATCCTGGACCTGGAGAACTAGACAGAGGTTTCATTATACACAGCATATATCCTGCACCTGGAGAACTAGACAGAGGTTTCATTATACACAGCATCTCTCCTGGACCTGGAGAACTAGACAGAGGTTTCATTATACACAGCATCTCTCCTGGTCGTGGAGAACTAGACAGAGGTTTCATTATACACAGCATCTCTCCTGGACCTGTAGAACTAGACAGAGGTTTCATTATACACAGCATCTCTCCTGGACCTGTAGAACTAGACAGAGGTTTCATTATACACAGCATCTATCCTGGACCTGGAGAACTAGACAGAGGTTTCATTATACACAGCATCTCTCCTGGACCTGGAGAACTAGACAGAGGTTTCATTATACACAGCATCTCTCCTGGACCTGTAGAACTAGACAGAGGTTTCATTATACACAGCATCTCTCCTGGACCTGGAGAACTAGACAGAGGTTTCATTATACACAGGATACAACCAGTCTATTCTGTCCAGGAACACGTCTAACATGTATGTAAAGCTTTGGGAAAGTGTTGAACGTTATATCAAACTCAATAATGTAAACAGCGTTTAATATCGTCAAATGAATTGCCTTCTGAAAGGGCAATTTGGTTATTTACTTGAGGAGATTCCAATATAACTGATTGTCATCAATTTGTAAGTCGCTCTGGATAAGAGCGTCTGCTAAATGACGTAAATGTAAAATGTAAATGTCATCCCTTCCATTGATATGTAAACATCATTACAGTGTTAATATACAGTGGGGAAAAAAAGTATTTAGTCAGCCACCAATTGTGCAAGTTCTCCCACTTAAAAAGATAAGAGAGGCCTGTCATTTTCATCATAGGTACACGTCAACTATGACAGACAAAATGAGAAAAAAAATCCAGAAAATCACAATGTAGGATTTTTAATGCATTTATTTGCAAATTATGGTGGAAAATAAGTATTTGGTCAATAACAAAAGTTTCTCAATACTT
The DNA here is from genome assembly GCF_964263955.1 of Coregonus lavaretus. NCBI lineage: Eukaryota > Metazoa > Chordata > Actinopteri > Salmoniformes > Salmonidae > Coregonus > Coregonus lavaretus. Next base: position 42,191 of record NW_028161877.1, read on the forward strand.
TGTTATATACCCTTTGTTGGCAATGACACAGGTCAAACATTTTCTGTAAGTCTTCACAAGGTTTTCACACACTGTTGCTGGTATTTTGGCCCATTCCTCCATGCAGATCTCCTCTAGAGCAGTGATGTTTTGGGGCTGTCGCTGGGCAACACAGACTTTCAACTCCCTCCAAAGATTTTCTATGGGGTTGAGAGCTGGAGACTGGCTAGGCCACTCCAGGACCTTGAAATGCTTCTTACGAAGCCACTCCTTCGTTGCCCGGGCGGTGTGTTTGGGATCATTGTCATGCTGAAAGACCCAGCCACGTTTCATCTTCAATGCCCTTGCTGATGGAAGGAGGTTTTCACTCAAAATCTCACGATACATGGCCCCATTCATTCTTTCCTTTACACGGATCAGTCGTCCTGGTCCCTTTGCAGAAAAACAGCCCCAAAGCATGATGTTTCCACCCCCATGCTTCACAGTAGGTATGGTGTTCTTTGGATGCAACTCAGCATTCTTTGTCCTCCAAACACGACGAGTTGAGTTTTTACCAAAAAGTTATATTTTGGTTTCATCTGACCATATGACATTCTCCCAATCCTCTTCTGGATCATCCAAATGCACTCTAGCAAACTTCAGACGGGCCTGGACATGTACTGGCTTACGCAGGGGGACACGTCTGGCACTGCAGGATTTGAGTCCCTGGCGGCGTAGTGTGTTACTGATGGTAGGCTTTGTTACTTTGGTCCCAGCTCTCTGCAGGTCATTCACTAGGTCCCCCCGTGTGGTTCTGGGATTTTTGCTCACCGTTCTTGTGATCATTTTGACCCCACGGGGGTGAGATCTTGCGTGGAGCCCCAGATCGAGGGAGATTATCAGTGGTCTTGTATGTCTTCCATTTCCTAATAATTGCTCCCACAGTTGATTTCTTCAAACCAAGCTGCTTACCTATTGCAGATTCAGTCTTCCCAGCCTGGTGCAGGTCTACAATTGTGTTTCTGGTGTCCTTTGACAGCTCTTTGGTCTTGGCCATAGTGGAGTTTGGAGTGTGACTGTTTGAGGTTGTGGACAGGTGTCTTTTATACTGATAACAAGTTCAAACAGGTGCCATTAATACAGGTAACGAGTGGAGGACAGAGGAGCCTCTTAAAGAAGAAGTTACAGGTCTGTGAGAGCCAGAAATCTTGCTTGTTTGTAGGTGACCAAATACTTATTTTCCACCATAATTTGCAAATAAATTCATAAAAAATCCTACAATGTGATTTTCTGTACCTATGATGAAAATTACAGGCGTCTCTCATCTTTTTAAGTGGGAGAACTTGCACAATTGGTGGCTGACTAAATACTTTTTTCCCCCACTGTAGTTGTTGAAGCAGCCTCCCTCCTACCTTGTTGTCTTCCCAGTAGAGAGCTAAAACCTGGTCTCCTGGTTTCCAGTTCCCCGGGCCTTGACACACTGCAGGCTCCATGGACCCAACCTGACCCTGGTCTGACCTCTGCCCTTTGATCTGCCCCGACCTCTTCTTGGGGGCGGTGTTGGAGTTGTTATGGGCAGGGTTAGTGCTGTTCCAGTTATGTGGCTCCTCCCTCTCCGTGGGGGCAGGACCAGAGGAGGAGTTCTGTTGTTTGATTGGCCCTGTCCTGTGTTCCGTTGACGAGTCACCGTTCTGGAGGTGTGGCCCTGAGCCCGGTCCGCCGCCCACTTGGCCTTTCACTGGACGAGACTCACCACGGGACACGCCCCCGTCCTGCGCCCCAGCGCTAGAGTCCTTCTCTTGGCCAACCCACGAGTTCGAAGAGTTCAAAGGTCCGTTGTCCCGGTAACGGTCAAAGTTGTCAGAGTTGGGCCTTTCCCTGTGGAACTTCCCCCCTCCTCTCCTTCTGCAGTTGGGCTCAGCTCTACAACACACAACAACACAACTTCACTGTCCATCCCAGGATGCACCTTTTCTACTGGCATCATCACCGTACAAGAATGAAAAACATTGCGTACACATTAAAAAACAGTCAGCCTCGCACACCGTATTCATAAACACAGAATGACATTGACACTGGGAGGACATTCATAATTAAGTCTAATCAAGTGTCCATACCTGCTGTCAGATCTGTGGATCCCTTTATGTTCTGATACAGTGTTAGAACTGGACTCTGTCTGGTGCTGGCCTGGTTTAGAGGCAGCTGGTGCTGGTCCGTTGTCCTGCTTCACCCCTCCTCCTCCTCCTCCTCCTCCTCTCTTATTAAACGACAGATCAGGTACCGAGTGCTGCTCTCTCCGACTTTGGTTCTGGAACCCTCCGGACCCAGAACTAGAACCTACTCTGATTCCCTGCTGGAATGTTCCAGATCCAGAAGGATCCCCCTGGGTTCTGTCTCTGGGTTCTCTGTTCCTCTGGCCAGTGGCGGGGTACGTAGCAGGGCAGAACACTGATGTCTGTCCTCTTGCCTCCCTGGCTGCTTGTCTCTCATTCTGGGCCTCTCTCCACCTCTCTGACCCTCCTCCACCTCCAGGAGGGGCCTTCTCCTGTGTCTGGCCCCTTTCCTGGCCTCTGTCCTGGGCTCTCTCCTGGCCCTGCTGGCCCCCTGCTGGAGCTGGAGCTGGGGAAGGGCTGGATGGGGTGGTGGAGGGGTCGTGGCCAGGTTTAGGGAAATCCTTTTCACTATCCCTCTGGAAGCGTGGCGGTCCGCCGTTCCTCTCCTTCCTGAAGTCTGCTCTCTCATTTCTCTCCTTGCGTGATGTGTCGTTCCTGGACGAGTCATTCCTATTGTCTGACCTGTCGTTGCGGCTGTCGCTGCGTTGGGGGTACCTGCCCTGGGACTGGCTGTCGCTGCGTTGGGGGTACCTGGCCTGGGACTGGCTGTCGCTGCGTTGGGGGTACCTGCCCTGGGACTGGCTGTCGCTGCGTTGGGGGTAATACTGGTCGTTGGGGGGGAACGTCATCTTACCCTCGTGGTGCCTCTGAGAGGACTGGCTCTTTGGCTCTGGAGGAGAGACCCAGAGAAAAAGGTTAGACATTCAGACACACACGGGGTGTGAACCTTTAGACGTTAAAACATTGCAACAAAACCGGGATCCTTTTTTCCCCAGGAAATGTAAATCCGAGCTGGCTGGACTTCTCCTTCTCTTCAGTAATGAGGCCAGTGTGTTGAGTTTTCAGTCATTTGCCTGGACAATATCCAGCCTATTCATTGATGATAGGCCCTGCTTTACTGAACAGACGTTGCAAGGCAAGAAATTGCAAGATACAGCTTTTGATTGCAAATAGATAGGCCTAGTGCAGGGTTCTGTCTGTCTGGTGGCTGACCTGCCTGTACTGATAGATAGGCCTAGTGCAGGGTTCTGTCTGTCTGGTGGCTGACCTGCCTATACTGATAGATAGGCCTAGTGCAGGGTTCTGTCTGTCTGGTGGCTGACCTGCCTATACTGATAGATAGGCCTAGTGCAGGGTTCTGTCTGTCTGGTGGCTGATCTGCCTATACTGATAGATAGGCCTAGTGCAGGGTTCTGTCTGTCTGGTGGCTGACCTGCCTATACTGATAGATAGGCCTAGTGCAGGGTTCTGTCTGTCTGGTGGCTGACCTGACTATACTGATAGATAGGCCTTGTGCAGGGTTCTGTCTGTCTGGTGGCTGACCTGCCTATACTGATAGATAGGCCTAGTGCAGGGTTCTGACTGTCTGGTGGCTGACCTGCCTATACTGATAGATAGGCCTAGTGCAGGGTTCTGTATGTCAGGTGGCTGACCTGCCTATACTGATAGATAGGCCTAGTGCAGGGTTCTGTCTGTCTGGTGGCTGACCTGCCTATACTGATAGATAGGCCTAGTGCAGGGTTCTGTCTGTCTGGTGGCTGACCTGCCTATACTGATAGATAGGCCTAGTGCAGGGTTCTGTCTGTCTGGTGGCTGACCTGCCTATACTGATACGATAGGCCTAGTGCAGGGTTCTGTCTGTCTGGTGGCTGACCTGCCTATACTGATAGATAGGCCTAGTGCAGGGTTCTGACTGTCTGGTGGCTGACCTGCCTATACTGATACGATAGGCCTAGTGCAGGGTTCTGTCTGTCTGGTGGCTGACCTGCCTATACTGTGCCCCTCCCCTCTCTCTCCGTCCCTTGCCAGCTCGCTATGAAAGATGCGAGTGTTTGTGTTCTCAGAAGAACGGCAACTAATCAGTCTCCGTTCCGAAGACGCTGAATCTTAGGAGGCCATTCCTAGAGGAAGATGGATTTTCTTTCCACTAAATGTCTTGGTAAGTCAAGGTATTTAACTAAATGTGGAGAGATTGGTCCGTGCGCAGGCAGCCAAGGCAGCTCAATATTAATTTGATGGACAGTTCTGGTCGCCTCGTGATGGACGTTAGTCCCACTTCAGAAGCGACATTACAGGGCAAGTAAAAACACCCGTTCAGCTGCGCTTCCATCTCCAGAGGAGGTTTCGTGTTGGCATTTAAAAAGCCGTAGTGTTCCCTTACAAACAAACACTGTAGCAGAGGCGCTTTCAAGGGGATATGACTGCAGTAGATACGGCTTCATTGTCCGGCCCTAGCGGTAATTAACAGGACCATTATTCTGCATTGTGAATTAACAGGACCATTATTCTGCATTGTGAATTAACAGGACCATTATTCTGCATTGTGAATTAATAGGACCATTATTCTGCATTGTGAATTAATAGGACCATTATTCTGCATTGTGAATTAACAGGACCATTATTCTGCATTGTGAATTAACAGGACCATTATTCTGCATTGTGAATTAACGGGAGCATTATTCTGCATTGTGAATTAATAGAACCATTATTCTGCATTGTGAATTAACAGGACCATTATTCTGCATTGTGAATTAACAGGACCATTAAATAAACGTCATTATATACCCGTAAATAAACAAAGAAGGGGGAAACAAACGTCAATATATACCCGTAAATAAACAAAGGGGGAAACAAACGTCATTATATACCCGTAAATAAACAAAGGGGGAAACAAACGTCATTATACAGTGGGGGAAAAAAGTATTTAGTCAGCCACCAATTGTGCAAGTTCTCCCACTTAAAAAGATGAGAGATGCCTGTAATTTTCATCATAGGTACACGTCAACTATGACAGACAAAATGAGGGGAAAAAATCCAGAAATTCACATTGTAGGATTTTTAATGAATTTATTTGCAAATGATGGTGGAAAATAAGTATTTGGTCAATAACATAAGTTTCTCAATACTTTGTTATATACCCTTTGTTGGCAATGACACAGGTCAAACGTTTTCTGTAAGTCTTCACAAGGTTTTCACACACTGTTGCTGGTATTTTGGCCCATTCCTCCATGCAGATCTCCTCTAGAGCAGTGATGTTTTGGGGCTGTCGCTGGGCAACACAGACTTTCAACTCCCTCCAAAGATTTTCTATGGGGTTGAGATCTGGAGACTGGCTAGGCCACTCCAGGACCTTGAAATGCTTCTTACGAAGCCACTCCTTTGTTGCCCGGGCGGTGTGTTTGGGATCATTGTCATGCTGAAAGACCCAGCCACGTTTCATCTTCAATGCCCTTGCTGATGGAAGGAGGTTTTCAGGTCATTCACTAGGTCCCCCCGTGTGGTTCTGGGATTTTTGCTCACCGTTCTTGTGATAATTTTGACCCCACGGGGTGAGATCTTGCGTGGAGCCCCAGATCGAGGGAGATTATCAGTGGTCTTGTATGTCTTCCATTTCCTAATAATTGCTCCCACAGTTGATTTCTTCAAACCAAGCTGCTTACCTATTGCAGATTCAGTCTTCCCAGCCTGGTGCAGGTCTACAATTTTGTTTCTGGTGTCCTTTGACAGCTCTTTGGTCTTGGCCATAGTGGAGTTTGGAGTGTGACTGTTTGAGGTTGTGGACAGGTGTCTTTTATACTGATAACAAGTTCAAACAGGTGCCATTAATACAGGTAACGAGTGGAGGACAGAGGAGCCTCTTAAAGAAGAAGTTACAGGTCTGTGAGAGCCAGAAATCTTGCTTGTTTGTAGGTGACCAAATACTTATTTTCCACCATAATTTGCAAATAAATTCATAAAAAATCCTACAATGTGATTTTCTGGATTTTTTTTCTCAATTTGTCTGTCATAGTTGACGTGTACCTATGATGAAAATTACAGGCCTCTCATCTTTTTAAGTGGGAGAACTTGCACAATTGGTGGCTGACTAAATACTTTTTTTCCCCACTGTATACCCGTAAATAAACAAAGGGGGAAACAAACGTCATTATATACCCGTAAATAAACAAAGAAGGGGGAAACAAACGTCATTATATACCCGTAAATAAACAAAGGGGGAAACAAACGTCATTATATACCCGTAAATAAACAAAGGGGGAAACAAACGTCATTATATACCCGTAAATAAACAAAGAAGGGGGAAACAAACGTCATTATATACCCGTAAATAAACAAAGAAGGGGGAAACAAACGTCATTATATACCCGTAAATAAACAAAGAAGGGGGAAACAAACGTCATTATATACCCGTAAATAAACAAAGGGGGAAACAAACGTCATTATATACCCGTAAATAAACAAAGAAGGGGGAAACAAACGTCATTATATACCCGTAAATAAACAAAGAAGGGGGAAACAAACGTCATTATATACCCGTAAATAAACAAAGGGGGAAACCAACGTCATTATATACCCGTAAATAAACAAAGGGGGAAACAAACGTCATTATATACCCGTAAATAAACAAAGGGGGGAAACAAACGTCATTATATACCCGTAAATAAACAAAGAAGGGGGAAACAAAAGTCATTATATACCCGTAAATAAACAAAGAAGGGGGAAACAAAAGTCATTATATACCCGTAAATAAACAAAGGGGGAAACAAACGTCATTATATACCCGTAAATAAACAAAGAAGGGGGAAACAAACGTCATTATATACCCGTAAATAAACAAAGAAGGGGGAAACAAAAGACATTATATACCCGTAAATAAACAAAGGGGGAAACAAAAGTCATTATATACCCGTAAATAAACAAAGAAGGGGGAAACAAACGTCATTATATACCCGTAAATAAACAAAGAAGGGGGAAACAAACGTCATTATATACCCGTAAATAAACAAAGAAGGGGGAAACAAACGTCATTATATACCCGTAAATAAACAAAGAAGGGGGAAACAAACGTCATTATATACCCGTAAATAAACAAAGAAGGGGGAAACAAACGTCATTATATACCCGTAAATAAACAAAGAAGGGGGAAACAAAAGTCATTATATACCCGTAAATAAACAAAGAAGGGGGAAACAAACGTCATTATATACCCGTAAATAAACAAAGGGGGAAACAAACGTCATTATATACCCGTAAATAAACAAAGAAGGGGGAAACAAACGTCATTATATACCCGTAAATAAACAAAGAAGGGGGAAACAAACGTCATTATATACCCGTAAATAAACAAAGGGGGAAACCAACGTCATTATATACCCGTAAATAAACAAAGGAGGAAACAAACGTCATTATATACCCGTAAATAAACAAAGGGGGGAAACAAACGTCATTATATACCCGTAAATAAACAAAGAAGGGGGAAACAAAAGTCATTATATACCCGTAAATAAACAAAGAAGGGGGAAACAAAAGTCATTATATACCCGTAAATAAACAAAGGGGGAAACAAAAGTCATTATATACCCGTAAATAAACAAAGGGGGAAACAAACGTCATTATATACCCGTAAATAAACAAAGAAGGGGGAAACAAACGTCATTATATACCCGTAAATAAACAAAGAAGGGGGAAACAAACGTCATTATATACCCGTAAATAAACAAAGAAGGGGGAAACAAACGTCATTATATACCCGTAAATAAACAAAGAAGGGGGAAACAAACGTCATTATATACCCGTAAATAAACAAAGAAGGGGGAAACAAACGTCATTATATACCCGTAAATAAACAAAGAAGGGGGAAACAAACGTCATTATATACCCGTAAATAAACAAAGAAGGGGGAAACAAACGTCATTATATACCCGTAAATAAACAAAGAAGGGGGAAACAAACGTCATTATATACCCGTAAATAAACAAAGAAGGGGGAAACAAACGTCATTATATACCCGTAAATAAACAAAGAAGGGGGAAACAAACGTCATTATATACCCGTAAATAAACAAAGAAGGGGGAAACAAACGTCATTATATACCCGTAAATAAACAAAGGGGGAAACAAACGTCAATGCCAGAGTTGAGTAAAACTGAGCCCAAACATCAAACAGGAAATTCTCCTCATAAGAGGCAGGAAATGAAACCCATCCCTGTCTGTTGGCTATGTCCATTTCCCTCTGTGGTGAACCATATGGCAGTTTGTCCCCATGCCTAACCACTGATGTCAGAGACTTAACTAACAGCAGCACTGTTTTATACAGCTTAATTCCCTCTGTAGAGAGAGAGACACACAGACCATCTGGCTGGCTCCTCACTATGACCACCTGAGGAAAGGACAGGACTACAGCACCAGAGACAGGACTACAGCACCAGAGACAGGACTACAGCACCAGAGACAGGACCACAGCACCAGAGACAGGACTACAGCACCAGAGACAGGACCACAGCACCAGAGACAGGACTACAGCACCAGAGACAGGACTACAGCACCAGAGACAGGACCACAGCACCAGAGACAGGACTACAGCACCAGAGACAGGACCACAGCACCAGAGACAGGACTACAGCACCAGAGACAGGACCACAGCACCAGAGACAGGACTACAGCACCAGAGACTACAGCACCAGAGACAGCACTACAGCACCAGAGACAGGACTACAGCACCAGAGACAGGACTACAGCACCAGAGACAGGACTACAGCACCAGAGACAGGACTACAGCACCAGAGACAGGACTACAGCACCAGAGACAGGACCACAGCACCAGAGACAGGACTACAGCACCAGAGACTACAGCACCAGAGACAGGACTACAGCACCAGAGACAGGACTACAGCACCAGAGACAGGACTACAGCACCAGAGACAGAACTACAGCACCAGAGACAGGACTACAGCACCAGAGACAGCACTACAGCACCAGAGACAGGACTACAGCACCAGAGACAGGACTACAGCACCAGAGACAGGACTATAGCACCAGAGACAGGACTACAGCACCAGAGACAGAACTACAGCACCAGAGACAGGACTACAGCACCAGAGACAGGACTACAGCACCAGAGACAGAACTACAGCACCAGAGACAGGACTACAGCACCAGAGACAGGACTACAGCACCAGAGACAGGACTACAGCACCAGAGACAGGACTACAGCACCAGAGACAGGACTACAGCACCAGAGACAGAACTACAGCACCAGAGACAGGACTACAGCACCAGAGACAGGACCACAGCACCAGAGACAGGACTACAGCACCAGAGACAGGACTACAGCACCAGAGACAGAACTACAGCACCAGAGACAGGACTACAGCACCAGAGACAGCACTACAGCACCAGAGACAGGACTACAGCACCAGAGACAGGACTACAGCACCAGAGACAGGACTACAGCACCAGAGACAGGACTATAGCACCAGAGACAGGACTACAGCACCAGAGACAGAACTACAGCACCAGAGACAGGACTACAGCACCAGAGACAGGACTACAGCACCAGAGACAGGACTATAGCACCAGACAGAACTACAGCACCAGAGACAGGACTACAGCACCAGAGACAGGACTACAGCACCAGAGACAGGACTACAGCACCAGAGACAGGACTACAGCACCAGAGACAGAACTACAGCACCAGAGACAGGACCACAGCACCAGAGACAGCACTACAGCACCAGAGACAGGACTACAGCACCAGAGACAGGACTACAGCACCAGAGACAGGACTATAGCACCAGAGACAGGACTATAGCACCAGACAGGACCACAGCACCAGAGACAGGACTACAGCACCAGAGACTACAGCACCAGAGACAGGACTACAGCACCAGAGACAGGACTACAGCACCAGAGACAGGACTACAGCACCAGAGACAGGACTACAGCACCAGAGACAGGACTACAGCACCAGAGACAGGACTACAGCACCAGAGACAGGACCACAGCACCAGAGACAGGACTACAGCACCAGAGACAGGACTACAGCACCAGAGACAGGACTACAGCACCAGAGACAGTGTGGAGCTCAGTAGTAACATGTTTTGTTATCCTACCTATTCGATTTGTTTTATGACAGATAGATCAGAAACAGAGGGGGTGAAATATTAAGAGGAAAGAAAGTGTGAAAGCTGGACTTGGAAGTTGAACCCTGGTCTCCAGCGGGGAATGGTCCATGTTCATGGAGACGGGAGTGTTACCCACTACACCACAGATTTACACCACACACATTTTTTCTTACAAAAGTCTATTTCTTATAAAAATGTACAACACTTGAATGAATTTTGAATGACAGTTGATCTTTGATGCTGGAAAAAAGAGTGCAATCAGAAAGACAAACAGGACGAAGAAAATACCCAGAATCAAAAGACGATTATCTACCTGTGATAGAACATTCCCCTTTCGATAAATGTCACAAATTGGTCGAACAAACTGCTATGATGCTTTGTGAAAACTTCAGGTTGGGGCTTAAAAGCTTGTTCTACAGGCACCGCAGGATAATGGTAGAGGGAGGGAGAAGCACCACAGCAGGATAATGGCAGAGGGAGGGAGAAGCACCGCAGCAGGATAATGGTAGAGGGAGGGAGAAGCACCGCAGCAGGATAATGGTAGAGGGAGGGAGAAGCACCACAGCAGGATAATGGTAGAGGGAGGGAGAAGCACCACAGCAGGATAATGGTAGAGGGAGGGAGAAGCACCACAGCAGGATAATGGCAGAGGGAGGGAGAAGCACCACAGCAGGATAATGGCAGAGGGAGGGAGAAGCACCACAGCAGGATAATGGTAGAGGGAGGGAGAAGCACCACAGCAGGATAATGGCAGAGGGAGGGAGAAGCACCACAGCAGGATAATGGTAGAGGGAGGGAGAAGCACCACAGCAGGATAATGGTAGAGGGAGGGAGAAGCACCACAGCAGGATAATGGCAGAGGGAGGGAGAAGCACCACAGCAGGATAATGGCAGAGGGAGGGAGAAGCACCACAGCAGGATAATGGCAGAGGGAGGGAGAAGCACCACAGCAGGATAATGGTAGAGGGAGGGAGAAGCACCGCAGCAGGATAATGGTAGAGGGAGGGAGAAGCACCACAGCAGGATAATGGTAGAGGGAGGGAGAAGCACCACAGCAGGATAATGGTAGAGGGAGGGAGAAGCACCACAGCAGGATAATGGCAGAGGGAGGGAGAAGCACCACAGCAGGATAATGGTAGAGGGAGGGAGAAGCACCACAGCAGGATAATGGTAGAGGGAGGGAGAAGAACCACAGCAGGATAATGGTAGAGGGAGGGAGAAGCACCACAGCAGGATAATGGTAGAGGGAGGGAGAAGCACCACAGCAGGATAATGGCAGAGGGAGGGAGAAGCACCGCAGCAGGATAATGGCAGAGGGAGGGAGAAGCACAGCAGCAGGATAATGGTAGAGGGAGGGAGAAGCACCACAGCAGGATAATGGCAGAGGGAGGGAGGGAGAAGCACCACAGCAGGATAATGGTAGAGGGAGGGAGAAGCACCGCAGCAGGATAATGGCAGAGGGAGGGAGAAGCACCACAGCAGGATAATGGTAGAGGGAGGGAGAAGCACCACAGCAGGATAATGGCAGAGGGAGGGAGAAGCACCACAGCAGGATAATGGCAGAGGGAGGGAGAAGCACCACAGCAGGATAATGGTAGAGGGAGGGAGAAGCACCACAGCAGGATAATGGTAGAGGGAGGGAGAAGAACCACAGCAGGATAATGGTAGAGGGAGGGAGAAGCACCACAGCAGGATAATGGTAGAGGGAGGGAGAAGCACCACAGCAGGATAATGGCAGAGGGAGGGAGAAGCACCACAGCAGGATAATGGCAGAGGGAGGGAGAAGCACCACAGCAGGATAATGGCAGAGGGAGGGAGAAGCACCGCAGCAGGATAATGGTAGAGGGAGGGAGAAGCACCGCAGCAGGATAATGGTAGAGGGAGGGAGAAGCACCACAACAGGATAATGGTAGAGGGAGGGAGAAGCACCACAGCAGGATAATGGTAGAGGGAGGGAGAAGAACCACAGCAGGATAATGGTAGAGGGAGGGAGAAGCACCACAGCAGGATAATGGTAGAGGGAGGGAGAAGCACCGCAGCAGGATAATGGCAGAGGGAGGGAGAGATCCCTGCTGCTACCTTGCTCTCTAACCAGGAGCACAGTGAAGTAGAGAGGACGTTCAGCAACTCTTGGAGGACAATGGAAGTTGATAAAAATGGCTTCTTTATTGTTAAAACCAACGCCCTTCAACTGTAGCCAAAAACCCTGATGAAGACTATTGGTAAAGGACAGGACCCCTAACTGTACCTTGTATGGAGAAGCTCTCCATCTTGGATTCCAGGAAGTCAAACAGAGTGCTGGGTCCTGACGGTCTTCCTCCTGCTCCTTCCTCCTCATCCTCACCCCCAAACCTGCTGGACCTCCCCCGACCCCGGCCACGACCCCTTCCTCTGTCTGCAGCATGGAGGAAACAGACGCAGCAAAAAAAAAAGTCACATATAAACTAAATCCTTTATTCTGGACAAGAGCATTATCAATGGGATATTAGAGTTATTACGTAGTCGTAGTGCATGTGTATAAGCATAATAATATAATAATAATATGCCATTTAGCAGACGCTTTTATCCAAAGCGACTTACAGTCATGTCTGCATACATTTTTGTGTATTGGTGGTCCCGGGGATCGAACCCACTACCTTGGCGTTACAAGCGCCGTGCTCTACCAGCTGAGCTACAGAGGACCAATTTACTTGAGTAAATTATAGTCTAATCATATTACATCTCTTCAGGGAGGGACAGCGCTTACCTCTGGGTGGGGGACGGTTGGGTTCCTCTGGGGGTGGGGAGCAGGTCTTACCTCTGGGTGGGGGACGGTTGGGTTCCTCTGGGGGTGGGGAGTAGGTCTTACCTCTGGGTGGGGGACGGTTGGGTTCCTCTGGGGGTGGGGAGCAGGTCTTACCTCTGGGTGGGGGACGGTTGGGTTCCTCTGGGGGTGGGGAGCAGGTCTTACCTCTGGGTGGGGGACGGTTGGGTTCCTCTGGGGGTGGGGAGCAGGTCTTACCTCTGGGTGGGGACGGTTGGGTTCCTCTGGGGGTGGGGAGCAGGTCTTACCTCTGTGTGGGGGACGGTTGGGTTCCTCTGGGGGTGGGGAGCAGGTCTTACCTCTGGGTGGGGGACGGTTGGGTTCCTCTGGGGGTGGGGAGCAGGTCTTACCTCTGGGTGGGGGACGGTTGGGTTCCTCTGGGGGTGGGGAGCAGGTCTTACCTCTGGGTGGGGGACGGTTGGGTTCCTCTGGGGGTGGGGAGCAGGTCTTACCTCTGGGTGGGGGACGGTTGGGTTCCTCTGGGGGTGGGGAGTAGGTCTTACCTCTGGGTGGGGGACGGTTGGGTTCCTCTGGGGGTGGGGGGGGTTTGAAGGTCCCCGTCAGCAGACTGTTGAGAGCCACCTCCATGTTGTTGTTGTTGTCCATCAGGGCCTGGCGAGCATCCTCCTTATCAAACCCCATCTCCATAATGTCCCTTAGGGCCCGTTCATCCACCTACATGGAGGGAGAGGGAGAGGGGAGGGAAAGGGCCGAAGGGAGGGAGGGGAGGGAGGGGGAGGGAGGAGGGAGAGGGGAGGGAGGAGGGAGAGGGGAGGGGGCCGAAGGGAGGGAGGAGGGAGGGAGAGAGAGAGAGGGGAGGGAGGAGGGAGAGAGAGGGGAGGGAGGAGGGAGAAGGGAGAGGGGAGGGAGGGGGCCGAAGGGAGGGAGAGGGCCGAAGGGAGGGAGGGAGGGAGAGGGGAGGAAGGAGGGAGAGGGGAGGGGAGGAAGGAGGGAGAGGGGAGGGAGGGAGAGGGGAGGGAGGGAGAGGAGAGGGGAGGGAGAGGGGAGGGAGGAGGGAGGGAGAGGGGAGGGAGGGGGCCGAAGGGAGGGAGGGAGGGGGCCGAAGGGTGGGAGGGAGGGAGGATGGAGGGATGGGATGAGGGAGGATACAAGGGAGGAGAGAAAGAGGGGGATGAGAGACAAAGGAGGATAGTAGCAGAGATAAAGAATGTAGGGGTGAAGAGGTTGGAGGGAGGGACAAGGGAGAGATAAAGAGGAATGGAGGGGGAGATGAAGACCAGAGAGAGAGGGGGAAGTTCAAACAGGGAAGGGGTGGGAGTAGAGGGGTAAATGAAGACCAGAGAGAGAGAGGGGGAAGTTCAAACAGGGAAGGGGCAGGAGTGGAGGGGTAGATGAAGACCAGAGAGAGAGAGGGGGAAGTTCAAACAGGGAAGGGGTGGGAGTGGAGGGGTAGATGAAGACCAGAGAGAGAGAGGGGGAAGTTCAAACAGGGAAGGGGCAGGAGTGGAGGGGTAGATGAAGACCAGAGAGAGAAGTGCTTCACCTCTCCCATTCATCCATTCCATAAAGCTAAACCATAGTTCATCATCACTTCTGTAGTCTGCTCCAGATTAACAGCCTTTCTATTCACACTCCTCAGATTATCTACTTAATCTGTTACCCTCTCCCCTCCCCCCTTCCTCCCCTCCCCCCTCCCCTACCCCCTTCCTCCCCTCCCCCCTCCCCTCTCCCCCCCCCTCCCCCTTCCCCCCCCCTCCCCTCCCCTCCCCCCTCCTCCAGTCAAGACGCACTGAGGTGGAAACATAGTGTGCGACCCAAATGGCACTCTATTCCCTAAAAAGGACACTACTTGCAAAAGTAGTGCACTATATAGGGAATAGGGTGTAATTTGTGACACAATCAGTCTACTGGGGGAAGGGAGGGGTCTTACTGCAAACCAGGAGTCTACATTACACAACTGACTGAATGACTTGTTGTTGTTGTTGTTGTTGTTGTTGTTGTTGTTGTTGTTGTTGAGGCCTGCCCAGCCCCACACAGTCTTAAAGCAATGAGTGTGTCCCCACGATTACTTTCAAATCAGACCACAAAGACCCCCAAACCATCATCTGACTCCGACACCAAAATGGGTCAATAAAAACCCAATGAGAGACATTTTTACTGCAAGCCAGGAATGTAGATTACACAAATGAATGAAGTTGTTGTAATGAAGCCTAAACTGATCAGCCCAAGACCAGAGAGCGAAGGCATATTTCCCCAGAATTATTCTCCTGACCACAAACACCTCAAAACATCCAGTGTCTCTGGCACAAACATTTTCAAGACTGATAGGAGCCAGGGGGGGCAGGAGCTTTTAGACAGAGGGAAAGAGACCCACCCGGCTCTACAGAACTAAGGGAAACCCTGGGTCAAAGGTCAAAGCCCTCACCAGCTCGCGGTAATTTCCTAGTTCCCGGTAGTTTGGCTGTTCCCGGTAACTCCCGAGCTCTCTGTAGTTTCCTTCTGGTCGGCCGGGCTCCTCTGTCCTCTCCTCTCGTCTCTGCCGGTACGAGTCCCTGTCTCCTCGGTCTCCTCGTCGGTAGCTGTCCCGGCTGCCCGTGTTAACCAGGTTCCCCCCCGCATTGCCTCCGCCGCCAAACGTACGAGTTCCCTTCAGAAGAGGTCAAAAGACACTCAGGGCTGGTTTCCCCAGGCAGACAGACTAAACCTAATCCTGGACTAGCAAACTGTTTCAATGGATAATCTAGACCTAATCTGTGTCTGGGAAACTGGCCCTTTAATATACAACAAGCCAGTAGAAACAGCACCAACTCACACAGTGGACACGGATACAGTTTAACAGACATAAGTGATGCAGTTACTGTAGCTATGACAACAGGGATAAAAGCACACACAGACCTCTTTGCTCTTGGCGACCTCAGCGATGGCTGCAAGCCTCTGCTTCTCAAACTCTTCATTCTCCTCAGCTGTTTTCACCACGCTGGTGCTGACCAGGGTTTTCCTGCTGTCCAGCTCTCTACAGTCCACTTCCTCATTCCTTACGCACTTCTGAGGAGCACAGAGAGAAGAGAATCTGATTGGTTAGTCAACAAAGAGAGAATCAGTCTGATTGGTTAGTCAACAGAGAGAGAATCAGTCTGATTGGTTAGTCAACAGAGAGAGAATCAGCCTGATTGGTTAGTCAACAGAGAGAGTATCAGTCTGATTGGTTAGTCAACAGAGAGAATCAGTCTGATTGGTTAGTCAACAGAGAGAATCAGTCTGATTGGTTAGTCAACAGAGAGATAATCAGTCTGATTGGTTAGTGAACAGAGAGAATCAGTCTGATTGGTTAGTCAACAGAGAGAATCAGTCTGATTGGTTAGTCAACAGAGAAAGAATCAGTCTGATTGGTTAGTCAGAGAGAATCAGTCTGATTGGTTAGTCAACAGAGAGAGAATCAGTCTGATTGGTTAGTCAACAGAGAGAGAATCAGTCTGATTGGTTAGTCAACAGAGAGAATCAGTCTGATTGGTTAGTCAACAGAGAGAATCAGTCTGATTGGTTAGTCAGAGAGAATCAGTCTGATTGGTTAGTCAACAGAGAGAGAATCAGCCTGATTGGTTAGTCAACAGAGAGAGTATCAGTCTGATTGGTTAGTCAACAGAGAGAATCAGTCTGATTGGTTAGTCAACAGAGAGAGAATCAGCCTGATTGGTTAGTCAACAGAGAGAGTATCAGTCTGATTGGTTAGTCAACAGAGAGAATCAGTCTGATTGGTTAGTCAACAGAGAGAATCAGTCTGATTGGTTAGTCAACAGAGAGAGAATCAGTCTGATTGGTTAGTCAACAAAGAGAGAACCAGTCTGATTGGTTAGTCAACAGAGAGAATCAGTCGGATTGGTTAGTCAACAGAGAGAATCAGTCTGATTGGTTAGTCAACAGAGAGATAATCAGTCTGATTGGTTAGTGAACAGAGAGAATCAGTCTGATTGGTTAGTCAACAGAGAGAATCAGTCTGATTGGTTAGTCAACAGAGAAAGAATCAGTCTGATTGGTTAGTCAGAGAGAATCAGTCTGATTGGTTAGTCAACAGAGAGAGAATCAGTCTGATTGGTTAGTCAACAGAGAGAGAATCAGTCTGATTGGTTAGTCAACAGAGAGAATCAGTCTGATTGGTTAGTCAACAGAGAGAATCAGTCTGATTGGTTAGTCAGAGAGAATCAGTCTGATTGGTTAGTCAACAGAGAGAGAATCAGCCTGATTGGTTAGTCAACAGAGAGAGTATCAGTCTGATTGGTTAGTCAACAGAGAGAATCAGTCTGATTGGTTAGTCAACAGAGAGAGAATCAGCCTGATTGGTTAGTCAACAGAGAGAGTATCAGTCTGATTGGTTAGTCAACAGAGAGAATCAGTCTGATTGGTTAGTCAACAGAGAGAATCAGTCTGATTGGTTAGTCAACAGAGAGAGAATCAGTCTGATTGGTTAGTCAACAGAGAGAATCAGTCTGATTGGTTAGTCAACAGAGAGAATCAGTCTGATTGGTTAGTCAACAAAGAGAGAACCAGTCTGATTGGTTAGTCAACAGAGAGAATCAGTCGGATTGGTTAGTCAACAGAGAGAATCAGTCTGATTGGTTAGTCAACAGAGAGATAATCAGTCTGATTGGTTAGTGAACAGAGAGAATCAGTCTGATTGGTTAGTCAACAGAGAGAATCAGTCTGATTGGTTAGTCAACAGAGAAAGAATCAGTCTGATTGGTTAGTCAGAGAGAATCAGTCTGATTGGTTAGTCAACAGAGAGAGAATCAGTCTGATTGGTTAGTCAACAGAGAGAGAATCAGTCTGATTGGTTAGTCAACAGAGAGAATCAGTCTGATTGGTTAGTCAACAGAGAGAATCAGTCTGATTGGTTAGTCAGAGAGAATCAGTCTGATTGGTTAGTCAGAGAGAATCAGTCTGATTGGTTAGTCAACAGAGATAGAATCAGTCTGATTGGTTAGTCAACAGAGAGAGAATCAGTCTGATTGGTTAGTCAACAAAGAGAGAATCAGTCTGATTGGTTAGTCAACAGAGAGAGAATCAGTCTGATTGGTTAGTCAGAGAGAATCAGTCTGATTGGTTAGTCAACAGAGAGAATCAGTCTGATTGGTTAGTCAACAGAGAGAGAATCAGTCTGATTGGTTAGTCAACAGAGATAATCAGTCTGATTGGTTAGTCAACAGAGAGAGAATCAGTCTGATTGGTTAGTCAACAGAGATAATCAGTCTGATTGGTTAGTCAACAGAGAGAGAATCAATCTGATTGGTTAGTCAGAGAGAATCAGTCTGATTGGTTAGTCAACAGAGAGAATCAGTCTGATTGGTTAGTCAACAGAGAGAGAATCAGTCTGATTGGTTAGTCAACAGAGAGAATCAGTCTGATTGGTTAGTCAACAGAGAGAGAATCAGTCTGATTGGTTAGTCAACAGAGAGAATCAGTCTGATTGGTTAGTCAACAGAGAGAGAATCAGTCTAATTGGTTAGTGAATAGAGAGAATCAGTCTGATTGGTTAGTCAACAGAGAGAATCAGTCTGATTGGTTAGTCAACAGAGAGAATCAGTCTGATTGGTTAGTCAACAGAGAGAGAACCAGTCTGATTGGTTAGTCAACAGAGAGAGAATCAGTCTGATTGGTTAGTCAACAGAGAGAGAACCAGTCTGATTGGTTAGTCAACAGAGAGAATCAGTCTGATTGGTTAGTCAACAGAGAGAATCAGTCTGATTGGTTAGTCAACAGAGAGAGAATCAGTCTGATTGGTTAGTCAACAGAGAGAATCAGTCTGATTGGTTAGTCAACAGAGAGAATCAGTCTGATTGGTTAGTCAACAGTGAGAGAATCAGTCTAATTGGTTAGTGAATAGAGAGAATCAGTCTGATTGGTTAGTCAACAGAGAGAATCAGTCTGATTGGTTAGTCAACAGAGAGAATCAGTCTGATTGGTTAGTCAACAGAGAGAATCAGTCTGATTGGTTAGTCAACAGAGAGAGAATCAGTCTGATTGGTTAGTCAACAGAGAGAACCAGTCTGATTGGTTAGTCAACAGAGAGAATCAGTCTGATTGGTTAGTCAACAGAGAGAGAACCAGTCTGATTGGTTAGTCAACAGAGAGAATCAGTCTGATTGGTTAGTCAACAGAGAGAGAACCAGTCTGATTGGTTAGTCAACAGAGAGAGAACCAGTCTGATTGGTTAGTCAACAGAGAGAGAATCAGTCTGATTGGTTAGTCAACAGAGAGAATCAGTCTGATTGGTTAGTCAACAGAGAGAGAACCAGTCTGATTGGTTAGTCAACAGAGAGAGAATCCGTCTGATTGGTTAGTCAACAGAGAGAGAACCAGTCTGATTGGTTAGTCAACAGAGAGAGAACCAGTCTGATTGGTTAGTCAACAGAGAGAGAACCAGTCTGATTGGTTAGTCAACAGAGAGAGAATCCGTCTGATTGGTTAGTCAACAGAGAGAGAATCAGTCTGATTGGTTAGTCAACAGAGAGAATCAGTCTGATTGGTTAGTCAACAGAGAGAGAACCAGTCTGATTGGTTAGTCAACAGAGAGAGAACCAGTCTGATTGGTTAGTCAACAGAGAGAGAATCAGTCTGATTGGTTAGTCAACAGAGAGAACCAGTCTGATTGGTTAGTCAACAGAGAGAGAACCAGTCTGATTGGTTAGTCAACAGAGAGAGAATCCGTCTGATTGGTTAGTCAACAGAGAGAGAACCAGTCTGATTGGTTAGTCAACAGAGAGAGAATCAGTCTGATTGGTTAGTCAACAGAGAGAGAACCAGTCTGATTGGTTAGTGAACAGAGAGAGAACCAGTCTGATTGGTTAGTCAACAGAGAGAGAACCAGTCTGATTGGTTAGTCAACAGAGAGAGAACCAGTCTGATTGGTTAGTCAACAGAGAGAGAATCAGTCTGATTGGTTAGTCAACAGAGAGAGAACCAGTCTGATTGGTTAGTCAACAGAGAGAGAACCAGTCTGATTGGTTAGTCAACAGAGAGAGAATCAGTCTGATTGGTTAGTCAACAGAGAGAACCAGTCTGATTGGTTAGTCAACAGAGAGAGAACCAGTCTGATTGGTTAGTGAACAGAGAGAGAACCAGTCTGATTGGTTAGTGAACAGAGAGAGAACCAGTCTGATTGGTTAGTCAACAGAGAGAGAACCAGTCTGATTGGTTAGTCAACAGAGAGAGAACCAGTCTGATTGGTTAGTCAACAGAGAGAGAATCAGTCTGATTGGTTAGTCAACAGAGAGAGAACCAGTCTGATTGGTTAGTCAACAGAGAGAGAACCAGTCTGATTGGTTAGTCAACAGAGAGAGAACCAGTCTGATTGGTTAGTGAACAGAAAAAGACAGTCTGATTGGCTGTGTGTGACAGGCCTTACCTGTCCGAAGGGCACAAAGGGAGGGGCTCCACCCTCTCTTCCGATGTTACTCCTGCTGTGTTTGGCCAAGCTCTGGAGGTCAAAGGGGAGAAGAGAAGGGGGATTTAGTACACCCCTTAGGGACACCCCTTAGGTACACCCCTTTAGTACACCCCTTAGGTACACCCCTTAGGTACACCCTTTAGTACAGTGGTATTCAAAATCGGGGTCGTTGGGGAACTGCAGTGGAGTCTGCAATTATTTGTACACTTTTTTTTTTTTTTTTTTAGGAACAAAATAATTCAGAGTACAGATTATTGTGTGGGACAATATACAAAAGATAATAACACATGTAAAAATGTCATTGAGTAAATGTATTTATTGGTCTCTTTCCATTTTGATAACAGATTAAAATGTAATGAATTGAAGGTTCATTGGTGAAGTAAAGATCTAGATGTACCGATGTTAAGGTTGGGTCATTATATTTGGGACGGGGAAGGGGTCACGAGAAATTAATGCGGAAAAAATGGCGTCCCTGCAGATAAAGTTTGAATACCACTGCTTTAGTACCCCCTTTAGTACATCCCTTAGTACACCCACCCTTTAGTACACCCTTTAGTACACCCTTTAGTACACCCTTTAATATATCCTTTAGTACACCCTTTAGTACACCCTTTAGTACACCCTTTATTATATCCTTTAGCACACCCTTTAGTACACCCACCCTTTAGTACACCCTTTAGTACACCCTTTAATATATCCTTTAGTACACCCTTTAATACACCCTTTAGCACACCCTTTAGCACACCCTTTAGCACACTCTTTAGTACACCCTTTAGCACCCCCTTTAGTACACCCTTTAGTACACCCTTTAGTACACCCTTTAGCACACCCTTTAATATATCCTTTAGTACACCCTTTAGTACACCCTTTAATACACCCTTTAGCACGCCCTTTAATACACCCTTTAGCACACCCTTTAGCACACCCTTTAGCACACCCTTTAGCACCCCCTTTAGCACACCCTTTAGCACACCCTTTAGCACACCCTTTAGCACACCCTTTAGCACACCCTTTAGCACACCCTTTAGCACCCCCTTTAGCACACCCTTTAGCACACCCTTTAGCACACCCTTTAATATATCCTTTAGTACACCCTTGAGTACACCCTTGAGTACACCCACCCTTTAGTACCCCCTTTAATATACCCTTTAGTACACCCTTTAGTACACCCTTTAGCACACCCTTTAATATACCCTTTAGTACACCCTTTAGTACACCCTTTAGTACCCCCTTTAATATACCCTTTAGTACCCCCTTTAGTACACCCTTTAGTACACCCTTTAGCACACCCTTTAATATATCCTTTAGTACACCCTTGAGTACACCCTTGAGTACACCCACCCTTTAGTACCCCCTTTAATATACCCTTTAGTACATCCTTTAGCATATCCTTTGTCATGGTGGAACCAGATAGGACGAACAACTGTCCAGTAACAGTGTATATGCTAATATAGTAAACATTGGTTTAACAGCGCCTCTATTCCCTATATAGTATATAGTCTAGTGCACTACTTTTGAAGTGCATGCACTATGTAGGGAATAGGGTGCCATTTGGGACGCGTTCACAGAGACGTTCTGCTGTAAAACGAAGGGTAAAACTCCCTCTTCCTCACCCTCTGCAGTTCCCATTTCTCCATCATGTGGTCGACCTCCCCTCCGAGGACGGAGATCTTTGAGTCGTCCAGAAGCAGAATGCCATTCTTCACCTGGACCGTACCAAGGACCTTCACCTTGGTTCCTGGAGGGGTGTTCAGACTGAAAGCAACACAGGGGGTGAATTAGGGAGGCCAGAGGACAGCTCCATAGAGAACCAATGTTAAATTATGTGGCGAGCTCTAACTTAGCAGTTAAGGAAGCTTAAACCAATGCCAAAACAATCAAACAACCAGGAGATTGACTATAATAGGTTTATATGGAATATGTTGACAGTTGTATTTAATAACCATTGGCTACAACAATGGAATGGAAGCACAGATCATATGTTAACCTAATATTGACAGGGCAAAAACAACCAGGAGATTGATAAACAATAGATGTATTTATCTGTAACAACGGAATGAAAACACAACAGACAGACGGACCAAACAGGACACTGATATGAAAGCAGTTTGGCCCAGCTTTAATTAGAAGAGAAACAGAAATCATCATGATTCATTTCCCTCCTAAACTCTTCGTCCAGCCGGCTATGCCTGTGGTGGCTCCAGTCCAACAGGGGCAGCCGTGCCAAAAGGACAGCTTAGCTTACGTTACCCCCCCCCCAAACCTCTCCCCCTCTACCCTCGACCATTGCCCTACACACTGTGTTGCAGTAGGATGGTGCGACTATCGGGACTAGGGTGTTGGGTCCGAAATGGCACCCTTTTTGCAACACAGCGTGTCATTTAGAAAAGTGGTCTGGATTGGGCAATGGCCTACGGTCAAAAAGCAGTGCACTATATAGGGAATATGACGCCAATTTGGACACACCCTAGGAATAATCCCATCCACGGTGCAGGCCGTTCTCATCTTAAATTAACAGCCCAGTTCTGTGTACTGATCACCGCCAGCTCTGAGCCCCCAGCCCTCATCCCAAAATGGCACTCCATTCCCTATGTAGTGCACTACTTTTGACCAGAGCCAATAGGGAATAGGGTACCATTTGAGACTCGGCCCCCCCAGTCCTCTCATTAAAAAGCACAGGGACTTAGAGGGATTTCCAGCTACTGATGCAGCGCCGCGCAGCAATTAGGGATTTCACTTCCAACCCAATGGCCCTGTGTGTCCCAAATGGATCCCTGTCCCCCTATATAGTGCATCATATTTGACAAGAGCCCCCCCCATAGGGCTAGTAGTAGTGCACTACATAGGGAATAGGGTGCCTTTTGGGACAGGTTTGAGCTAGCTGAGGCTGGAGCAGGGTCCTCTCAGGATACTGCCTCAGAATGACACTGTGGAACGGAGCTGCATGCCGTTACAAACTAACCCTTTCTTTTTCCCCCCCTATCCATCCTCTCATCCATCTCTTTCTGCTTCCTTTTCTCTCCCTCCCTCCCTCCCTCCCTCCCTCCCTCCCTCCCTCCCTCCCTCTCTCTCTCCCTCTCTCTCTCCCTCTCTCTCTCCACTATCAGAGCTAGCTGATATCAACAGAACAGACACTAGTTAGTGTTGTCATTATAAAAGGGTTGTACTGTTCTCTCCTCATGGCTGACTAGGATAGATTCTGGGCAAGCTCTCGCCTTGCGTCCCAAATGGTTACCCTGTTCCCTTTATAGTGTAGTAGTTTTGACCAGGGCCCCATAGGGAATAGGGTACCATTTGGGACACGGCGCTCTCCTCTACTTTCCTCTCCGGCCACTCCACCTGTAGGGGCTGGCTGGTAGCCATGGCAGCCGTCGCCACGGCCGCTGCTTGGATGGAGTTGTAATTAAGGAAGGGGGATTGGTAGCAGATCAGCCGCTGACGAGTGGAAATTACAGGGAGGAGAAGAAAGCGAGAGAGATGGAGACCGGGAAGGAGGAGGGGGGGGATGGGGGGGGGGCTGAGGAAGTTCAGAAAGTCACCCACATCTGCCTGTGCTTCCATTCCAAAAGCAAGACAAGTACTTTGGTTGAAAATTAGGATCTAGCTACGATACTGGCTGATTTGTAGAGAGGAGTGAAGCAGCATCAGTCTACAGTGAGGGAAATAAGTATTTGAGCCCTCTGCAAAACATGACTTAGTACTTGGTGGCAAAACCCTTGTTGGCAATCACAGAGGTCAGACGTTTCTTGTAGTTGGCCACCAGGTTTGCACACATCTCAGGAGGGATTTTGTCCCACTCCTCTTTGCAGATCTTCTCCAAGTCATTAAGGTTTTGAGGCTGACGTTTGGCAACTCGAACCTTCAGCTCCCTCCACAAATTTTCTATGGGATTAAGGTCTGGAGACTGGCTAGGCCACTCCAGGACCTTAATGTGCTTCTTCTTGAGCCACTCCTTTGTTGCCTTGGCCGTGTGTTTTGGGTCATTGTCATGCTGGAATACCCATCCACGACCCATTTCCAATGCCCTGGCTGAGGGAAGGAGGTTCTCACCCAAGATTTGACGGTACATGGCCCCGTCCATCGTCCCTTTGATGCGGTGAAGTTGTCCTGTCCACTTAGCAGAAAAACACCCCCAAAGCATAATGTTTCCACCTCCATGTTTGACGGTGGGGATGGTGTTCTTGGGGTAATAGGCAGCATTCCTCCTCCTCCAAACAAGGCGAGTTGAGTTGATGCCAAAGAGCTCCATTTTGGTCTCATCTGACCACAACACTTTCACCCAGTTCTCCTCTGAATCATTCAGTTGTTCATTGGCAAACTTCAGATGGGCCTGTATATGTGCTTTCTTGAGCAGGGGGACCTTGCGGGCGCTGCAGGATTTCAGTCCTTCACGGCATGGTGTGTTACCAATTGTTTTCTTGGTGACTATGGTCCCAGCTGCCTTGAGATCATTGACAAGATCCTCCCGTGTAGTTCTGGGCTGATTCCTCACCGTTCTCATGATCATTGCAACTCCACGAGGTGAGATCTTGCATGGAGCCCCAGGCCGAGGGAGATTGACAGTTATTTTGTGTTTCTTCCATTTGCGAATATTCGCACCAACTATTGTCACCTTCTCACCAAGCTGCTTGGCGGTGGTCTTGTAGACCATTCCAGCCTTGTGTAGGTCTACAATCTTGTCCCTGACATCCTTGGAGAGCTCTTTGGTCTTGGCCATGGTGGAGAGTTTGGAATCTGATTGATTGATTGCTTCTGTGGACAGGTGTCTTTTATACAGGTAACAAACTGAGATTAGGAGCACTCCCTTTAAGAGTGTGCTCCTAATCTCAGCTCTTTACCAGTATAAAAGACACCTGGGAGCCAGATATCTTTCTGATTGAGAGGGGGTCAAATATTTATTTCCCTCATTAAAATGCAAATCAATTTATAACATTTTTGACATGCATTTTTCTGGATTCTTTTTTTGTTATTCTGTCTCTCACTGTTCAAATAAACCTACCATTAAAATTATAGACTGATCATGTCTTTGTCAGTGGGCAAACGTACAAAATCAGCAGGGGATCAAATACTTTTTTTCCCCTTCACTGTATATATGTAGTGAATCCCTGGTATGCTGGAATGCAGGAGTTTTCTGCAGTGCAGAAAAGCAAATGATTTACTGGGTTCTGTGCCTTTGGAGAAGAAGCGGATAGCCTTTGATGCTAACTTGTTCTGTGCCTTTGGAGAAGAAGCGGATAGCCTTTGATGCTAACTTGTTCTGTGCCTTTGGAGAAGAAGCGGATAGCCTTTGATGCTAACTTGTTCTGTGCCTTTGGAGAAGAAGCGGATAGCCTTTGATGCTAACTTGTTCTGTGCCTTTGGAGAAGAAGCGGATAGCCTTTGATGCTAACTTGTTCTGTGCCTTTGGAGAAGAAGCGGATAGCCTTTGATGCTAACTTGTTCTGTGCCTTTGGAGAAGAAGCGGATAGCCTTTGATGCTAACTTGTTCTGTGCCTTTGGAGAAGAAGCGGATAGCCTTTGATGCTAACTTGTTCTGTGCCTTTGGAGAAGAAGCGGATAGCCTTTGATGCTAACTTGTTCTGTGCCTTTGGAGAAGAAGCGGATAGCCTTTGATGCTAACTTGTTCTGTGCCTTTGGAGAAGAAGCGGATAGCCTTTGATGCTAACTTGTTCTGTGCCTTTGGAGAAGAAGCGGATAGCCTTTGATGCTAACTTGTTCTGTGCCTTTGGAGAAGAAGCGGATAGCCTTTGATGCTAACTTGTTCTGTGCCTTTGGAGAAGAAGCGGATAGCCTTTGATGCTAACTTGTTCTGTGCCTTTGGAGAAGAAGCGGATAGCCTTTGATGCTAACTTGTTCTGTGCCTTTGGAGAAGAAGCGGATAGCCTTTGATGCTAACTTGTTCTGTGCCTTTGGAGAAGAAGCGGATAGCCTTTGATGCTAACTCGTTCTGTGCCTTTGGAGAAGAAGCGGATAGCCTTTGATGCTAACTCGTTCTGTGCCTTTGGAGAAGAAGCGGATAGCCTTTGATGCTAACTTGTTCTGTGCCTTTGGAGAAGAAGCGGATAGCCTTTGATGCTAACTTGTTCTGTGCCTTTGGAGAAGAAGCGGATAGCCTTTGATGCTAACTATCAAGTATCTCAGAGTAGTAGTGCTGATCTAGGGCCAGATCACCCCTGTCCATTTACTCTTATTCATGGTGATTTAAAACGACAAAACTGATCTTTAAAAATCAGCACACCCTACTCGAAGCAGCTTGATACAAATTACCTCTGAGCTTAGCCTGGTGTTTAAAGTATGTGATCTCTATAAACTGATCTTTGTTTGAACTAGCTGTTCTCTGCCTGATCAATCAAAATCAGATTTATTTTAGAATGCACTTTTTACATTAACAGTTGTCAAAGTAATTTATAGTAACCTGGCCTAGACCCTAAAAAGCCTGTTCTCAACCTGATCTTATAGCTGTTTGAACAAGTAGTTCATCGAGATCCTATAATTTATTGTTCTATGTAATTCTGGGCACAAGTTTTTCGTCAATCTGATCTGGGAGAGGTGTTTCAACTAGTAGTGGTTCTCTACCTGATCTGGGAGAGGTGTTTCAACTAGTAGTGGTTCTCTACCTGATCTGGGAGAGGTGTTTCAACTAGTAGTGGTTCTCTACCTGATCTGGGAGAGGTGTTTCAACTAGTAGTGGTTCTCTATCTGATCTGGGAGAGGTGTTTCAACTAGTAGTGGTTCTCTACCTGATCTGGGAGAGGTGTTTCAACTAGTAGTGGTTCTCTACCTGATCTGGGAGAGGTGTTTCAACCAGTAGTGGTTCTCTACCTGATCTGGGAGAGGTGTTTCAACTAGTAGTGGTTCTCTACCTGATCTGGGAGAGGTGTTTCAACTAGTAGTGGTTCTCTATCTGATCTGGGAGAGGTGTTTCAACCAGTAGTGGTTCTCTACCTGATCTGGGAGAGGTGTTTCAACTAGTAGTGGTTCTCTACCTGATCTGGGAGAGGTGTTTCAACTAGTAGTGGTTCTCTACCTGATCTGGGAGAGGTGTTTCAACTAGTAGTGGTTCTCTATCTGATCTGGGAGAGGTGTTTCAACCAGTAGTGGTTCTCTACCTGATCTGGGAGAGGTGTTTCAACTAGTAGTGGTTCTCTACCTGATCTGGGAGAGGTGTTTCAACTAGTGGTGGTTCTCTACCTGATCTGGGAGAGGTGTTTCAACCAGTAGTGGTTCTCTACCTGATCTGGGAGAGGTGTTTCAACTAGTAGTGGTTCTCTACCTGATCTGGGAGAGGTGTTTCAACTAGTAGTGGTTCTCTACCTGATCTGGGAGAGGTGTTTCAACTAGTAGTGGTTCTCTACCTGATCTGGGAGAGGTGTTTCAACTAGTAGTGGTTCTCTACCTGATCTGGGAGAGGTGTTTCAACTAGTAGTGGTTCACTACCTGATCTGGGAGAGGTGTTTCAACTAGTAGTGGTTCTCTACCTGATCTGGGAGAGGTGTTTCAACTAGTAGTGGTTCTCTACCTGATCTGGGAGAGGTGTTTCAACTAGTAGTGGTCCTCTACCTGATCTGGGAGAGGTGTTTCAACTAGTAGTGGTTCTCTACCTGATCTTGGAGAGGTGTTTCAACTAGTAGTGGTTCTCTACCTGATCTGGGAGAGGTGTTTCAACTAGTAGTGGTTCTCTACCTGATCTGGGAGAGGTGTTTCAACTAGTAGTGGTTCTCTACCTGATCTGGGAGAGGTGTTTCAACTAGCAGTGGTTCTCTACCTGATCTGGGAGAGGTGTTTCAACTAGTAGTGGTTCTCTACCTGATCTGGGAGAGGTGTTTCAACTAGTAGTGGTTCTCTACCTGATCTGGGAGAGGTGTTTCAACTAGTAGTGGTTCTCTACCTGATCTGGGAGAGGTGTTTCAACTAGTAGTGGTTCTCTACCTGATCTGGGAGAGGTGTTTCAACTAGTGGTGGTTCTCTACCTGATCTGGGAGAGGTGTTTCAACTAGTAGTTGTTCTCTACCTGATCTGGGAGAGGTGTTTCAACTAGTAGTGGTCCTCTACCTGATCTGGGAGAGGTGTTTCAACTAGTAGTGGTTCTCTACCTGATCTGGGAGAGGTGTTTCAACTAGTAGTGGTTCTCTACCTGATCTGGGAGAGGTGTTTCAACTAGTAGTGGTTCTCTACCTGATCTGGGAGAGGTGTTTCAACTAGTGGTGGTTCTCTACCTGATCTGGGAGAGGTGTTTCAACTAGTAGTGGTCCTCTACCTGATCTGGGAGAGGTGTTTCAACTAGTAGTGGTTCTCTACCTGATCTGGGAGAGGTGTTTCAACTAGTAGTGGTTCTCTACCTGATCTGGGAGAGGTGTTTCAACTAGTAGTGGTTCTCTACCTGATCTGGGAGAGGTGTTTCAACTAGTAGTGGTTCTCTACCTGATCTGGGAGAGGTGTTTCAACTAGTAGTGGTTCTCTACCTGATCTGGGAGAGGTGTTTCAACTAGTAGTGGTTCTCTACCTGATCTGGGAGAGGTGTTTCAACTAGTGGTGGTTCTCTACCTGATCTGGGAGAGGTGTTTCAACTAGTAGTGGTTCTCTACCTGATCTGGGAGAGGTGTTTCAACTAGTGGTGGTTCTCTACCTGATCTGGGAGAGGTGTTTCAACTAGTGGTGGTTCTCTACCTGATCTGGGAGAGGTGTTTCAACTAGTAGTGGTTCTCTACCTGATCTGGGAGAGGTGTTTCAACTAGTGGTGGTTCTCTACCTGATCTGGGAGAGGTGTTTCAACTAGTAGTGGTTCTCTACCTGATCTGGGAGAGGTGTTTCAACTAGTGGTGGTTCTCTACCTGATCTGGGAGAGGTGTTTCAACTAGTAGTGGTTCTCTACCTGATCTGGGAGAGGTGTTTCAACTAGTAGTGGTTCTCTACCTGATCTGGGAGAGGTGTTTCAACCAGTAGTGGTTCTCTACCTGATCTGGGAGAGGTGTTTCAACTAGTAGTGGTTCTCTACCTGATCTGGGAGAGGTGTTTCAACTAGTAGTGGTTCTCTACCTGATCTGGGAGAGGTGTTTCAACTAGTAGTGGTTCTCTACCTGATCTGGGAGAGGTGTTTCAACTAGTGGTGGTTCTCTACCTGATCTGGGAGAGGTGTTTCAACTAGTGGTGGTTCTCTACCTGATCTGGGAGAGGTGTTTCAACTAGTAGTGGTTCTCTACCTGATCTGGGAGAGGTGTTTCAACTAGTAGCGGTTCTCTACCTGATCTGGGAGAGGTGTTTGAACTCGAGGCCCACAGCGTTGGTGTGTCCGTCTGTCATCTGCAGCCGCAGCATCCTGGGGGCTCCCTGAGACTCCTCATGGTCCTTGGGGGCCGACACGTTCCTCACCTTCTGCACCTGCAGCACACACGGACCCTCCACCTGGGGGAGACGGGGACGGGGGACGGGGACGGGGGATGGGGGACGGGGGACGGGGACAGGGACGGGGGAGAGAAATACAGTGGTGGTGTTAATTAGGGCACACCGTAGAGAGTGAGATGGGGGCCGTATTCATTAGGAACCAAACTGATAAAAGACAGACAAAGCGAGAGGGACCTGGATTTGACCAATAAGAAATGTTTCTTTTAGTTTTCCGTTGCAAAACATTTTGCTACGGTGTGTCCTAATGCCAGGGTTTGTTGAAGTAAAGACATCAGCTTCAATAACTGCTCCTCTGGGATTCATAACGTTTATTGAACTGAGCTACCCTCGCAGTCTCGCTCAAATTGACCTCACTGCTTTTAAGTACCTGACCTTCCTTAACACTTTTAAGTACATAAACCTTCCTTAATGTGTTTATTTACCTGATCTTCCTTACTGCTTTTAAATACCTGACCTTCCTTAACACTCATGTACCTGACCTTCCTTAATGCTTATGTGCCTGACCTTCCTTAACGTGTATGTACCTGACCTTCCTAACCACTTATGTAACTGACTTTCCTTACCACTTATGTAACTGACCTTCCTTAATGTTATGTACCTGACCTTCCTTAATGTTATGTACCTGACCTTCCTTAATGTTTATGTACCTGACCTTCCTTAATGTTATGTACCTGACCTTCCTTAATGTTATGTACCTGACCTTCCTTAACGTTATGTGCCTGACCTTCCTTGCCACTTATGTAACTGACCTTCCTTGCCACTTATGTAACTGACCTTCCTTAATGTTATGAACCTGACCTTCTTTAATGCTTATGTACCTGACCTTCCTTAACGTGTATGTACCTGACCTTCCTTACCACTTATGTAACTGATCTTCCTTAATGTTATGTACCTGACCTTCCTTAATGTTTATGTACCCGACCTTCAATTTTTATTTTTACATTTTAGTCATTTAGCAGACGCTCTTATCAAGATCGACTTACAGTTAGTGAGTGCATACATTTTTATTTTTCATACTGGCCCCCCGTGGGAATCGAACCCACAACCCTGGCGGCCATTCCCTCCCCTACCCTGGACGACGCTGGGCCAATTGTGCGCCGCCCCATGGGTCTCCCGGTCGCGGCCGGCTACGACAGAGCCTGGATTCGAACCAGGATCTCTAGTGGCACAGCTAGCACTGCGATGCAGTGCCTTAGACCACTGTGCCACTCGAGATCCTTAATGCTTATGTACCGGATCTTCCTTAACGCTTATGTACCTGACCTTCCTTAACGCTTATGTACCTGACCTTCCTTAACGCTTATGTACCTGACCTTCCTTAATGCTTATGTACCTGACCTTCCTTTGCGCGCATGTACCTGATCTTCCTTAACACTTATGTACCAGACTATGTACCTGATCTTCCTTAATGCTTATGTAAACAGTGTGTTTGTTCTTCAGTTCCATGCTGTAAACAGAGCAGTGGCATCTAAGCTACAGGGCCATAAAGAAATACAACTACTCAGATGTTGCGTCTTTTCCCAGCTCTGGTTCTAGTTCACTCCTTTGCATCCAACAGCGGTTTACACCTTCCAATTAAAATAGTTTACCTCAGCTCCAAATTCAACCAACTCTTTGGAAATGCAGTACATATTAATTGCAGTCTAGTGATTGCCTACTCTGGGAAAAGAGCCAAAAAAATAACTCAATGCACACACACTGAGAAATTCTGAATTACCAGTATTGATGGCTCTTTCCCTGTTAGAGATATGCAGAGAGAGGGAGTTGTACTTACCTGAAAGGAGTGCAATATCTTATTCTGAGCTTTAGGAGGACCGTGGGTTATTAGCTATCTGAGCTTTAGGAGGACCGTGGGTTATTAGCTCTGAGCTTTAGGAGGACTGTGGGTTATTTGCTCACATACAAATTAATTAATTATCTCCCTCGTCATCATCTGTGGCATTTTCTCAGTTGAACTCAGTGCAACTCCCCATGGCTGAAGGAAGGAATTAAGGCATTTTAAAGCTGGTGTGACAGAGACATCTAGTGGCCTTTGGAAGTAGTGCATTTCTGTATTTCTCAAACGTGCACAAGACAGCGTAACCACCATGGTATCAAACCCGGGTCATGTGCATGTTTTCAAGGCTGCGATAGAGCTAAAGCCTAGGAATTAGCTTTCTAAGTTGACGTGTCTTCAGCATGGTTACTCACCATAGGAGTGTAGCTTGACTAACCTCATCCGCTGAGTCATTATGATAAGGTGTGACAGTTTTTCTGACCCTTTCTTGTACACATATCTGCGCCAGTACACACACACACAACGCCTCACCTTCTCCACCCGGCCACTGTTGACGTCCGCAGGGAGAAACTTCCTGCCAATAGTCCTCAAGTCACTCTGCAGAGGCAGTCACAGAGACAGGGGATTAACAAAAGGGGAATAATACTTGCCCAACCAACATATTAGGCTGACTGAATGAGACACCAGTAAACCTCTATAAGCATAATTCAAAGCAGTGTAGAGAAACCTGTTTTGAAGACACTGGCATTCTGACTCTCCACACGTCTCCCAAAGTGTGCATGTGCACACTCCCAGTCATGGACTTCAAAAAGTATTGGATTGGTGTTAAGTCTGATTAAATCAGGCTGTAATATACAATTAATTGGAATAGACAGCCAGACGTGTGTGAAAAATCATGTAAATGTTCCTTACAAGCCAGAATGTTTAATACAATTACATTTAAACTTACTCTCCCGGTTTCTCATTCGGCTGCTCG
Organism: Coregonus lavaretus; assembly: GCF_964263955.1. NCBI lineage: Eukaryota > Metazoa > Chordata > Actinopteri > Salmoniformes > Salmonidae > Coregonus > Coregonus lavaretus. Next base: position 74,742 of record NW_028161877.1, read on the forward strand.
AAATCTGAGACAAAATATCCACAGGAAGGTATTGTTTACCTGACATTGTAGAGAGCCGGTAGGTATGTGGTTCAGTACTGAGGTAAAGTAAGTTTTACATTGGATATTTGGATTTCAATCTTCAAAAAAGATTCAGAATATACAATTTTCATTGTCATGGCATGCTTGGTTCAATAGCTATTGACGAGAGATCCTGGGGTTTGAGCACTCTAAAAAGTCAGTTAAACAATACTTCCTGTGGACATTTTGTCTCACATTTCGAGCAGTAGAAGGACAAACCGCACAAACAACTGGTAGAGTAAGCTTACATGTAATTTTAATCAACATTCTGGCTTGTAAGGAACATTTACTCGATTGTGCACAAATGTCTCAGGCTCTATATACCAATTAAGTGTGTATTTCAGACTAGATCGTCGTAAGCATTGGCTGGAGGGACGGGGAGTGCGTGAGTACACACTAGGGTGGAGAATGGGAACGCAGCCATATTAGGCTGACTTTGATTTACTGACATACCGGCAACACATTCAACAAGCAATAGTAAAAGCAATGTAGAGGGATCTGTTTTGTGAGCTTGTAGAGAACCCGGCCTTACACAAACCTGTTTTGTAAGCCGATTTGATTTTTGAAAATGAGATTGACTGTAAGCACTGACAAACATTCCTCTTCTCTCCTCAAACCCCCCAGGGCCAGTTAATGTACATCTACACTGGTGAAGAGAAAACGGTTTTCTGTATACTAGAAAGAGTGATGTGAGAAATACTTGCTACTTACATTAAGTGCAATGCGAATAATGTAATTAGCTGAGGGTTTCTCAGAAGTGGCTTTCAACTCCTCTATTCCTTCATCTGTAAGGTACCTGTGTAGGAGGTAAACCAAAAGAAAGGGCTCACATTCCATGGCATAACCAATGTGCTGTAGTTAAACAAAAAAACACTAGCTAGCTACGGTGAACAAACACATCGACATTCAGAAGCTAGCCAGCCAGCCAGCTCGCTAAGATATCATATGACTTGAGTGTACTTAACTAGCTAACAACTGACTAGCAGATCAACTTTGAAGAGATATTAACAGCTAGGTAGCTACAGTCATGTAGAGCTAGCTAGCTACACCGGTGGTCAGAGTTGTTTACTTAGGTAGCAAGCTAGGTAGCTACTTAGCTAGCTAGCTTCAAATGAGCAAAAATTGTCCTGTAGTTAGCATATCAAAGCTATTCATGCTAAGCTAATTGACAGCAAATTTGCTAGATAAATGACAAACTTCGCAACATCAACTGCCAAAATAATCATAATTAGCTACTAACATTAGCTAGCTACTGTTACCAGTTTGTACTCCAGATATGTAATAACATAGCTAGTTACACATATCTGGCGTACAAACCTTTTAGCTACATTATTACAGCCATCATAGTATGTGAGATCCTAAATCAAACATTAAGCGTTAATTTAGTTAACGTTAACTAGCTAGCTAGCTAGGTTACCGTTAATCCACAAATTGAAAAGCCAAAGCTATGCTAGCTAGCAAAGTGAACGTGTAATTTAGCTAGCTAGCTACAACGTTAGCCCAAAGCTACCCACCAGCCTTCTTTGGAGAGGGCTAAATTGAGTTCAGACATTTTTCTTTAAAAAAATGGAGTATCAAATGCAAAATATAGTCGATGAACTATTTAATATGTGGATTATCCATTGTTTTATCTTTAATAACTCATCCGATAATCAATGAGTTTAGCCGGATATTTTAGCGTTTGCCGACTTAAAACAAATGACCTCTCGTTGGGCGAGACGTCACAGGTCAAAGATGAATCTGGTCCTTGGCGGCAAAGAGGGACGGAACCGAAACAGCAGCCCCAGAGGCAAAGAAAATCACTACATGTACGGTGTCGTATAATAATAATAATATAATATGCCATTTAGCAGGCGCTTTTATCCAAAACGACTTACAGTCGTGTGTGCATTCAGTTTTTACGTATGGGTGGTCCCGGGGATTGAACCCACTACCCCTGTCGTTACAAGCGCCTTGCTCTACCAATTGAGCTACAGAGGACCACAATCCAATGATCAAATACACTCCTTCAAATTGAATAATATTAGTTTCAATGTTTCAATTTCAAAATTGTCTGATCCACTCGTAAAATGTAAAAAAATAGAAACCGTGTTTCAATTTGAGACAAGCATTTCGCTACACCCGCTATAACATCTGCTAAACACGGGTATTTGACAAATAACATTTGATTTGATTTCAAAATGTTCTACCTTGTAAAATTTAGATTTTGATATATAGTTTTTCAAATATTCTAGTTTACCTTGTGTCATTTCAAAAATGTAAGTTGAGATATTGGTGCTGTTAGGAAAACTGGGTGAATACTTGGTTCAAGTGGAAGCTACTGTTACAGTGCTCAGGGAGAGACCCTGCTCATCCAAAGTGGGAGCCTAAATGAATGGGGTCCTTTGGAGGAGAAATTCCTCTCGCGCACGCACCGTGGTGTAAAGTACTTAAGTAAAAATACTTGAAAGTACTACTTAAGTCGTTTTTTGGGGGTATCTGTACTTTACTCTACTATTTATATTTTTGACAACTTCTACTTTTTACGTCACTACATTCCTAAAGAAAATATTGTACTTTTTACTCCATACATTGTCCCTGATAACCCAAAGTACTCGTTATATTTTGAATGCTTAGCAGGACAGGAAAATTGTGAAATTCACACACTTATCAAGAGAACACGTGGTCATCCCTACTGCCTCTGGCCTGGCGGACTCACTAAACACAAATGCATCTTGTGTAAATAATGTCTGAGTGTTGGAGTGTTGCCCCTGGCTATCCGTACATTTTAAAAACAAGAAAATGGTGCCATCTGGTTTGCTTAATATAAGGAATTTGAAATGATTTATACTTTTACTTCTACTTTTGATACTTAAGTATATTTTAGTAATTACATTTACTTTTGATACATAAGTATATTTAAAACCAAATACTTTCAGATTTTTACTCAAGTAGTATTTTACTGGGTGACTTTCAGTTTTACTTGAGTAACTTTCTATTAAGGTATCTATAATTGGGTACAATTGGATACAATTGGGTACTTTTTCCACCACTGCGCACACACACGCACACACACGCACGCACGCACACACACACATACACACACACACACACACACACACACACACACACACACACACAGTCTCCCCTTTGCTACTGCAGACCAGGCATACACTCTTATAACGGTTATGAGCACAACCAAATGAAGAAACTCTCTTGGCACTGTCACCGACTGGTTTTAATGTCTAGGGTCACTGACTGCGAAGAGACCTGGGGTTGAGTCCCTGTCAGTCTGCCCCCCAGCATTAGCTACAACGTTCTTCTGCATGATTTAGGCGAACACCTTGCATAGCCTAGCTCAGAAAGGCGAACAGCTAGGCCTGTATAACAAAAGGGACGTTATATTATAGACTATGTGCTGTGTTGAAACATTTTAGTCCTTTAGCAGACGCTCTTATCCAGAGCGACTTACATGAGCAATTAGGGTTAAGTGCCTTGCTCAAGGGCACATCGGCAGATTTTTCACCTAGTCGGCTCAGGGATTAGAACCAGCAACCTTTGGGTTACTGGCACAATGCTCTTAACCACTAAGCTACCTGCCCCCCCTTCAGAGGAAGGGGTAACTAAAAATCCAGTAGCATGCATGGGTAAAATCACTGGAGAAGCTAAGCCAGAAAAAAAGCCTATGTGTTGTGATAATTGCGTTGTTTTCTCTATAACCTGTGAGTTCATAGGCCTTGCCTCTATAACCTGTTAGTTCATATGCCTTGCCTCTATAACCTGTTAGTTCATCTGCCTTGCCTCTATAACCTGTTAGTTCATATGCCTTGCCTCTATAACCTGTGAGTTCATATGCCTCTACAACCTGTGAGTTCATCTGCCTTGCCTCTATAACCTTTAGTTCATATGCCATTTGATACATTCAACCACACATCTGTTTCATCACAAAAAACTGGAGAGCAACTGTCAGGTGAAGTCAACAAAGCATATTGCATGTAACAAACAGTTACATGACCTACAGCATGGTCAAGCAAGTTCATGTTTCTGACATTTACTAAACAGCTATTGATTTAGAATCATGGAGAGTTAACACAAGTCGCACAAAGAAAACAGGAGCGGCCTCCACTATTCCAGCACCATTTCAACTTCAATATGTCAACATCATCAAATCACCTATGCTTAGTCTAATACAGTGGCAAATACAGTGTTCTGATTTCTGTGTGTGCGTGCGTGCGTGTGTGAATTCCTGCATGTAGAAAAAACATGTTGACTCACCCTACTTGTAGAGAAACGCCAATGCCATCCTCCTCTCTTTCATGTTGACGAAAAGGTCCATGACTCTGTCATACAGTACACGCTGTTAGTTTTTGTTGTCCTCGGCTACCTGGCTAAAATGATTGTTCGCTAACCTAACTTCCTTTCATGGCCAATGATTAGCCAGCTAGTTAACATTAGCCTACTACATCTACATGTAGCTACATATTGAACTTCCAACCTCTCAGGCCAGGGGCACAATGTATGAATTTATGGTGGAATCAAACATTTGGCAAGTCGGTTAGGACATATAATTTTTCCAACAATTGTTTACAGACAGATTATTTCACTTATAATTCACTGTATCACAATTCCAGTGGGTCAGAAGTTTACATACACTAAGTTGACTGTGCCTTTAAACAACTTGGAAAATTCCAGAAAATTATGTCATGGTTTTAGAAGCTTCTGATAGGCTAATTGACATAATTTGAGTCAATTGGAGGTGTACCTGTGGATGTATTTCGAGGCCTACCTTCAAACTCAGTGCCTCTTTGCTTGACATCATGGGAAAATGAAAAGAAATCAGCCAAGACCTCAGAAAAAAATTCATCCTTGGGAGCAATTTCCAAACGCCTGAACGTACCACGTTCATCTGTACAAACAATAGTACGCAAGTATAAACACCATGGGACCACGCAGCCGTCATACCGCTCAGGAAGGAGATTCGTTCTGTCTCCTAGAGATGAACTTACTTTGGTGCGAAAAGTGCAAATCAATCCCAGAACTACAGCAAAGGACCTTGTGAAGATGCTGGAGGAAACAGGTACAAAACTATCTATATCCACAGTAAAAAGAGTCCTATATCGACATAACCTGAAAGGCCGCTCAGCAAGGAAGAAGCCACTGCTCCAAAACCGCCATAAAAAAGCCAGACAACAGTTTGCAATTACACATGGGGACAAGATTGTACTTTTTGGAGAAATGTCCTCTGGTCTGATGAAACAAAAATAGAACTGTTTGGCCATAATGACCATCGTTATGTTTGGAGGAAAAGGGTATGGCTTGCAAGCCAAAGAACACCATCCCAACCTTGAAGCACGGGGGTGACAGCATCATGCTGTGGGGGTGCTTTGCTGCAGGAGGGACTGGTGCACTTCACAAAATAGATGGCATCATGAGGAAGGAAAATAATGTGGATATATTGAAGCTACATCTCAAGACATCAGTCAGGAAGTTAAAGCTTGGTTGCAAATGGGTCTTCCAAATGGACAATGACCCCAAGCATACTTTCAAAGTTGTAGCAAAATGGCTTAAGGACAACAAAGTCAAGGTATTGGAGTGACCATCACAAAGCCCTGACCTCAATCCTATAGAAAATTTGTGGGCAGAACTGAAAAAGTGTGTGCGAGCAAGGAGGCCTACAAACCTGACTCAGTTACACCAGCTCTGTCAGGAGGAATGGGCCAAAATTCACCCAACTTACTGTGGGAAGCTTGTGGTAGGCTACCTGAAACGTTTGACCCAAGTTAAACAATTTAAAGGCAATGCTACCAAATACTAATCGAGTGTATGTAAACTTCTGATCCACTGGGCACGCAGGGCTCAACCGGGCACGCAGGGCTCGCAGGGCTCGTGCCCAGGGGCCCTGACCTCCAGGGGCTCTGACCTCCAGGGGCTCTGACCTCCAGGGGCCCTGACCTCCAGGGGCCCTGACCTCCAGGGGCTCTGACCTCCAGGGGCTCTGACCTCCAGGGGCCCTGACCTCCAGGGGCTCTGACCTCCAGGGGCTCTGACCTCCAGGGGCCCTGACCTCCAGGGGCCCCCCCATTTGATGTTGTTAGTCACTCTCACTCAGATATCATTAACACGGCATAGGTCATGACAAAATGAGTAGAATTGCAGGAAATTAGCTTTAAAACGACAAACATTTCTCTCCACTCCATGACAAAATGAGTAGAATTGCAGGAAATTAGCTTTAAAACGACAAAGATGTCTCTCTGGTCCATGACAATGAGTAGAATTGCAGGAAATTAGCTTTAAAACGACAAACATTTCTCTCCACTCCATGACAAAATGAGTAGAATTGCAGGAAAGTAGCTTTAAAACGACAAAGATTTCTCTCTGGTCCATGGCAAAATGAGTAGAATTGCATAAAATGAGTTATAAAATCGCGACATTTTCTTGCTTTAAAGGTCCAATGTAGCCATTTTGATCTCAATATCAAATAATTTCTGGGTAACAATTAAGCATCTTACTGTGATTGTTTTTTTTTTGGGTCAAAAAAGAAACAAAAATAGTTTCTTAGCATAGAGCAATTTCTCAAGCAAGAATGTTGTTAGGACTGTCTGGGAGTGGTCTGAGTGGGGAGGGGGAAACTATAAAGAAGCTGTTTTATTGGCAGAGAGGTTTGGAACTCTCTTTCTTATTGGTCTATTAACTAATTTACCGCCTGGTGATGTCACCGTGGAAGGCCAAAACTCCATCCCACCAAAACAGTCTGAAATTTCAGGCGGTCTTTTCAAAACACCATTATCATCATTTTCACAATTTCCCAGTATTATGCCAACCTCATAGTATAGAAATATACATAAAACACAGGGAGATCATGTTTTTGATTGCAGTGGGCCTTTAAAACAGCCAAATCTTCTCCTCAAAGTTGTAGAATTGCAAGAAATTATTATTATTTTTTTTTATAATTCTCCACCTTCAAGAAAGAAAAGGGCAGACTCACAATGTGCTTTTCAAAACAGCCCGCCTAAGATATATAAAAATAAGAATTTGCCATATAACTGTCTGACACATATGTTTTTATTAACAATAAAACACTTCAATTAAAACTAAAACGTATTGTGTCATTATTTGACACGCTCCCTGCCCCCGTGGCTATGCCAGGTGTCCATCACAGGGGCAGCCGGTGAGCCCGACAGCCTTCTGGACTCAATCCGTGCATTAGGGCTGGTACATTCTACAAGAGAATAATCCATATGAGGCTGGGCCTACTTCATTGGAAGTGTAAGGCCTACGTAAAACACCATGGCATTACGCAACAGATCATGTAAATGAACCTTCCGTTGTGACATGTCGGCTAGGATACAGCTGTGGACTCTCTGTAATATATGCAAAGGTGTTGGAATTGAGGATGTAACATTGTAGCAAATTTGAAGGGGATTGTCTTCACATTCAGTGACAGTACCAAGAGAGTTAACGCCATTCGGTGTCCGGACAACGCACCATACGGCCATTAGAATGGTAGTCCTAGGCCTATAGCATTGTGTGTGTGTGTGTGTGTGTGTGTGTGTGTGTGTGTGTGTGTGTGTGTGTGTGTGTGTGTGTGTGTGTGTGTGTGTGTGTGTGTGTGTGTGCGTGCGTACGTGTGTGTGTGACTTTCTAACTAACAAAGGCAGTGGTATAGTGGTACCTGGAGAAGTGGGTCCAGACTCCAGACCCAAACATTTCAGCCCAACAAAGGAAAGGCTTCCTGTTTGAAACAGTGCCATGTGCTCTGACTGACCTGAAATGTATACATCCCTTATTGCTCTTTCACAGTCAGGACAAGGCCAACACAAGCTGTACTGGGCTGGCCTGGATATTTTCTTCACACTGAACATTTCTAGCATGGTTCAGAATATTATGGTGGGTGCATATTCAGGCCAACTCATCTGGGCTTGGCTTGGCATGGCTCAGTGTCAGCTTTAGTCCTGCAGTGTGTAAACCATTATTGTGTTCTTGTGTTCTGTGTTCCTACAGTACACGCTTAGGGAAAGAAAAGTGTTCCAAAAGGGTTCTTCGGCTGTCCCCATAGGAGAACCCTTTTTGGTTCCAGGTAGAACCCATTTTGGTTACAGGTAGAACTCTTTTGGAAAGGGTTTTACATGGAACCCAAAAGGGTTCTACGTGGAACTGAAAGAGTTCTACCTGGAACCCAAAAGGGTTCTTCAAAGGGTTCTCCTATGGGGACAGCCGAAGAACCGTTTTTAGGTCGTAGATATCACCTTGTTTTCTAAGATCGTAGCTCTCTTCACACTACAGAGCCAAGCTGAACTGGGCTGGCCTGGTTAGTCGCTCCAACAGAGCCAAGCTGAACTAGGCTGGCCTGGTTAGTCGCTCCAACAGTTGCTGGAAGCCTGGAACTGTGCTGGAAATTGACAATGTGAGATAAGGGGTTCAGTGACAGTACTGCATAATATAGGCTAGTAAGCTGCACTGTACCCCTTCTATAAATAATTACAAATAGATACACCTGGATAGCAAGTTGGATAACTGGAGAAGATAAAATACTTTTGGATGGAATTGCAGAACATACAATAGGCTTAATGCATGAATATACCAAGATGTACTCAAGAGCCATATAACGGCGTTTCAGACAGATTATTAGGTAGTTTGACACATTTGACTTTATATCATATTCATACTCGTCAACATTTAAACACCTCGACTGTTATGGTATTAAAAGTATTCAATATTTACAAAATAAATAGCATTGTTTTGGTCACTTAAGAATTTCATGTCAATTTCATGTCAACATTGTAACAGAACAGTACATCTCTGTAACGTAGATGCTTGGAGTCAGGAAGCAGCTGCAGCAGGTGAGTTTAGTGATAAGTAAGGCAGATCAACAAAAACAGGAGAAGAGTACTGAACGTGACCAAAACCTGCCTGATGACTGAGGCTACTGAGGGCTGACGGAGGCTACTGAGGGCTGGCTGAGGCTACTGAGGGCTGACTGAGGCTACTGAGGGCTGACTGAGGCTACTGAGGGCTGGCTGAGGCTACTGAGGGCTGACTGAGGCTACTGAGGACTGGCTGAGGCTACTGAGGGCTGGCTGAGGCTACTGAGGGCTGGCTGAGGCTACTGAGGACTGGCTGAGGCTACTGAGGGCTGGCTGAGGCTACTGAGGGCTGGCTGAGGCTACTGAGGGCTGACTGAGGCTACTGAGGGCTAAATAAAGGGAGCGTAATCAAGGTGACGATGAGGAGCAGGTGTGCGTAATGATGGTTGCCAGGACGGTGGTTAGTAGACCAGAGACGTCGAGCGCCGGAGCGGGGGAGCGGGAGCAGGCGTGACAATCTCAGTGTATGGTTTATCTCCCGAGTGGCGCAGTGGTCTAAGGCACTGCATCGCAGTGCTAACTGTGCCACTAGAGATCTTGGTTCGAATCCAGTCTCTGCTGTAGACGGCCGCAACCGGGAGACCAATGGGGCGGCGCACAATTGGCCCAGCGTCGTCCAGGGTAGGGGAGGGAATGGCCAGCAGGGATGTAGCTCAGTTGGTAGAGCATGGCGTTTGCAATGCCAGGGTTGTGGGTTCGATTCCCATGGGGGGCCAGTATGGAAAAAAAAAAAAGAATAATGTATGCACTAACTGTAAGTCGCTCTGGATAAGAGTGTCTGCTAAATGACGTAAATGTAAATGTATCTATCAAAATACATTTTCAACAAACATCAAAATCCAAGTGCTAAATATTGGTAATAAACAGAGTCCTGTTTCACACCTTTCAACATGTTCACACCTGTGTTTGTGATGTATCTCTGGCATTCAGAAGATTGCAACAGTGGTTCACATAGCAGCACATGAAGCTGCATTACAACTGTATATTAAACATGAAATCCCCAGGCTATTCAAACATAACACCTTTCTCAGGTCTACAAAATCGTTTTTACTTTGCAACATTACAGTATATTCCAGACAGACTTGCTTTCTACAGGGGTCTTCAGACTGTACTGTCTAAGACCCAAAGCAGAGGCAGCACGGGGGCTCTTTAACCAAGTCCTGGTACGCTTTCAGGGGTCAAACCGGCAGTGGTGGAAAAAGTACCCAATTGTCATTCATGAGTAAAAGTAAAGATACTTTAATAGAAAATTACTCAAGTAAAAGTGAAAGTCACCCAGTAAAATACTACTTGAGTAAAAGTCTAAAAGTATTTGCTTTTAAATATACTTCAGTATCAAAAGTAAATGTAATTGCTCAAATATACTTAAGTATTGAAAGTAAAAGTAAAAGTATAAATCATTTCAAATTCCATATATTAAACAAACCAGACGGCACCATTTTCTTGTTTTTTTTCCATTTACGGATAGCCAGGGGCAACACTCCAACACTCAGACATCATTTACAAACCAAGCATTTGTGTTTAGTGATTCCGCCAGATCAGAGGCAGCAGGGATGACCAGGGATGTTCTCTTGATTAGTGTGTGAATTGGACCATTTTCCTGTCCTGCTAACCAGGAAAATGGTCTTTGGGTGTCAGGGAAAATGTATGGAGTAAAAAGTACAATATTTATTTTATTTTATTTTATTTTAAAATGTAGTGAAGTAAAAGTAAAAGTTGTCAAAAAAAAGAAATAGTAAAGTAAAGTACAGATACCCAAAAAAACTAGTTAAGTAGTACTTTAAAGTATTTTTACTAAGTACTTTTACACCACTGCAAACCGGGAAGTAGGGGGGCCATTTATGTTACTCATCATTAAGTTTGATATGTTTGTGGCCAGTAGGGTAGCCATTTTGTCTGTGCTGATATTGTTCATAAGGCTAAAGTTCCTCCCACACTCCGCTGTGCTGACAGGGAATGTTTGCATACAGTTCATAAGCGGTGTTAGGTCCTTGGGCTCACTGTTGGGATCTTCTATTAGGGCCCTATCCCACCCATGGGGCGGCGCACAATTGGCCCAGCGTCGTCCAGGGTAGGGGAGGGAATGGCTGGCAGGGATGTAGCTCAGTTGGTAGAGCATGGCGTTTGCAACGCCAGGGTTGTGGGTTTGATTCCCAAGGGGGGCCAGTATGAAAATAAATTAACTGTAAGTCGCTCTGGATAAGAGCGTCTGCTAAATGACTAAAAAAAAAAAAAAAAAAAAAAAAGTTAAAACACTTGCACAGTCGTCTTACTTCTGCTTCATCATGGCGGATGTTGGGGTTTAATGGCCATTTAGTCTGATCCAGAATGTTGAGGTCTTTGATTATTTCATCCTCAAAAAGGCAAGCGTTTTTTTCCCAAGTTGTCAATGAGGGTTTGTAGGAACTGACCTGCATTGATTGACTTGAGCTTTGCGTTTGGTTTGAAGGCTATAGACCAGGGGTGTCAAACTCATTTTAGCTCAGGGGCCACATGGAGGAAAATCTATTCCCAAGTGGGCCGGACCGGAAAAATCATGGTATATATAACTTAAAAACAACAACTTCAGATTGTTTTCTTTGTTTTAATACGATCAACATACAACATAAAGCTGGAGCCTGAGGACAGTGTGTCCAAAATAGTACAAGCACAACATCACTATTAATCATAAAACACGTCAAGTTTATTTGAAAATTCTAAAGAAAAAGAACACACAAACACACAATGCCTCAGTGATTAACAGAACTGTTTCACAGATCACAGAACTATATCAGGGTGTCATTTCTCAGGCAGAAATGTAGATAAAAATAATGAAATCCTGTTCCCCAAACAAGTGCAAGAACCACAGAGTCAAGAATAGGTTAAATATACAAATAAAATAAAATCAATTAAAAAGAATAGCACATCAACATAAAAACATATAAATATAAAGCTGGAGCCTGAGGACAGTGTCCAAAAGCACAACATCACTATTAATCATAAAACACCTCACGTTATTTGAAAGTTCTGAGGACAAAGAACACACAAACACACAATGCCTCAGTGATTCACAGAAGTATATCACAGATCACAGAACTATATCAGGGTGTCATTTCTCAGGCAGAAATGTAGATACAAATAATGAAATCCTGTTCCCCAAACAAGTGCAAGAACCACAGAGTCAAGAATAGGTTAAATATACAAATAAAATAAAAACAATTAAAAACAATAGCACATCAACATAAAAACATATAAACATAAATCTGAAAGCGTTGCTCAAACTCCCGTAACAGTCCCGTTATTTTATCTTTGAACCGCTTCATGTCTGCCACATGTTGGGTCGCACACACATTTTTCAGACAGGGGAAGTGAGCTGCATCACCACCGGCAAGTTGCGTCTCCCACAATGACAGCTTCAACTTGAAAGAACGTATGCTGTCATAATACTGCGTGACAACTTTGTTGCGCCCTTGCAGCTGTTTGTTCAAGTTATTCAGGTGCTCTGTAACATCCACCAGGTCCTGCATCCATTCTGCAGAATGAAATTCTAACACTGGTTTGCCCTTTTCTTCCATGAACTGTTCCAATTTCTTCTCGTAAATCAAAGAAACGCCTCAGCACAGCACCTCGGCTTAACCATCTTACCTCAGTGTGGTATGGCAGGCCATAGATGTGGTCTTTCTCTCTGAGAAGGCTGTCAAACTGACGGTGATTCAGGCTTCTGGATCGGATGAAATTAACAGTTTGGATGACCACCTTCATGACGTTATCCATCTTTAATGACTTGCAACACAAAGCCTCCAGGTGCAAAATACAGTGAAAAGTCAAAAAATCACGTACTCCATTTGCAGATTGCACTTTCTCTCTGAACTGTGTCACAACACCTGCTTTTTTCCCTATCATTGAGGGCGCACCATCTGTAGCCAGGCTGACAGCGCGGGACCAGTCCACTCCGACCCTGTCCAGCGCGCCGACGAGTGCGGTAAAAATATCAGCTGCTGTCGTTGTATCTGTCATCGGCACCAACTCCACGAACTCCTCGGTGACGGTCAATGTGTCATCAACTCCGCGGATGAAAATGGCCAGTTGTGCAACATCTGTAATGTCCGTGCTTTCATCAATTGCAACCGAAAACGCAATAAATGACTTTACTTTTTGCTTCAACTGGCTGTCCAAATCCACTGAAAGATCGGAAATCCTGTCTGCAACTGTGTTTCTTGTCAGGCTGATATTTGCAAAAGCCTGCCGCTTTTCAGGGCACACAATCTCCGCTGCCTTCATCATGCATGTTTTTACAAATTCACCCTCACTAAATGGTTTTGAAGCCACTGCGATTTCATTAGCAATGAGGTAGCTAGCTTTCACTGCAGCGTCACTGATGTCTCGGCTGTGAGTAAACACAGACTGCTGTTTCTTCAGACCCGCCAACAGTTCATTCACCTTCTCTCATCTCCGCTGTCCTTGAAAGTTGTCATATTTGTCAGCATGAAGACTCACATAGTGGCGACGAAGGTTATATTCTTTCAGCACTGCAACATGCTCTGAACACACCAAACATACAGCTTTCCCATTCAATTCCGTGAATAAATAGGATGACCATTTTTCTTGGAACACTCTGCACTCTGCGTCCACTTTTCTCTTTTTTGACAGAGACATATTGGGGCAATGAGGGTGCCAAAGCACATAATGTTAAAAGTAGAAGCCGTAATAAATATCGCGGGCAAAACAAAGTAGCTCATTGGCTGCACGTGCTTGACCTAATTGCTCTGCCCCGGTATAAACAGTTTGCTTGCTTAACACAATTGCTATTGCGCCATCCAGTGGACGCAATTGGAACAGCAGTTTATTTTATTGAAAAATTGCAGCGCATTTTTATACTTTACAAAATAATAAAAAACATTTTTTTTTTTTTTTTTTTTTTTTATCATCTCGCGGGCCTGATTAAACCCGTTTGCGGGCCTGTACCGGCCCGCGGGCCGGACGTTTGACACCCCTGCTATAGACGGATACTCGCCACTCTTTTTCGCTTCTAAAGCCACTGCTTACTTCTCTCCTGGACTATCCTTGAAGGAATGTATCCCTCTTTGTGATTTAGCAGTTGCTCTGCTCTGAGGAGAGCTATAGAACGATTTTAAGGCTTAGTTCATGCAGTGCATAAAGCCCAAGGTCGCAAAGAAATGCTGGACTCTTAACACGGTCTATTAACCCTTTGTATATTTGTTTATCTTTGTTGCTATTCCTCTCATCTGCACAAGCTTTTTAGAAGTGCTGCACAAGTTCACCCAGCGATGTCCAGACAGAACCAAAACTGCTGGCGACCCAGCAGACATCCAACACTGCCGATTCGAATAAGTTGTGAGCCTACTTCGGCTGCTGCACCTCTTGAGTTCACGTTCATTTTTGTTTGACATACTATATAGAGAGGTACAGCTTATCCCTTTTCGTGATCAGAAAAAGGTCTGGTTTTTTTGGGGGGGCCAAATGAAAGACAGCTTCGGTCATGGCCTCCGCTGCTTTCCCAATGTCTCCATGTTTCTGTTTTTCTGCTATCTGTCACGCTCTGGCTCCGTGACTTTGTATTTTGAGCCAGGGTGTGTTCGTTTGGTTGTGTTTTGTGTGGTTGGGTTGTCATTGGTTGTGTTTTCCTTGTTTGGTCAAGTGACTCCCAATCGGAGGTAACGAGTGTCAGCTGTCGGCTCGTTATCTCTGATTGGGAGCCATATTTAAACTGTCTGTGTTCACCTTGTGGTTGTGGGTTTTTGTTCCTGTACAGTCATTGTCACTGTGGACTTCACGTATCGTCATTTGTTTTGTGGTTTTCGTGTTAGGCTTTAATTAAAGAAAGTCATGTTCGCTCAACGCGCTGCGCTTTGGTCTCCCTCATTAGACGATCGTGACAGAAAAACCCACCGTAAAAGGACCAAGCAGCGTGTCCAGGAGCAGGCAGCCTGGTCATGGAAGGAAGCGCCAGGAAAAGAGATGGAGAGGCTGGCGATGGCCCAGGTGGGCAAATCGTGGTCCTGGGAGGACATGCTCGGGGGCAAGGGACCTTGGGGGAGGATTAAGGCCCTGGCGAGAGAGGAGCAGCGGCGTCAGCAGTGCCATCGTCGGAAGGACGAGAGGCACCCCCAAGAATTTTTTAGGGGGGGGCACACGGCATGGGCGACTGGGCAGCAGGAGGCTGCCACAGGGCATTTTGGAGAGGAGGCCACCGGGTTTTGGGGGCCAGAAGGCAGGTTGGCGAGGCCGGGATGGAGAGCGGAACCAACTTCCCGTACTCAGGCATGGCAGCATGGGACGGGGCAGGTTCCGCGGTATGCGGAGCAGCGTACGGTGCCACGAGTGGTCCGGCACAGTCCTGTACGTCCTGTGCGAGCACCCCGCACGTGTCGTGCGAAGGGGGGTATGCAGCCAGGACGGAGTGTGCCGGCTCAACGCTCGTGGTCTCCTATGCCTCTCCGCGGTCCCGGATATCCTGCTCCAGTATCACGTGCTGTCATGTCGGTACGGGTACACAGCCCTGTACGTCCTGTGCGGATGCCTCACACAGAGTGTGTGAAGGTAGGCATTCAGCCGGGACGGGTTGTGGCCGCTCTTCATTCCAGGTCTCCTATCCGTCTCCACAGTCCGGTGAGGCCTGTCCCTGCTCCACGCACTAAGTTAATGGTGCGCGTCGCCAGCCCAGCCCGGCCTATCCCTGCTCCACGCACCAAGCCTAGGGTGCGTATCGTCAGCCAGGTCCGGTCCGTTCCTGCCTCACGCGCCAAGCCAGGGGTGCGCGTCGTCAGTCCAGATCCTACCAGCTGGGTCAGATCGGACCGGGGGCGCTACGGGGGGATTGAAGAAGGGTGGTGGTCAAGCCCGGAGCCGGAGCCGCCTCCGAGGAGTAATGCCCACCCAGCCCTCCCCTGTTTGGGGTTTTTGAGGCGCGGTCGCAGTCCGCGCCTTTAGGGGGGGGTACTGTCACGCTCTGGCTCCGGGACTTTGTATTTTGAGCCAGGGTGTGTTCGTTTGGTTGGGTTTTGTGTGGTTGGGTTGTCATTGGTTGTGTTTTCCTTGTTTGGTCAAGTGACTCCCAATCGGAGGTAACGAGTGTCAGCTGTCGGCTCGTTATCTCTGATTGGGAGCCATATTTAAACTGTCTGTGTTCACCTTGTGGTTGTGGGTTTTTGTTCCTGTACAGTCATTGTAACTGTGGACTTCACGTATCGTCATTTGTTTTGTGGTTTTCGTGTTAGGCTTTAATTAAATAAAGTCATGTTCGCTCAACGCGCTGCGCTTTGGTCTCCCTCATTAGACGATCGTGACACTATCTTTACCGCTAGAACGTGTGCCTTAGATTAACCATTGTCTAATACGTGTATTCCTCAAGACTGACAGACCTGGCGTTCTATTGGCCTGCCCAGATGCTTCAATTTCAAAGTTTATCCCACTCAAGTGAGAGAGCGAGAGACTCCTTGCTTCTTGAAGATTCCAAGGGAATTCCCAACTGCCACAGACCAGACACCCTGTGAAACATCGACAAGAAACAAACAATGTAACTGTTTACATCTGTATGTGTGCGTGTTCAAGTGTGAGTCCATTGTCTCCTGACATTCACACTTGGGTGTGACAATCTATTTTTATCCTGCGTCTTCCATTCATTTTTTTATTCTGTAAATATTTGTTACACTTCGTGTAGAAAACATGATCAACACCTTCATAATATTGAGTTGCACCCCCCCCCCCTTTTCCCCTCACAAAAGCCTCAATTCGTCAGGGCATGGACTCTACAAAGTGTCGAAAGCGTTCCACAGGGATGCTGGACAATGTTGACTCCAATGCTTCCCACAGTTCTGTCAAGTTGGCTGGATGTCCTTTGGGTAGTGGACCATTCTTCATACACACAGGAAACTATTGAGCGTGCAAAACCCAGCAGAGGTGCCAGAACAGGATCCGGCACCTCTCCATTTTGGACTGTTTCGTTCCGGAACCTATTTGGCCTGATCTGTTACCTCTAGTGGCATGAAAAATAATTGTCACTTTTTGCAATGTAAAAATTCGAATAAAAGATATCAAAGTTAATTTGAGTTGACTGTTCTTTAATTCTCCTGCACCCCCCACCCCCCCCAAAAAAAAAAAAAACGTAATGTGAAAACGTTGATTTTCAGCCCGGCCTGATATTCTAACAGTCAATTCGGGTTGGGCCGGACCGAACTTATGGTTTGCGCAACATTGTAACTAACCTGTTTGAGACCAACACTTGGCGGTGGCTGTGTGAGAAGCGAGCCTGTATCGAGAATCTCTCCCTCTCTCTTCTCCGATAGACATGAACCTGTAACTCTCAGCTCTCCAGCGTTGCACTTCATAATGTGTTCACTTGTAGAATCATAGCCGCGCGAAGGGTTCTGGAGGAGTTGCAGCACCACTGATTGAATTGAAATCAATTTGCCAAAGTTATAGAATTACTGCGGTCTGTTCAGAAAGAAATGAAATCATTCAGAATAGCCTAATACACCATGAGAAGGCCTATAATTTACCCACAGCTTCTTAAAAAAAAATTAGCCAAGCTGTGGATGTAGCCCAATAACAAGGCATAGCCTACAGTCAACACACAAACTCACACTCCATTTACAGTCGGGAACGCGCGGCAAATCTGTCAGCGAACAAACAGCATGCAGACAAAACAGGCCTTTTTTTTGGTGCAATATTTCAAATGCAATCGCGGGAAAACGCAGGCTGGAAAGCAAATGGACTCCTGCTGAAAAGAGAACACTCTAATATGTCTGCTATAGGCTAGCAAAATATTTCATCAACTTCCAAATATTATTTTACAAAGTAAAACTAGAGCGAGATAGGCTGTTGGCACCAACGCATCCGCCATCACCAACGAGTGAGCTGCGCATCATTGGGTCAGTTAGTGAAACTTGAAAGCATTTTAAGGACTATAATTTCCTCCTCATATTGTAGCCTACAATATGTATCCACACACCCAGGCCTAAGCTATTGTTGATAATCACAAGTTTACTGGAGAACTGAGACTAAGTAGAGACTTTGGACAGGGTGGATATGGTATAATGAAGGCAGTTTATTCAGAGGTAAAGATATCTGGAATCGCGTGCACGGACTCGTTCGTCAAACTCTTAGGGAGTTATCTGAAGAGAGCCCCGAAACATTGTGTGCAGACATTTTATGCAATAAATGAAGTAGGTTGAATCTAGTAGTTCTGATCTTCTGATTGGTCCTGATGAGTTGGGCGAGGTCCCCTCCAGGCTAGTGTCACTGTTGCATTGGCTCTGAGTCGGGTTCTCTGTCTTCAAATGTTCAGCCTAAAGGAGGGGATTTTGTGTGTGTGTGTGTGTGTGTTTAACAGTGATGATGTGTGTGTGTGTGTGTGTGTGTGTGTGTGTGTGTGTGTTATCAGTGATGATGTGTGTGTGTGTGTGTGTGTGTGTGTGTGTGTGTGTGTGTGTGTGTGTGTGTGTGTGTGTGTGTGTGTGTGTGTGTGTGTGTGTTATCAGTGATGATGTGTGTGTGTGTGTGTGTGTGTGTGTGTGTGTGTGTGTGTCCTCAGAGCAAGAACTCGTGAGTTGGAAGAACTGAGAGGCCTATGGCGTGGGTGTTGTCCTTGGCCACCTGCTGACAAGGCTGACAAGATAGGACCCTTTTGTCCATTGTTATTGGATAGGAACAGAACTTATAACCAGCTCCTGACCTAAATAGATCTTAGCACAACATTTTACTCAACATATCATATTCCATATTGACTATAACAAATATATTTACTACGACACTATTGATGGATTCAAGACAGGGTTGTTTTTATTGATCTCAGATTGTCCGTTTGTCAGTGTCAAAGTAGCCTGACATTTCGATCATTTGTGCAGTATTAAAAAAGATTCTGACAAAGTCTCCAGTCATGTAAAATGACATAGAATTGCATGAAATGCCCCGTGTAGCTCAGTTGGTAGAGCAAGGCGCTTGCAACGCCAGGGTTGTGGGTTCGTTTCCCACGGGGGGCCAGTATGAAAATGTATGCACTCACTAACTGTAAGTCGCTCTGGATAAGAGCATCTGCTAAATGACTAAAATGTAAAATAAAAGGACACTTTCTTCTCGGACACTAGGCTACAAAAAATGTTCTCTATGTTTGCAACTTCTGTAAGTGCCTCTTCTCTACTGCTCTGTGCCACTATGCAAATGCGATGATATGCATTCACTGCTTTATTATAAATGTGATTTTTTACCTCAAGAGTCCTGTCGTGTATCTTGTCGCTGCTGGTGCTCATTGCTGTCAAACAAAGGAGTCCGCTCATACTGAACCTTTGATCATAAGTTTTATTCATATCACACGATTTCAGCATAAGTGACGGATGTCATGACACCCGGAGAGCAGTGTCCTCGAATTGTAATGTCTGCTCTAACCCCCTCTTTGTCTAGCCCATACTTATAAGGAATGCAAAAATATGGGTTGCTCCCTCTGCTGTCCAATCACCTGTCTCCCCTGGGGCGTCACCCTACAAATGGCTACTTTTGAACTAAAATAAACATCCGTTCAGTTCCACATGAAAAACATTAACAAAGACATAATCCTAATACACTACAGTCCCCCAGGTCACCCCCCTTCACGCTCACTTTTTGTTCAGGCACCTCCCGGAACACTGGAATGGACGAATCACTCACTCATGAATTCTGAACTATAGCCTACCCAAAAACTCATGCCCTGTCCTTTGACAAAAGATCACTGATACAAAAATAATTGATTATTGATATCCTTGTATGGTTTGGTACTGAAGTGTTTGACTTGGGGTTAGCCTCCGGTCCAGTGACAGATGGTTATAGGCTAGATGAACGGGCCTCTGTGGATCTCGCACGCACCGCTGCACTGGGGCAGAGAAGGTGAACATATTTGGCTACAACAGCACACTTGTTCTGTTACACCCTGATTTACATGAACATTAGAGTCATTTAGCAGACGCTCTTATATCCTAGGTGGAACTGTTTTATCCTATATCCAGTCATTTCATATCCACGAGGAATTCAGTTAGTTAGGGCCTAGGTTTGAGAGTGAGTAAGCAGCTTTTCATACCGCACCCCCCTGGCTTTACGTCAGACTCCCACTCGCTACCGCAAGAACTGGTCCCAAACCCAACCGCAGTCCCGTGTGGGGTTCTTTTTCTCATAATTGGATCTGTATGTGATGAATAGCTTAGAAGGAATGCATTAATGTTAAGCATAGGTTTGTACTATACTGATATAAATTGTTTCACATAACAGGCTGTGATTCATGTAAGGAACGTTAGGGGGTAGGACAGATAAGACTTGTATTTCTTACAGATACCAACACTGCCTCTTTGTTGTCTGTGAACCGTTGTCTGTGAACCGTCCTTGAACTAGGTACTCACAGTTCAGTACAGTGGAATGGTGTCTTTTGGGTGCTAACTCCACAGGTTGTGATGAAAACAACTAAACTGTGAGCCAACGGATAGGCTGAGTAAGTCTAAACCACGCTCAGTCTCTACTCTGATTGGCCAGCAGAGAGTGGGAACTATCTCTGTCAGAGTATTTGAAGAAGAACCTGTAACAATGGATTAGTTCTCCTGTCTGCCCTGCGTGGTATTTCAGTGGACCCGTATATACGAACCAACATACTTTTCATACATACATTTTGCATATAATACATTTAGCTTGGATTGAATATCTCTTGATTATGTTTTCTCTTATTCCAATATCAGATTTGAATTGCGCAATTTCTAACACCCGCAATGTTATTTTAGGCGTATGTGACGCAGCTCACCTGCCAGCCATGGTCCCAGCAATTTAGCGCCCTAAAGGCAATATCAAATGCGCTAAAATAATTTAAGAAATAGGTTAAATTACCAGAGATTTTCACGTGGCCCATTATTTTTTGGCTAATTGTATTACTGGACTATATCAGCCAATATGCTAGATGTAGTATGAAGAGAGCAGAGTTGGAGAGACTTGCACTTTCTCTTGAGCTATTTTTATAGCCTGGGTAATCAAATACTTATTGAAAAGGAAAAGGTGCCTTTTCCTTTTCAATGATGATTACATTTTTTGATTGAACCTCAACTCACGTTGGTTGAGCGCCCTCCACTTCTTTCTATTATCAATATGTATTTACAGACACTTTATAATAATAAACCATTTAGCAGACGCTTTTATCCAAAGCGATTTACAGTCATGTATGCATACATTTTTACGTAGGGGTGGTCCCGGGGATCGAACCCACTACCCTGGCGTTACAATGCTCTACCAATTGAGCTACAGAGGACCAATTTACTTGAGTAAATGATAGTCTAATCATATTTAAGTTAATTTCATATTTAAGTTAACTGCCACGTGTTTCTCCGCCGTGCAGGCAGCCTACTCTATTCCAATTAGACCACACGTAGGCGCACTTGAACTCGCGAGCCCGACTAGGAGAAGAGAGGTAGGCTACTGAAGTTGAATTCTGAGAGCGAAAAAGTCAAAGATGTGCTTTTAATACCATAGGTAGAATTGGGCTAACGCATACAAAGCAGAAAGACGACAGTTTCCAAATAATCTGAGTGACAACAAAAACATTTTCATCCCAAAGTCGTATGTCTGTCTGACCATCCGCAGCATGAAAAATGCTACAAAAAACCACTAAATAACTGTAAAATATTCAAAGAGAGGTTTGTTGATGATTCGGACAGACTACACACAGTAAGATTTGGCCAAGTGTCTGTGTATCTTTGACACATGAAAGAGTTGGACCAACCAGGGGAAAATGTTTTAGTATACAAGGTCATTTTAAAAACTGTCAAAGTTGAGTCAAAAGAGCTGTTGTAGATTAATAATCAACCGGAGCTTTTTCCCGCGTCGTTTTTTCTGTCAGGAAGTTCGTCTCTTGAATGGAATGAGTGACATGACGAACCGCCAATCGTTTACCTCAATATTAAAGGCGTTTCTGTTGTCGGCGAAAACAATTGGCTAGAATGAAATGACGTCAAACTGACAACTTCCGGTGGCGCGGTTTTTTGGACTGAAAAAAATAATACAGTTAGAAGTTTGAGCTGTCAGAATGTCAACTCGCTTTAAGGTTGTCTGAAAAGCTTAACTAACTTTTGTCAACATCGTTTTTGCAAATATTTCGACAATTTTATTCAAGAGAAATGTGCTGATAACTGTAGTTGATCTTTTCTATACGTCTTGGAAGGCAAACTTCCATGAAAAGCCACAAATTGGATTAAGGAAATCCGCCTGTGATAGTTAGCTAGCTCATTAGCCACCTCGTTGGCATCTTTGAAGGGTCTCTTGTCCCCGTTTTGTCCTCGCTTTCACATTGCATTGGCAGGTTTAAGTAACGTTTCCCAAGAATCGCTTTTGTTAACCAACCGTATTGCATGTTTCGCCGTTTTTGCAAGGTCGGGTACAGTAGTTACAGTGAGTAGCCCAGCTAGCTTGCTACCCTAGTTATCATGGAGAACCAGTGGAATAATCTTCAGTCCGGTGGACGAGACAAACAGCGAAAGAAAGGATTCACCGCCGGACTAGGGGGATCGTCTGGATGCGAGGATGGAGAACGGAAACCAAAATTTGTAAGTAGGCCTTTCTAAAACTCAATCACTGAAAGTGTGTCACTGACTCGACACAGTTTACCTCAAGTGGCACACCACTCGCCCTGGATTGTAGCTCTCAGGGCTAGCTAAGGTGACATTTGACACTGCACTTTGCCCACCCTACACGATGCCACGATTCAGGCTAGGTAGTTAAATACTTGTTCCATAAACCTGCTAACTGACATTCCAGTTCAATGCCATGTACTGATAATTGTTTTATGAGAGTCAATCTGTGCTGTCTGCACTCACATTGTGCAAAATCCCTGTTTCAAATCAAATCAAAATTTTATTTGCCACATAACACATGTTTATCAGATGTTATTGTGGGTGTAGCGAAATGCTTGTGTTTCTAGCTCCAACAGTGCAGTATATCTAACAATTCACAACAATACACACAACCAAAAAGTAAAAGAATGCAATTAAGGAATATATAAATATTATACATATTAGGATGAGCAATGTCGGAGTGGCATAGACTAAAATACAGTAGAATAGAATACAGTATATACATATGAGATGAGTAAAGTAAAAATATGTTAACATTATTAGAGTGACTAGTGTTCCATTATTAAAGTGGCCAGTGATTCCATGTCTATGTATATGGGGCAGCAGCCTCTAAGGTGCAGGGTTACGTAACCGGGTGGATGCCACCTAGTGATGGATATTTAACAGTCTGATGGCCTTGAGATAGAAGCTGTTTTTCAGTCTCTCGGTCCCAGCTTTACTGACCTCACCTTCTGGATGATAACGGGGTGAACAGGCAGGGGCTCGGGTGGTTGTTGTCCTTGATGATCTTTTTGGCCTTCCTGTGACATCGGGTGTTGTAGGTGTCCTGGAGGGCAGGTAGTTTGCCCCCGTTGATGCACTGGGCAGACCGCACCACCCTCTGGAGAGCCCTGTGGTTGCGGGCTGTGCAGTTGCCGTACCAGGCGGTGATACAGCCCGACAGGAAGCTCTCAATTCTGCATCTGTAAAAGTTTGTGAGGGTTTTAGGTGCCAAGCCAAATTTCTTCAGCCTCCTGAGGTTGAAGAGGCGCTGTTGTGCCTTCTTCACCACACTGTCTGCGTGTGTGGACCATTTCAGATCATCAGTGATGTGTACGCAGAGGAACTTGAAGCTTTCCACCTGTTCCACAGCAGTCCTGTCTGTGGATAGGGGATGTGCTCCCTCTGCTGTTTCCTGAAGTCCATGATCAGCTCCTTTGTTTTGTCGACATTGAGGGAGAGGTCATTTTCCTGGCACCACACTCACAGGGCCTTCACCTCTTCTCTGTAGGCTGTTTCGTCATTGTTGGTAATCAAGCCTACTACTGTTGCGTCGTCTGCAAACTTGATGATTTAGTTGGAGGCGTGCTTGGCCACGCAGTGTTGGGTGAACAGGGAGTACAGGAGGGGGCTGAGCACGCACCCTTGTGGGGCCCCAGTGTTGAGGATCAGTGAAGTGGAGATGTTGTTTCCTACCTTCACCACCTGGGGGCGGTGCCCGTCAGGAAGTCCAGGACCCAGTTGCACAGGGCGGGGTTTAGACCCAGGGCCCCGAGCTTAATGATGAGCTTGGAGGGTACTATGCTGTTGAATGCTAAGCTATAGTCAATGAACAGCATTCTGACATAGGTATTCCTCTTGTCCAGATGGGATAGGGCAGTGTGATGGCGATTGCATCGTCTGTGGATCTATTGGGGCGGTAAGCAAATTGAAGTGGGGTCTAGGGTGTCAGGGAAGGTGGAGGTGATAGGATCCTTTCTGCACTAATGATGTAAATGTTGACATGAATCATTTTCCAAGGATTTGCTCTGTGCCAAATGCTGCAAAGCCTCTCTCTTCCCTCTCTTCAAATGAAAGGGACGTTTGTCTCTCTTGTCTAATGGTCGTCTGTAGTATATAATACAGTCAACATGGCTACAGGTTGTACATTATCCATTACTGGACGTTACAGCTTTGCCTATATAAAACGTTGCCGTAGATTTTTCAACTAACCTGGTATTGGCGTTACTATTTTCGTTCTCGATTCGGCCAAACATGTATCTTTTAAATGTCCATGTCCAGTGGCAGGTGGTGCGTCTTTGAATTTAGAAAATGCTTTGTTATTAAAATAAATCGTTTTTTTTTTTTTTGCTCCATGAAGTAATCCAACAATGTGTACGCCGCCATCTTGTCAATTTCAAATATTCTCTCATTGATGTAGACAGGTGAGTGTCATCATGACATGGGGTACATTAGGGTGGACCCACTTGTCTCTTCTTCTATGGTATTATGGTGGTCCGCAAGCAAACCTTAGAGGTGCATGCCGCCACCTACTGGATGGGGTTAAAACTGATCAACTTTAATGCAGAAATAATAGGCGACGGGCGAACAAAAACAAATCCTTCAATCGGATTCAAATGACGACTCCGATCCCTGGGGGGGGGGGGGGGGGAAACCTCTTCACTATTCCCCCTACACATGCTCAGGAGCCTGGGAGGGGGGGGGAACCTCTTCACTATTCCCCCTACACATCCTCAGGAGCCTGGGAGGGGGGGGGAACCTCTTCACTATTCCCCCTACACATCCTCAGGAGCCTGGGAGGGGGGGGGAACCTCTTCACTATTCCCCCTACACATCCTCAGGAGCCTGGGAGGGGGGGGGACGACCTCTTCACTATTCCCCCTACACATCCTCAGGAGCCTGGGAGGGGGGGAACCTCTTCACTATTCCCCCTACACATCCTCAGGAGCCTGGGAGGGGGGGGGGGGACCTCTTCACTATTCCCCCTACACATCCTCAGGAGCCTGGGAGGGGGGGGGGGGGGGGGGACCTCTTCACTATTCCCCCTACACATCCTCAGGAGCCTGGGAGGGGGGGGGGGAACCTCTTCACTATTCCCCCTACACATCCTCAGGAGCCTGGGAGGGGGGGAACCTCTTCACTATTCCCCCTACACATCCTCAGGAGCCTGGGAGGGAGGGGGGGGCCTCTTCACTATTCCCCCTACACATCCTCAGGAGCCTGGGAGGGGGGGGGACCCCTTCACTATTCCCCCTACACATCCTCAGGAGCCTGGGAGGGGGGGGAAACCTCTTCACTATTCCCCCTACACATCCTCAGGAGCCTGGGAGGGGGGGGGGGGGGAACCTCTTCACTATTCCCCCTACACATCCTCAGGAGCCTGGGAGGGGGGGAACCTCTTCACTATTCCCCCTACACATCCTCAGGAGCCTGGGAGGGGGGGGGGGAACCTCTTCACTATTCCCCCTACACATGCTCAGGAGCCTGGGAGGGGGGGGGGGAACCTCTTCACTATTCCCCCTACACATGCTCAGGAGCCTGGGAGGGGGGGGGAACCTCTTCACTATTCCCCCTACACATCCTCAGGAGCCTGGGAGGGGGGGGGGGGGGGACCTCTTCACTATTCCCCCTACACATCCTCAGGAGCCTGGGAGGGGGGGGGGGGGGACCTCTTCACTATTCCCTGTAGCGTTTCGGCCACAAAGTCCTGAAGATCCCCAAAAATAATTTTGCAACCTTCACAACGATTTCTAGTTTCTTAGATTTTGTATTAGTTTATCCAGTGCAATTTATCACTTGTCCAATGAACACAACAAAGTCTACCTTGTTCGCTGTTATATGGTCTCTGATGAAGGACGTTCACTTCAGGCTGTGGGAGCATCACTCTCAGGCTACTGCAACCTATTTTACCCTAACAGCGCACTCCGGCAACTCGGAAGCGTGATTCCCATTATAATTACAGTACAGTGCTTCCTCAGACTCTTCAACAACGACATATTTGTTTCTTCTGCAAACACTTGCCACAGTGTCCAAACCTTTTTACATTTTATAAGGCTGCGGTGGTTTTTGTACATTCGGTCTAACCTGCATATCTTACATTCGCTAATTTTACACGAGTTGGGGGGAGAAAACACATCTTCAAATGACGGCAACACGAGATAGGCTTTCTTCCTTCTTTCAATCAGTCAATTTGGGTCAATGTCACGAGAATTTCTATCTCTAATGAAACTCCAGCTTGAATCATTCCCAGAGGTTGTAAGGCTCTGGTTTTAATCACGAACGATTCAAGGTCCACAACCAGCAAGAATGATCTGTATTGTTTAATCATGGAGAGCTCTGCCGCCAAAACACACATGTACAGCTTTTTATATATGACTTCACACAAAGGAACTTTGCTCCGCCCACCTTTAGGCGGTCTGTACATTTCCACAGTATAGAATGTTTAAATAGTTTCAAAGTCTCCTTCCTCCTGGGATGTTTGTCTCAGCAGTTTCTAACCCCCCCTCTGTTAGTGGGTTGCCACTACATTATAACTAACACCGTTCACACATTTATACTGTATTTGGGGTGAAATCCTTTAGATTCATTTGTATTTTGAAAATAATGCCTATCGGTCAAGCTGCGTGAGTCTACCTCTCCTGGCATGTTCTGCCTAATCCACCAAGCCTCGATGTCCAACGAGAAGTCAGAGAATGACGCCTTTAGCTGAAATCCATACTTTTTAATAAAACGTGAATCAAATACAACCACCGACTGTTTCCTTGTTGAGATTTGAATTGGCACATGCACATTCAAACTGAGTTGCCATCTTAGAGCAACACCAATGAGGAAACAGTCGGTTTTTATATTTTGATTAACGTTTTATTGAAAAGTATGGATTTCAGCAACTAAGAAAGGCATGCAAGATCAGAGGACGAAGGCAGGTACACGGTGGTTGCGTTTGCTTTGCTCAGACTAGCTGGGCTGAATCAGAAGGTAAAATTAGCCAGGGGATAAGTAGCCAGGTGTAATCCCACTGCCTCCGTACTCTACTGTCTGCTCTGGTCTGTCTTTCTCCACACCACGTGAACAAACAAAGATTTGACCTCTCCTTGGGCTGACTGGACAAGACACAGACTGTGTCCCAAATGGGGCCCTGGTTTAAAAGGTAGTGTGCTGAATAAGGTGCCATTTGGGCCTCCATGTTGTGAGTGTGATCCTACCAGGCAGCAGCCTACTCTCAGAGATGTTCCACACACAGAATTAGAACACGTCTAATGATGATTCTAATTCTATGGTTCCAACTTCCACACTCCTTTTTCATTGTTTCAGCTTTTATTTGTTTTACGTAACAACGTTGAGTTTATTCTGCAGCCATGATTATTTTAACACTTTTTGACATTTGTCAACCTGTGTCAATATTCAAAGAGAAGCATTGACGCTTGTCTTAGGAACTTTTTTTACAATAACTTTTTTTCATTTAGAAAAATTGGCTTTTCCCCCGTTTTAGGTTGCAGGTCACAGCAGATAAATGTTAATTACATTTGATGAGTGACACACAACTAATGGAGAAACTCCTCGCTCTCTGTCAGACTTTTTAATTCAAATCCAATGCAAATGAGCAGGCTTAAGCAACCGACTGCAGAAGTTGGAAATAAGGCCTTTGTCCCAAATGGCACCCTATTCCCTACATAGTGCACTACTGTTGACCAGAGCCCCTATGGAAATAGGGTGCCATTTGGACGCAAATTCTGGACTCCCTCCATCAACCAGAGGTTATGTGACCTTTTCAAATGGAGTTGCTGACAACGCCTATTACACTGCTGCCCGAGATGAAAGTTTTAATCATTATGAGTGTCTTCTCCCGATGTCCCTAGGTCCTGTTCCAATCTGGAAAGTGGCTTGATACTGTCACACACACGTTTAGCTCAATCTGGCCGGTAAAATGTATTATACTTTTTTTCTTTTTCAGGGTTTCAGAGATTTGGCGGGAGGGATTGACCCAGGGAGTCTGGGACAGGAAGTTAGCTCAACAGATGGTGATAATGGACTGTTTGTTTGAATGGGTCTGCTGTTCCCTATGACGTGCACTATGTAGGAAATAGGGTGTCATTTGGGATGCGGAGGGGCCGTGTGTTCAGTTGGGGGTGGGGTTTTCTCTCAGGCCAGGCATCGCTGTGAAAAATGTTGGAGGGAATAAACTAACAGAACAAGGGGAATGTCAACTGGGGCGTCGCCATGTTTCTATCATGCTAGAGGAATCTGCAGTGTGGACTAACTTGTTGGCAGTGGCCTGTATCACTTTCTACTCCCTTGTTCTCTCTCTCTCTCCATGAGAATGTTCCGGAAACGTTATAGTGAGTCAGAACGTATTTGGAGTGCAGCAGTGTGCTGTGTGCACGGCCTTCTAATTGCAGTTCTGCACCACCGACTTGTTTATTCTCACCACTCGTCATATTAACAGCACTGTTACCTAGTTACCACCTGCCATAGACTAGTGTCTGGTTATTTTAACAGCACTGTTACCTAGTTACCACCTGCCATAGACTAGTGTCTGGTTATTTTAACAGCACTGTTACCTAGTTACCACCTGCCATAGACTAGTGTCTGGTTATTTTAACAGCACTGTTACCTAGTTACCACCTGCCATAGACTAGTGTCTGGTTATTTTAACAGCACTGTTACCTAGTTACCACCTGCCATAGACTAGTGTCTGGTTATTTTAACAGCACTGTTACCTAGTTACCACCTGCCATAGACTAGTGTCTGGTTATTTTAACAGCACTGTTACCTAGTTACCCCCTGCCATAGACTAGTGTCTGGTTATTTTAACAGCACTGTTACCTAGTTACCACCTGCCATAGACTAGTGTCTGGTTATTTTAACAGCACTGTTACCTAGTTACCACCTGCCATAGACTAGTGTCTGGTTATTTTAACAGCACTGTTACCTAGTTACCACCTGCCATAGACTAGTGTCTGGTTATTTTAACAGCACTGTTACCTAGTTACCCCCTGCCATAGACTAGTGTCTGGTTATTTTAACAGCACTGTTACCTAGTTACCCCCTGCCATAGACTAGTGTCTGGTTATTTTAACAGCACTGTTACCTAGTTACCACCTGCCATAGACTAGTGTCTGGTTATTTTAACAGCACTGTTACCTAGTTACCACCTGCCATAGACTAGTGTCTGGTTATTTTAACAGCACTGTTACCTAGTTACCCCCTGCCATAGACTAGTGTCTGGTTATTTTAACAGCACTGTTACCTAGTTACCACCTGCCATAGACTAGTGTCTGGTTATTTTAACAGCACTGTTACCTAGTTACCACCTGCCATAGACTAGTGTCTGGTTATTTTAACAGCACTGTTACCTAGTTACCACCTGCCACAGACTAGTGTCTGGTTATTTTAACAGCACTGTTACCTAGTTACCACCTGCCATAGACTAGTGTCTGGTTATTTTAACAGCACTGTTACCTAGTTACCACCTGCCACAGACTAGTGTCTGGTTATTTTAACAGCACTGTTACCTAGTTACCCCCTGCCATAGACTAGTGTCTGGTTATTTTAACAGCACTGTTACCTAGTTACCACCTGCCATAGACTAGTGTCTGGTTATTTTAACAGCACTGTTACCTAGTTACCCCCTGCCATAGACTAGTGTCTGGTTATTTTAACAGCACTGTTACCTAGTTACCCCCTGCCATAGACTAGTGTCTGGTTATTTTAACAGCACTGTTACCTAGTTACCACCTGCCATAGACTAGTGTCTGGTTATTTTAACAGCACTGTTACCTAGTTACCCCCTGCCATAGACTAGTGTCTGGTTATTTTAACAGCACTGTTACCTAGTTACCACCTGCCATAGACTAGTGTCTGGTTATTTTAACAGCACTGTTACCTAGTTACCACCTGCCATAGACTAGTGTCTGGTTATTTTAACAGCACTGTTACCTAGTTACCACCTGCCATAGACTAGTGTCTGGTTATTTTAACAGCACTGTTACCTAGTTACCCCCTGCCATAGACTAGTGTCTGGTTATTTTAACAGCACTGTTACCTAGTTACCACCTGCCATAGACTAGTGTCTGGTTATTTTAACAGCACTGTTACCTAGTTACCCCCTGCCATAGACTAGTGTCTGGTTATTTTAACAGCACTGTTACCTAGTTACCCCCTGCCATAGACTAGTGTCTGGTTATTTTAACAGCACTGTTACCTAGTTACCCCCTGCCATAGACTAGTGTCTGGTTATTTTAACAGCACTGTTACCTAGTT
This sequence comes from Coregonus lavaretus, assembly GCF_964263955.1. NCBI lineage: Eukaryota > Metazoa > Chordata > Actinopteri > Salmoniformes > Salmonidae > Coregonus > Coregonus lavaretus. Next base: position 105,235 of record NW_028161877.1, read on the forward strand.
ACCCCCTGCCATAGACTAGTGTCTGGTTTTGCCGTCCCTCCCTGTAGTCTAGTGTTGCTGCTTGCTGTGACTGACTGACTGTGGTAATGTCATTAGTGGGATTGGTCCCACATTTAGCCTGCTGGACTAGAGCCAGAACTCCAGGTCACTGGCTGGCTGTGGGTAACAGTGTGTGGTCTGAGCCTCTCTCTCTCTGGCTGCCTCCCAAATACCTCCATATTCTAGGGATGGGCATTAGAAATGTTGTGACCGTTTCAGTTCTTTCATGAGTACTGTGAAAAAAATATGTGCACATTTATCTATATGCAACATTGCCTAATTTATCATAACCATTACACATAAGAAATCCTAATTGCTAAATTGCCCCAATTGCCATTTAAGATTAATTTATTGAAACTGTAATATCAACTGGTTATGTTATATCATGGAACACAATCTGTAATATCAACTGGTTATATTATATCGTGGAACACAATCTGTAATATCAACTGGTTATATTATATAGTGGAACACAATCTGTAATATCAACTGGTTATATTATATAGTGGAACACAATCTGTAATATCAACTGGTTATATTATATCATGGAACACAATCTGTAATATCAACTGGTTATGTTATATCATGGAACACAATCTGTAATATCACCTGGTTATGTTATATCATGGAACACAATCTGTAATATCACCTGGTTATATTATATAGTGGAACACAATCTGTAATATCAACTGGTTATATTATATAGTGGAACACAATCTGTAATATCACCTGGTTATATTATATAGTGGAACACAATCTGTAATATCAACTGGTTATATTATATCATGGAACACAATCTGTAATATCACCTGGTTATGTTATATCATGGAACACAATCTGTAATATCAACTGGTTATATTATATAGTGGAACACAATCTGTAATATCAACTGGTTATATTATATCATGGAACACAATCTGTAATATCAACTGGTTATATTATATAGTGGAACACAATCTGTAATATCAACTGGTTATGTTATATCATGGAACACAATCTGTAATATCAACTGGTTATATTATATAGTGGAACACAATCTGTAATATCACCTGGTTATGTTATATCATGGAACACAATCTGTAATATCACCTGGTTATATTATATAGTGGAACACAATCTGTAATATCAACTGGTTATATTATATAGTGGAACACAATCTGTAATATCACCTGGTTATATTATATAGTGGAACACAATCTGTAATATCAACTGGTTATATTATATCATGGAACACAATCTGTAATATCAACTGGTTATGTTATATAGTGGAACACAATCTGTAATATCAACTGGTTATATTATATCATGGAACACAATCTGTAATATCAACTGGTTATATTATATCATGGAACACAATCTGTAATATCAACTGGTTATATTATATAGTGGAACACAATCTGTAATATCAACTGGTTATGTTATATCATGGAACACAATCTGTAATATCAACTGGTTATGTTATATAGTGGAACACAATCTGTAATATCAACTGGTTATGTTATATCATGGAACACAATCTGTAATATCAACTGGTTATGTTATATAGTGGAACACAATCTGTAATATCAACTGGTTATGTTATATAGTGGAACACAATCTGTAATATCAGCTGGTTATATTATATCATGGAACACAATCTGTAATATCAACTGGTTATGTTATATAGTGGAACACAATCTGTAATATCAACTGGTTATATTATATAGTGGAACACAATCTGTAATATCAACTGGTTATATTATATCATGGAACACAATCTGTAATATCAACTGGTTATATTATATCATGGAACACAATCTGTAATATCAACTGGTTATATTATATAGTGGAACACAATCTGTAATATCAACTGGTTATGTTATATCATGGAACACAATCTGTAATATCAACTGGTTATATTATATAGTGGAACACAATCTGTAATATCACCTGGTTATGTTATATCATGGAACACAATCTGTAATATCACCTGGTTATATTATATAGTGGAACACAATCTGTAATATCAACTGGTTATATTATATAGTGGAACACAATCTGTAATATCACCTGGTTATATTATATAGTGGAACACAATCTGTAATATCAACTGGTTATATTATATCATGGAACACAATCTGTAATATCAACTGGTTATGTTATATAGTGGAACACAATCTGTAATATCAACTGGTTATATTATATCATGGAACACAATCTGTAATATCAACTGGTTATATTATATCATGGAACACAATCTGTAATATCAACTGGTTATATTATATAGTGGAACACAATCTGTAATATCAACTGGTTATGTTATATAGTGGAACACAATCTGTAATATCAACTGGTTATGTTATATCATGGAACACAATCTGTAATATCAACTGGTTATGTTATATAGTGGAACACAATCTGTAATATCAACTGGTTATATTATATAGTGGAACACAATCTGTAATATCAACTGGTTATATTATATCATGGAACACAATCTGTAATATCAACTGGTTATGTTATATAGTGGAACACAATCTGTAATATCAACTGGTTATATTATATAGTGGAACACAATCTGTAATATCAACTGGTTATATTATATCATGGAACACAATCTGTAATATCAACTGGTTATGTTATATAGTGGAACACAATCTGTAATATCAACTGGTTATATTATATAGTGGAACACAATCTGTAATATCAACTGGTTATATTATATCATGGAACACAATCTGTAATATCAACTGGTTATATTATATCATGGAACACAATCTGTAATATCAACTGGTTATGTTATATCATGGAACACAATCTGTAATATCACCTGGTTATATTATATCATGGAACACAATCTGTAATATCAACTGGTTATGTTATATCATGGAACACAATCTGTAATATCACCTGGTTATGTTATATCATGGAACACAATCTGTAATATCAACTGGTTATGTTATATCATGGAACACAATCTGTAATATCAACTGGTTATGTTATATCATGGAACACAATCTGTAATATCAACTGGTTATGTTATATCATGGAACACAATCTGTAATATCAACTGGTTATGTTATATCATGGAACACAATCTGTAATATCACCTGGTTATGTTATATCATGGAACACAATCTGTAATATCACCTGGTTATGTTATATCATGGAACACAATCTGTAATATCACCTGGTTATGTTATATCATGGAACACAATCTGTAATATCACCTGGTTATGTTATATCATGGAACACAATCTGTAATATCAACTGGTTATATTATATCATGGAACACAATCTGTAATATCAACTGGTTATATTATATAGTGGAACACAATCTGTAATATCAACTGGTTATATTATATCATGGAACACAATCTGTAATATAACCTGGTTATGTTATATCATGGAACACAATCTGTAATATAAACTGGTTATGTTATATCATGGAACACAATCTGTAATATCAACTGGTTATATTATATCATGGAACACAATCTGTAATATCAACTGGTTATATTATATCATGGAACACAATCTGTAATATCACCTGGTTATATTATATCATGGAACACAATCTGTAATATCACCTGGTTATATTATATCATGGAACACAATCTGTAATATCAACTGGTTATATTATATCATGGAACACAATCTGTAATATCAACTGGTTATGTTATATAGTGGAACACAATCTGTAATATCAACTGGTTATATTATATAGTGGAACACAATCTGTAATATCACCTGGTTATATTATATCGTGGAACACAATCTGTAATATCACCTGGTTATATTATATCGTGGAACACAATCTGTAATATCACCTGGTTATATTATATAGTGGAACACAATCTGTAATATCACCTGGTTATATTATATCATGGAACACAATCTGTAATATCAACTGGTTATGTTATATAGTGGAACACAATCTGTAATATCAGCTGGTTATATTATATCGTGGAACACAATCTGTAATATCACCTGGTTATATTATATAGTGGAACACAATCTGTAATATCAACTGGTTATATTATATCATGGAACACAATCTGTAATACCAACTGGTTATATTATATAGTGGAACACAATCTGTAATATCACCTGGTTATATTATATCGTGGAACACAATCTGTAATATCACCTGGTTATATTATATCATGGAACACAATCTGTAATATCAACTGGTTATATTATATCATGGAACACAATCTGTAATATCAACTGGTTATATTATATCATGGAACACAATCTGTAATATCAACTGGTTATATTATATAGTGGAACACAATCTGTAATATCAACTGGTTATATTATATCATGGAACACAATCTGTAATATCAACTGGTTATGTTATATAGTGGAACACAATCTGTAATATCAACTGGTTATATTATATAGTGGAACACAATCTGTAATATCAACTGGTTATATTATATCATGGAACACAATCTGTAATATAACCTGGTTATGTTATATCATGGAACACAATCTGTAATATAAACTGGTTATGTTATATCATGGAACACAATCTGTAATATCAACTGGTTATATTATATCATGGAACACAATCTGTAATATCAACTGGTTATATTATATCATGGAACACAATCTGTAATATCACCTGGTTATATTATATAGTGGAACACAATCTGTAATATCAACTGGTTATATTATATAGTGGAACACAATCTGTAATATCACCTGGTTATATTATATAGTGGAACACAATCTGTAATATCAACTGGTTATATTATATCATGGAACACAATCTGTAATATCAACTGGTTATGTTATATAGTGGAACACAATCTGTAATATCAACTGGTTATATTATATCATGGAACACAATCTGTAATATCAACTGGTTATATTATATCATGGAACACAATCTGTAATATCAACTGGTTATATTATATAGTGGAACACAATCTGTAATATCAACTGGTTATGTTATATCATGGAACACAATCTGTAATATCAACTGGTTATGTTATATAGTGGAACACAATCTGTAATATCAACTGGTTATGTTATATCATGGAACACAATCTGTAATATCAACTGGTTATGTTATATAGTGGAACACAATCTGTAATATCAACTGGTTATATTATATAGTGGAACACAATCTGTAATATCAACTGGTTATATTATATCATGGAACACAATCTGTAATATCAACTGGTTATGTTATATAGTGGAACACAATCTGTAATATCAACTGGTTATATTATATAGTGGAACACAATCTGTAATATCAACTGGTTATATTATATCATGGAACACAATCTGTAATATCAACTGGTTATATTATATCATGGAACACAATCTGTAATATCAACTGGTTATATTATATAGTGGAACACAATCTGTAATATCAACTGGTTATGTTATATCATGGAACACAATCTGTAATATCAACTGGTTATATTATATAGTGGAACACAATCTGTAATATCACCTGGTTATGTTATATCATGGAACACAATCTGTAATATCACCTGGTTATATTATATAGTGGAACACAATCTGTAATATCAACTGGTTATATTATATAGTGGAACACAATCTGTAATATCACCTGGTTATATTATATAGTGGAACACAATCTGTAATATCAACTGGTTATATTATATCATGGAACACAATCTGTAATATCAACTGGTTATGTTATATAGTGGAACACAATCTGTAATATCAACTGGTTATATTATATCATGGAACACAATCTGTAATATCAACTGGTTATATTATATCATGGAACACAATCTGTAATATCAACTGGTTATATTATATAGTGGAACACAATCTGTAATATCAACTGGTTATGTTATATAGTGGAACACAATCTGTAATATCAACTGGTTATGTTATATCATGGAACACAATCTGTAATATCAACTGGTTATGTTATATAGTGGAACACAATCTGTAATATCAACTGGTTATATTATATAGTGGAACACAATCTGTAATATCAACTGGTTATATTATATCATGGAACACAATCTGTAATATCAACTGGTTATATTATATCATGGAACACAATCTGTAATATCAACTGGTTATGTTATATCATGGAACACAATCTGTAATATCACCTGGTTATATTATATCATGGAACACAATCTGTAATATCAACTGGTTATGTTATATCATGGAACACAATCTGTAATATCACCTGGTTATGTTATATCATGGAACACAATCTGTAATATCAACTGGTTATGTTATATCATGGAACACAATCTGTAATATCAACTGGTTATGTTATATCATGGAACACAATCTGTAATATCACCTGGTTATATTATATCATGGAACACAATCTGTAATATCAACTGGTTATGTTATATCATGGAACACAATCTGTAATATCACCTGGTTATGTTATATCATGGAACACAATCTGTAATATCACCTGGTTATGTTATATCATGGAACACAATCTGTAATATCACCTGGTTATGTTATATCATGGAACACAATCTGTAATATCAACTGGTTATATTATATCATGGAACACAATCTGTAATATCAACTGGTTATATTATATAGTGGAACACAATCTGTAATATCAACTGGTTATATTATATCATGGAACACAATCTGTAATATAACCTGGTTATGTTATATCATGGAACACAATCTGTAATATAAACTGGTTATGTTATATCATGGAACACAATCTGTAATATCAACTGGTTATATTATATCATGGAACACAATCTGTAATATCAACTGGTTATATTATATCATGGAACACAATCTGTAATATCACCTGGTTATATTATATCATGGAACACAATCTGTAATATCACCTGGTTATATTATATCATGGAACACAATCTGTAATATCAACTGGTTATATTATATCATGGAACACAATCTGTAATATCAACTGGTTATGTTATATAGTGGAACACAATCTGTAATATCAACTGGTTATATTATATAGTGGAACACAATCTGTAATATCACCTGGTTATATTATATCGTGGAACACAATCTGTAATATCACCTGGTTATATTATATAGTGGAACACAATCTGTAATATCACCTGGTTATATTATATCATGGAACACAATCTGTAATATCAACTGGTTATGTTATATAGTGGAACACAATCTGTAATATCAGCTGGTTATATTATATCGTGGAACACAATCTGTAATATCACCTGGTTATATTATATAGTGGAACACAATCTGTAATATCAACTGGTTATATTATATCATGGAACACAATCTGTAATACCAACTGGTTATATTATATAGTGGAACACAATCTGTAATATCACCTGGTTATATTATATCGTGGAACACAATCTGTAATATCACCTGGTTATATTATATCATGGAACACAATCTGTAATATCAACTGGTTATATTATATCATGGAACACAATCTGTAATATCAACTGGTTATATTATATCATGGAACACAATCTGTAATATCAACTGGTTATATTATATAGTGGAACACAATCTGTAATATCAACTGGTTATATTATATCATGGAACACAATCTGTAATATCAACTGGTTATGTTATATAGTGGAACACAATCTGTAATATCAACTGGTTATATTATATAGTGGAACACAATCTGTAATATCAACTGGTTATATTATATCATGGAACACAATCTGTAATATAACCTGGTTATGTTATATCATGGAACACAATCTGTAATATAAACTGGTTATGTTATATCATGGAACACAATCTGTAATATCAACTGGTTATATTATATCATGGAACACAATCTGTAATATCAACTGGTTATATTATATCATGGAACACAATCTGTAATATCACCTGGTTATATTATATCATGGAACACAATCTGTAATATCACCTGGTTATATTATATCATGGAACACAATCTGTAATATCAACTGGTTATATTATATCATGGAACACAATCTGTAATATCAACTGGTTATGTTATATAGTGGAACACAATCTGTAATATCAACTGGTTATATTATATAGTGGAACACAATCTGTAATATCACCTGGTTATATTATATCGTGGAACACAATCTGTAATATCACCTGGTTATATTATATAGTGGAACACAATCTGTAATATCACCTGGTTATATTATATCATGGAACACAATCTGTAATATCAACTGGTTATGTTATATAGTGGAACACAATCTGTAATATCAGCTGGTTATATTATATCGTGGAACACAATCTGTAATATCACCTGGTTATATTATATAGTGGAACACAATCTGTAATATCAACTGGTTATATTATATCATGGAACACAATCTGTAATATCAACTGGTTATATTATATAGTGGAACACAATCTGTAATATCACCTGGTTATATTATATCGTGGAACACAATCTGTAATATCACCTGGTTATATTATATCATGGAACACAATCTGTAATATCAACTGGTTATATTATATCATGGAACACAATCTGTAATATCAACTGTTTATATTATATCATGGAACACAATCTGTAATATCAACTGGTTATATTATATAGTGGAACACAATCTGTAATATCAACTGGTTATGTTATATCATGGAACACAATCTGTAATATCAACTGGTTATGTTATATAGTGGAACACAATCTGTAATATCAACTGGTTATATTATATCATGGAACACAATCTGTAATATCACCTGGTTATATTATATCATGGAACACAATCTGTAATATCACCTGGTTATATTATATCATGGAACACAATCTGTAATATCAACTGGTTATGTTATATAGTGGAACACAATCTGTAATATCAACTGGTTATATTATATCGTGGAACACAATCTGTAATATCAACTGGCTATATTATATAGTGGAACACAATCTGTAATATCAACTGGTTATATTATATAGTGGAACACAATCTGTAATATCAACTGGTTATATTATATCATGGAACACAATCTGTAATATCAACTGGTTATATTATATAGTGGAACACAATCTGTAATATCAACTGGTTATATTATATAATGGAACACAATCTGTAATATCAACTGGTTATATTATATAGTGGAACACAATCTGTAATATCAACTGGTTATATTATATAGTGGAACACAATCTGTAATATCAACTGGTTATGTTATATCATGGAACACAATCTGTAATATCAACTGGTTATATTATATAGTGGAACACAATCTGTAATATCACCTGGTTATGTTATATCATGGAACACAATCTGTAATATCACCTGGTTATATTATATAGTGGAACACAATCTGTAATATCAACTGGTTATATTATATAGTGGAACACAATCTGTAATATCACCTGGTTATATTATATAGTGGAACACAATCTGTAATATCAACTGGTTATATTATATCATGGAACACAATCTGTAATATCAACTGGTTATGTTATATAGTGGAACACAATCTGTAATATCAACTGGTTATATTATATCATGGAACACAATCTGTAATATCAACTGGTTATATTATATCATGGAACACAATCTGTAATATCAACTGGTTATATTATATAGTGGAACACAATCTGTAATATCAACTGGTTATGTTATATAGTGGAACACAATCTGTAATATCAACTGGTTATGTTATATCATGGAACACAATCTGTAATATCAACTGGTTATGTTATATAGTGGAACACAATCTGTAATATCAACTGGTTATATTATATAGTGGAACACAATCTGTAATATCAACTGGTTATATTATATCATGGAACACAATCTGTAATATCAACTGGTTATGTTATATAGTGGAACACAATCTGTAATATCAACTGGTTATATTATATCATGGAACACAATCTGTAATATCAACTGGTTATATTATATAGTGGAACACAATCTGTAATATCAACTGGTTATATTATATCATGGAACACAATCTGTAATATAACCTGGTTATGTTATATCATGGAACACAATCTGTAATATAAACTGGTTATGTTATATCATGGAACACAATCTGTAATATCAACTGGTTATATTATATCATGGAACACAATCTGTAATATCAACTGGTTATATTATATCATGGAACACAATCTGTAATATCACCTGGTTATATTATATCATGGAACACAATCTGTAATATCACCTGGTTATATTATATCATGGAACACAATCTGTAATATCAACTGGTTATATTATATCATGGAACACAATCTGTAATATCAACTGGTTATGTTATATAGTGGAACACAATCTGTAATATCAACTGGTTATATTATATAGTGGAACACAATCTGTAATATCACCTGGTTATATTATATCGTGGAACACAATCTGTAATATCACCTGGTTATATTATATAGTGGAACACAATCTGTAATATCACCTGGTTATATTATATCATGGAACACAATCTGTAATATCAACTGGTTATGTTATATAGTGGAACACAATCTGTAATATCAGCTGGTTATATTATATCGTGGAACACAATCTGTAATATCACCTGGTTATATTATATAGTGGAACACAATCTGTAATATCAACTGGTTATATTATATCATGGAACACAATCTGTAATACCAACTGGTTATATTATATAGTGGAACACAATCTGTAATATCACCTGGTTATATTATATCGTGGAACACAATCTGTAATATCACCTGGTTATATTATATCATGGAACACAATCTGTAATATCACCTGGTTATATTATATCATGGAACACAATCTGTAATATCAACTGGTTATATTATATCATGGAACACAATCTGTAATATCAACTGGTTATATTATATAGTGGAACACAATCTGTAATATCAACTGGTTATATTATATCATGGAACACAATCTGTAATATCAACTGGTTATGTTATATAGTGGAACACAATCTGTAATATCAACTGGTTATATTATATAGTGGAACACAATCTGTAATATCAACTGGTTATATTATATCATGGAACACAATCTGTAATATAACCTGGTTATGTTATATCATGGAACACAATCTGTAATATAAACTGGTTATGTTATATCATGGAACACAATCTGTAATATCAACTGGTTATATTATATCATGGAACACAATCTGTAATATCAACTGGTTATATTATATCATGGAACACAATCTGTAATATCACCTGGTTATATTATATCATGGAACACAATCTGTAATATCACCTGGTTATATTATATCATGGAACACAATCTGTAATATCAACTGGTTATATTATATCATGGAACACAATCTGTAATATCAACTGGTTATGTTATATAGTGGAACACAATCTGTAATATCAACTGGTTATATTATATAGTGGAACACAATCTGTAATATCACCTGGTTATATTATATCGTGGAACACAATCTGTAATATCACCTGGTTATATTATATAGTGGAACACAATCTGTAATATCACCTGGTTATATTATATCATGGAACACAATCTGTAATATCAACTGGTTATGTTATATAGTGGAACACAATCTGTAATATCAGCTGGTTATATTATATCGTGGAACACAATCTGTAATATCACCTGGTTATATTATATAGTGGAACACAATCTGTAATATCAACTGGTTATATTATATCATGGAACACAATCTGTAATATCAACTGGTTATATTATATAGTGGAACACAATCTGTAATATCACCTGGTTATATTATATCGTGGAACACAATCTGTAATATCACCTGGTTATATTATATCATGGAACACAATCTGTAATATCAACTGGTTATATTATATCATGGAACACAATCTGTAATATCAACTGTTTATATTATATCATGGAACACAATCTGTAATATCAACTGGTTATATTATATAGTGGAACACAATCTGTAATATCAACTGGTTATGTTATATCATGGAACACAATCTGTAATATCAACTGGTTATGTTATATAGTGGAACACAATCTGTAATATCAACTGGTTATATTATATCATGGAACACAATCTGTAATATCACCTGGTTATATTATATCATGGAACACAATCTGTAATATCACCTGGTTATATTATATCATGGAACACAATCTGTAATATCAACTGGTTATGTTATATAGTGGAACACAATCTGTAATATCAACTGGTTATATTATATCGTGGAACACAATCTGTAATATCAACTGGCTATATTATATAGTGGAACACAATCTGTAATATCAACTGGTTATATTATATAGTGGAACACAATCTGTAATATCAACTGGTTATATTATATCATGGAACACAATCTGTAATATCAACTGGTTATATTATATAGTGGAACACAATCTGTAATATCAACTGGTTATATTATATAATGGAACACAATCTGTAATATCAACTGGTTATATTATATAGTGGAACACAATCTGTAATATCAACTGGTTATATTATATAGTGGAACACAATCTGTAATATCAACTGGTTATGTTATATCATGGAACACAATCTGTAATATCAACTGGTTATATTATATCATGGAACACAATCTGTAATATCAACTGGTTATGTTATATCATGGAACACAATCTGTAATATCACCTGGTTATATTATATCATGGAACACAATCTGTAATATCAACTGGTTATATTATATAGTGGAACACAATCTGTAATATCAACTGGTTATATTATATCATGGAACACAATCTGTAATATCAACTGGTTATATTATATCATGGAACACAATCTGTAATATCACCTGGTTATGTTATATCATGGAACACAATCTGTAATATCACCTGGTTATATTATATCATGGAACACAATCTGTAATATCAATTGGTTATGTTATATCATGGAACACAATCTGTAATATCAACTGGTTATATTATATAGTGGAACACAATCTGTAATATCAACTGGTTATGTTATATAGTGGAACACAATCTGTAATATCAACTGGTTATATTATATCATGGAACACAATCTGTAATATCAACTGGTTATATTATATCATGGAACACAATCTGTAATATCAACTGGTTATATTATATCATGGAACACAATCTGTAATATCAACTGGTTATATTATATAGTGGAACACAATCTGTAATATCAACTGGTTATATTATATCATGGAACACAATCTGTAATATCAACTGGTTGTTATATCATGGAACACAATCTGTAATATCAACTGGTTATATTATATCATGGAACACAATCTGTAATATCAACTGGTTATATTATATAGTGGAACACAATCTGTAATATCAACTGGTTATGTTATATAGTGGAACACAATCTGTAATATCAACTGGTTATATTATATCATGGAACACAATCTGTAATATCAACTGGTTATATTATATCATGGAACACAATCTGTAATATCAACTGGTTATATTATATCATGGAACACAATCTGTAATATCAACTGGTTATATTATATAGTGGAACACAATCTGTAATATCAACTGGTTATATTATATCATGGAACACAATCTGTAATATCAACTGGTTGTTATATCATGGAACACAATCTGTAATATCAACTGGTTATATTATATCATGGAACACAATCTGTAATATCAACTGGTTATATTATATAGTGGAACACAATCTGTAATATCAACTGGTTATGTTATATCATGGAACACAATCTGTAATATCACCTGGTTATGTTATATCATGGAACACAATCTGTAATATCAACTGGTTATATTATATCATGGAACACAATCTGTAATATCAACTGGTTATGTTATATAGTGGAACACAATCTGTAATATCAACTGGTTATATTATATCATGGAACACAATCTGTAATATCAACTGGTTATATTATATAGTGGAACACAATCTGTAATATCACCTGGTTATGTTATATAGTGGAACACAATCTGTAATATCACCTGGTTATGTTATATCATGGAACACAATCTGTAATATCAACTGGTTATATTATATCATGAAACACAATCTGTAATATCAACTGGTTATATTATATCATGGAACACAATCTGTAATATCAATTGGTTATGTTATATCATGGAACACAATCTGTAATATCAATTGGTTATGTTATATCATGGAACACAATCTGTAATATCAACTGGTTATATTATATCATGAAACACAATCTGTAATATCAACTGGTTATATTATATCATGGAACACAATCTGTAATATCAACTGGTTATGTTATATCATGGAACACAATCTGTAATATCACCTGGTTATGTTATATCATGGAACACAATCTGTAATATCAACTGGTTATGTTATATAGTGGAACACAATCTGTAATATCAACTGGTTATATTATATAGTGGAACACAATCTGTAATATCAACTGGTTATATTATATAGTGGAACACAATCTGTAATATCAACTGGTTATATTATATCATGGAACACAATCTGTAATATCAACTGGTTATATTATATCATGGAACACAATCTGTAATATCAACTGGTTATATTATATCATGGAACACAATCTGTAATATCAACTGGTTATATTATATCATGGAACACAATCTGTAATATCAACTGGTTATATTATATCATGGAACACAATCTGTAATATCAACTGGTTATATTATATAGTGGAACACAATCTGTAATATCAACTGGTTATATTATATAGTGGAACACAATCTGTAATATCAACTGGTTATGTTATATCATGAACACAATCTGTAATATCAACTGGTTATATTATATCGTGGAACACAATCTGTAATATCAACTGGTTATGTTATATAGTGGAACACAATCTGTAATATCAACTGGTTATATTATATAGTGGAACACAATCTGTAATATCAACTGGTTATGTTATATCATGGAACACAATCTGTAATATCAACTGGTTATATTATATCATGGAACACAATCTGTAATATCAACTGGTTATATTATATCATGGAACACAATCTGTAATATCAACTGGTTATATTATATAGTGGAACACAATCTGTAATATCAACTGGTTATGTTATATCATGGAACACAATCTGTAATATCACCTGGTTATATTATATCATGGAACACAATCTGTAATATCACCTGGTTATATTATATAGTGGAACACAATCTGTAATATCAACTGGTTATATTATATAGTGGAACACAATCTGTAATATCAACTGGTTATGTTATATAGTGGAACACAATCTGTAATATCAACTGGTTATGTTATATAGTGGAACACAATCTGTAATATCAACTGGTTATGTTATATCATGGAACACAATCTGTAATATCACCTGGTTATGTTATATCATGGAACACAATCTGTAATATCAACTGGTTATATTATATCATGGAACATAATCTTCAACAAGGCAGTAACCACAGCAGTGGAGCTTGCTAGTAGAGGCCTGTGGCTGTGCAATGGAATAGCCTTGTTTAAATTAGGTAAGAGAATATCATGTTAACATTGGTGTATTAAAATGAGTTAGGCTGATGTCACCCTATCCCCTTAATAATCGCTTCCTCCTGAATCCAAGTGTTTGACATGGGGGAGGGGACCAGCCTCCTGAATCCAAGTGTTTGACATGGGGGAGGGGACCAGCCTCCTGAATCCAAGTGTTTGACATGGGGGAGGGGACCAGCCTCCTGATCCAAGTGTTTGACATGGGGGAGGGCACCATTAACTTTATGATCAAACTTTATCAATGTAGACGCAACGGGCCCTTTTCATACTTTGATCTGGTTTTATCCAATTTAATGAAAAACATGATTTTGACTGTTCATAACCTTTTAATTCCAGTGTAATTTCCAGGAGGCTGAGATCGATACACAGCCTCTCTGTGGGATATGAGACAACCGCTAGGTCAATTAACCACTAGTTCGCCCTGAAATCAGAACAACATTAAATCAAGTTGAATGAGGGAAAGTAAACAGCTATGATTAACAGAGGATGGGTCCCAAATGCCACTACTTCTGATCAGAGCACTATGGGTCCCTATATAGAACACTACTTCTGATCAGAGCACTATGGGTCCCTATATAGAACACTACTTCTGATCAGAGCACTATGGGTCCCTATATAGAACACTACTTCTGATCAGAGCACTATGGGTCCCTATATAGAACACTACTTCTGATCAGAGCACTATGGGTCCCTATATAGAACACTACTTCTGATCAGAGCACTATGGGTCCCTATATAGAACACTACTTTTGATCAGAGCACTATGGGTCCCTATATAGAACACTACTTCTGATCAGAGCACTATGGGTCCCTATATAGAACACTACTTCTGATCAGAGCACTATGGGTCCCTATATAGAACACTACTTCTGATCAGAGCACTATGGGTCCCTATATAGAACACTACTTTTGATCAGAGCACTATGGGTCCCTATATAGAACACTACTTTTGATCAGAGCACTATGGGTCCCTATATAGAACACTACTTCTGATCAGATCACTATGGGTCCCTATAATTAATTTTTCTCACAGCAAACTAATGATGGATCTTGCGTCCCAAATGGCACCCTATTTCACATATAGCGCACTACTCTAGGGTTGTGGTCGAAAGTAGTGCACTATAAAGGGAAAAGGGGAACCATTTGGGACGTAGGATGAGTGTCTGTCTGGAGGCGTCAGACTGAGATGCACTGGACAAGGTGTTGTGATGACGGTGACTCACTGATGGCAGCTTTGAAGAACACTGCTTTTCATCTACTGTTTGGTTTACTCTTGTTAGTTTCGCTTTCGTATTAGTGTGGATATCTTGTTACTGGGTATCACCTGATTGGAATGTTAAATCATGCAATCTTATCTGTAGTTCATTTTTTGTTTTTTTTATTTCACCTTTATTTAACCGGGTAAGCCAGTTGAGAACAAGTTCTTATTTACAACTGCGACCTGGCCAAGATAAAGCAAAGCAGTGCGATAAAAACAACAACACAGAGTTACATATGGAATAAACAAAACATAAAGTCAAAAATACAACAGAAAATATATATACAGTGTGTGCGAATGTAGTAAGTTATGGAGGTAAGGCAATAAATAGGCCATAGTGCAAAATAGTTACAATTTGGTATGAACACTGTAGTGTTAATGGCGTCCTAGTAGCAGCCTAAGCAGAGAACTCCTGTAAATATGTACATATTTCATTATTTGAAAGTGTTTTTAATTGTGTTTCTAATCAACTGTTTTGTTTTTGATAACATTGAGTTTTATTGCGTATTTTTGGTGGTTTTAACCCACAGATTTGCAGATTTGACTGGCAAGTCAACTCTTTTTGGCTTGGCTAGCTAGCTAGCTAGCTGGCTAATTGTTTTTGTTTGAATGATGCATCTGGACACTGTTCCAGCTTTTTTTTGTTTCACCTGGCTGCTAGTTCCTGATCTTTCGAAAACATCAATTGAGGAGTCACCTGAAGCTTGAGAGGAATGGTAGATGCAGTAAAGGAATACAGTGTTGAGGCAGAGGGCTCGTAGCGAGGACCACTGGCTAGCTAATCTGAACTGTGAGTGGTGAGGCAGAGGGCTCGTAGTGAGGACCACTGGCTAGCTACTCTGAACTGTGAGTGGTGAGGCAGAGGGCTCGTAGTGAGGACCACTGGCTAGCTAATCTGAACTGTGAGTGGTGAGGCAGAGGGCTCGTAGTGAGGACCACTGGCTAGCTACTCTGAACTGTGAGTGGTGAGGCAGAGGGCTCGTAGTGAGGACCACTGGCTAGCTAATCTGAACTGTGAGTGTTGAGGCAGAGGGCTCGTAGCGAGGACCACTGGCTAGCTAATCTGAACTGTGAGTGGTGAGGCAGAGGGCTCGTAGCGAGGACCACTGGCTATCTAATCTGAACTGTGAGTGGTGAGGCAGAGGGCTCGTAGCGAGGACCACTGGCTATCTAATCTGAACTGTGAGTGGTGAGGCAGAGGGCTCGTAGCGAGGACCACTGGCTAGCTAATCTGAACTGTGAGTGGTGAGGCAGACGGCTCGTAGCGAGGACCACTGGCTAGCTAATCTGAACTGTGAGTGGTGAGGCAGAGGGCTCGTAGCGAGGACCACTGGCTAGCTAATCTGAACTGTGAGTGGTGAGGCAGAGGGCTCGTAGCGAGGACCACTGGCTATCTAATCTGAACTGTGAGTGGTGAGGCAGAGGGCTCGTAGCGAGGACCACTGGCTAGCTAATCTGAACTGTGAGTGGTGAGGCAGAGGGCTCGTAGCGAGGACCACTGGCTAGCTAATCTGAACTGTGAGTGGTGAGGCAGAGGGCTCGTAGTGAGGACCACTGGCTAGCTACTCTGAACTGTGAGTGGTGAGGCAGAGGGCTCGTAGCGAGGACCACTGGCTAGCTAATCTGAACTGTGAGTGGTGAGCTTTCTGGAGCACAGAGCTGCTGAGGCCTCACCCAAGTGGGTGCTACACATTGTGAATGCTGGTTCCCAGAGTAGTCCTCTACGTGATCGTCACCAGACTCTTCATCAACCATCTTCCTCATGATGATGTATTGCTGGTTTATTTTTTGCTTTTTAAAGTTCTTTGAGATTCTTATGAAAAGAGCTATAGAAATGTAATGTATTATTATTAATATCATTAATATTATTATTAATAGTATTATTAATAGTATTATTATTATGTATTTTCAGTAGCAGTTTTCAAAAAATGTCAAATGGCCTCCCAGTTGTAATGTAAGTCTTTTACATTATAGAATGTGTGGATGCTGTGTTCCACGTTTCTGTAGCATAGCAACGTCTTGTGGGGAGCTGCCTGCCTGCCAGCTAAGCTCTCTGTTATAGGTTCATCCTTATTCTACCACTGTAAGGTCATTTCAGTTGGCTTGGAGGATGGATGATCCTTAGCAATTACATACCCGTGGCTACTGGCTGGTCGGATCCAAATATTTACAAAGAGGAGATGATGAGGAAGTCTTTATCTGGGAGGGGGGACCATATATGGTTTATTGCCTAAGGTGAAGTGACATGATTTGACCAATAGGTGGAGCTATAACACCACAAAAGAACAGGGAAACCAGCTTCTCTATTAGAAGCGTTGACACCCAACACTGCAGCTTTCAGAACTTCATACTGTTTTTCTTCTGGGGCTCATTTTCAATTTGCAACTGGCCAACAAAAAAAAATAAACATGTTTACAAAATTGGCACAAAGAAGAAGAAGACAGAATGTATTTTAATGTAACGTCTAATGGTGTTCTTGGATCTGTCGGTTAGAGTTCCATTTCTGAAAGGAGAATTAACAGAGAAAAATAAACATCACCTCAGTCCCCCTTTAGTAGTAATGACTGTTACGGATGTGTCTTGAGCTGTGAAAATGCCCCTGCAGTCTTTAATTACCATAATGGCTGTTTGCCATAATTCTGTTTTTCAACACAAATAAGTGCTGAAGGGCGCCATCATTAACTGTGGCGGGAAAAACACTATAATTAAATAGAAACCGCTCCATATTTCAGAGAGAAACATTTTCGCTGCACCTTTAAATCTTTTCGCTGCACCTGTGATAACCTCTGCAAATCAGTGTACACGACCAATAAACTTTGATTTGACACACACACACACACACACACACACACGATCCCCCTCACGCACACCCTTTCCTTGATTAATAAAGCCATCATAATAAAACCAAACTCAAGCTGCGGCTCACTGTGCCAGAAACCCCCATAATGCTGTTGACCAGATTAGGATGAAACGCAGAGAGCAGGTGTTCAAATGTGTCACTGACATTCTGGTGTACCCTTCAGAAGGCATTGTCCTGGGTAGGACAATCTCCGCTCCCATCTGGCTTGGCCCTCGCTCTCGCTCTGTGTGTGTGTGTGTGTGTGTGTGTGTGTGTGGGGTGGAATCTATCCAGTGGAGAAAACGGAATACGGTGGGGTCAACGGTAACGACAGACATTACCGCTGATTGAGTCTTCAGTCCTCAGATGTGCTGAATAGCACCTCTCGTGTGTGTGTGTGTGTGTGTGTGTCTGTCTGTGTGTGTGTGTGTGTGTGTGTCTGTCTGTGTGTGTGTGTCTCTGTGTGTGTGTGTGTGTGTGTGTGCAGGAGAGAGACAGAAAGGGACAACTGAGGATTCAAGCTGAATATAAGGGGGTCAGTTAATGGCAGGGCTGGTAACCTCTATAGAGACTATAGGAGGGGTCAGTTAATGGCAGGGCTGGTAACATCTATAGAGACTATAGGAGGGGTCAGTTAATGGCAGGGCTGGTAACATCTATAGAGACTATAGGAGGGGTCAGTTAATGGCAGGGCTGGTAACATCTATAGAGACTATAGGAGGGGTCAGTTAATGGCAGGGCTGGTAACATCTATAGAGACTATAGGAGGGGTCAGTTAATGGCAGGGCTGGTAACATCTATAGAGACTATAGGAGGGGTCAGTTAATGGCAGGGCTGGTAACCTCTACAGAGACTATAGGGGGGTCAGTTAATGGCAGGGCTGGTAACATCTATAGAGACTATAGGAGGGGTCAGTTAATGGCAGGGCTGGTAACATCTATAGAGACTATAGGAGGGGTCAGTTAATGGCAGGGCTGGTAACATCTATAGAGACTATAGGAGGGGTCAGTTAATGGCAGGGCTGGTAACATCTATAGAGACTATAGGAGGGGTCAGTTAATGGCAGGGCTGGTAACATCTATAGAGACTATAGGAGGGGTCAGTTAATGGCAGGGCTGGTAACATCTATAGAGACTATAGGAGGGGTCAGTTAATGGCAGGGCTGGTAACATCTATAGAGACTATAGGGGGGGTCAGTTAATGGCAGGGCTGGTAACATCTATAGAGACTATAGGGGGGTCAGTTAATGGCAGGGCTGGTAACATCTATAGAGACTATAGGAGGGGTCAGTTAATGGCAGGGCTGGTAACATCTATAGAGACTATAGGGGGGGTCAGTTAATGGCAGGGCTGGTAACATCTATAGAGACTATAGGAGGGGTCAGTTAATGGCAGGGCTGGTAACATCTATAGAGACTATAGGAGGGGTCAGTTAATGGCAGGGCTGGTAACATCTATAGAGACTATAGGAGGGGTCAGTTAATGGCAGGGCTGGTAACATCTATAGAGACTATAGGGGGGGTCAGTTAATGGCAGGGCTGGTAACATCTATAGAGACTATAGGGGGGTCAGTTAATGGCAGGGCTGGTAACATCTATAGAGACTATAGGAGGGGTCAGTTAATGGCAGGGCTGGTAACATCTATAGAGACTATAGGAGGGGTCAGTTAATGGCAGGGCTGGTAACATCTATAGAGACTATAAGGGGGTCAGTTAATGGCAGGGCTGGTAACATCTATAGAGACTATAGGGGGGTCAGTTAATGGCAGGGCTGGTAACATCTATAGAGACTATAGGAGGGGTCAGTTAATGGCAGGGCTGGTAACATCTATAGAGACTATAGGAGGGGTCAGTTAATGGCAGGGCTGGTAACATCTATAGAGACTATAGGGGGGGTCAGTTAATGGCAGGGCTGGTAACATCTATAGAGACTATAGTGGGGTCCAGTTAATGGCAGGGCTGGTAACATCTATAGAGACTATAGGGGGGGTCAGTTAATGGCAGGGCTGGTAACATCTATAGAGACTATAGGAGGGGTCAGTTAATGGCAGGGCTGGTAACATCTATAGAGACTATAGGAGGGGTCAGTTAATGGCAGGGCTGGTAACCTCTATAGAGACTATAGGGGGGTCAGTTAATGGCAGGGCTGGTAACATCTATAGAGACTATAGGAGGGGTCAGTTAATGGCAGGGCTGGTAACATCTATAGAGACTATAGGAGGGGTCAGTTAATGGCAGGGCTGGTAACATCTATAGAGACTATAGGGGGGGTCAGTTAATGGCAGGGCTGGTAACATCTATAGAGACTATAGGGGGGGTCAGTTAATGGCAGGGCTGGTAACATCTATAGAGACTATAGGAGGGGTCAGTTAATGGCAGGGCTGGTAACATCTATAGAGACTATAGGAGGGGTCAGTTAATGGCAGGGCTGGTAACATCTATAGAGACTATAGGAGGGGTCAGTTAATGGCAGGGCTGGTAACATCTATAGAGACTATAGGAGGGGTCAGTTAATGGCAGGGCTGGTAACATCTATAGAGACTATAGGAGGGGTCAGTTAATGGCAGGGCTGGTAACATCTATAGAGACTATAGGAGGGGTCAGTTAATGGCAGGGCTGGTAACATCTATAGAGACTATAGGAGGGGTCAGTTAATGGCAGGGCTGGTAACATCTATAGAGACTATAGGAGGGGTCAGTTAATGGCAGGGCTGGTAACATCTATAGAGACTATAGGGGGGTCAGTTAATGGCAGGGCTGGTAACATCTATAGAGACTATAGGAGGGGTCAGTTAATGGCAGGGCTGGTAACATCTATAGAGACTATAGGAGGGGTCAGTTAATGGCAGGGCTGGTAACATCTATAGAGACTATAGGGGGTCAGTTAATGGCAGGGCTGGTAACCTCTATAGAGACTATAGGAGGGGTCAGTTAATGGCAGGGCTGTTAACATCTATAGAGACTATAGGAGGGGTCAGTTAATGGCAGGGCTGGTAACATCTATAGAGACTATAGGAGGGGTCAGTTAATGGCAGGGCTGGTAACATCTATAGAGACTATAGGAGGGGTCAGTTAATGGCAGGGCTGGTAACATCTATAGAGACTATAGGGGGGGTCAGTTAATGGCAGGGCTGGTAACATCTATAGAGAGCAAACATCTGGACTCTCTTAGGGTTTACCTGCCCTTCTGTTCCCGTTGAGATTGACTTATAAATTGTATTTTAGTCAGGTCTGTTAAACGGCTTGGCTGAGTACTCTTGTTACAGTAGATGATTGATTGGATGGAAAGGTGTTTGCTTTCCATTGAGATCAAGTTCAAGTGTGAAAGACTGACAGGACAGAGAGAGAGAGAGAGAGAGAGAGGAATGTTTTGAAACTGGAATGGTGAAATTCAAACTGAACACTAGTGTGAAACAGAGCATGAAATCCAGTCCATATGATAAAGCAGATCGACTGGAACACCACATATCTGGTCACTTAGAGGTGAGGGTTGGAAATGGAACCCGGAGTGCATCCCAAATGCCACACTATTCCCTTTATACCACCCTATTCCCCCATCGTGCTCTGATCAAAAGTAGTGCACTACAAATGGAATAGGGTGCCAGTTGGGACACGTGACCCCAGTCTTTCTTCCTGATTGGTAGGCAGTGCTGCAGCCGCGTGCCTATTGAACAGAACCATTTCTAGAGAGGCAATTATAGGATCTGCCAGTAGTGGCCCTGGTTTATGTCAACATGTCCCACTCCACTAACGGTGCAGTTAACACTGAAGACCGTTCCCTCCCCTTTTTAATGAAAAACGTCGGACATTTCCCAAACATATGAAACAATGGAAAAGCTTCAGGAGAGGTTATATCAGAGGTGGAGGGAGAGTCCCAGGGGGCTGGATGTGCTGCTGTGCACAGGGTTTTCTCCTTCCAGTAGTACGCCGTTTGCCTTTTATTTATTTTATATGTATTTTTAAATAAAAGTAGCTGTCAGATCAACTCTTTTTTTTTTTTTTTTCTGTGTTTTTGACTTGTGTTGTGAGTTGCTTTCTAAAGCAGTATAATTGATCCTCTTGATATGCTAGTTCACTGTTATTTCTGATTTTGTATCCCCTCTGTTTGACACGGTCCTCTGTTTGGACACGGTCCTCCGTTTTGACACGGTCCTCCGTTTTGACACGGTCCTCCGTTTGGACACGGTCCTCTGTTTGGACACGGTCCTCTGTTTGGACACGGTCCTCTGTTTGGACACGGTCCTCTGTTTGGACACGGTCCTCTGTTTGGACACGGTCCTCTGTTTGGACACGGTCCTCTGTTTGGACACGGTCCTCTGGGTAGTGGGGAGTCCTTCTGACACAAAATAGAAATTGTGCACAGCGCTTGTTGGTTTGCTGCAGTGGTAGGTGGCTTTAGCTGACTGTGTTTTGTATTCCAAATGTCACCCTGTCCCCTATATAGTGCACTTGTTTTGACCCAGGCCCATAAGGAATGGGATGCATCCTCTGTGATGAGTGGAGTAGACGGCAGTAGCCCTGGCCTCCACTTCACTTCACTGTGAGGCGGACGTGTGTGAGGAGCCGGCGTGCATGACTGGCACCATGGAAACCACGCCGCTGCACGCCACGCCACGCCACCCGCCGCCGCTGAAAGAACTTTTTCTTTCCTGTTTCCACGGCAACGACAGAACACAACACAACAACAGGTTAGGTAGCAGCAGCAAACAGCACAGTCAGAATGATTTTAGTTTTTTCACCGTACACTAACTATTTTTTGCTGATTTTTGAAGAGACTGGGGTTGGAGAGTGGAGGAGCCAGGGGGACTGAAACCCAGTAAGGAACGTGGGATGTTGTCTGTAGTAGACCCATAACCACACCTTGAAGAGGACGGCTGGTTTGATTTCAAACACAGTGTATTTCCCTCTACCTTGGATGGCCCAACAAGGATGCGTCTGTGTTAAACCACAAGGATGATAATACTAGGTGTCTTTTGCATTTCATATCCTACCTTGATCATTTTGATGTGGCAGGACAGGAATCCACCTGCCTGGCTGGCTGTGACTACATCCTAATAGACCGCCCCATTCCCTTCGTAGTGCACTTGCTTTTGACCGGGGGCCCTATAGGGTCTCACTATAGGTAATAGTGTTTGGGACACACCCTGGCTGCTAGCTGGCCCCCCTGCCTCAGTGATTGCTATTCAGACCAGGGTCCTGCCTCTGGCTCCCCGCCCAGCCCCTGACCTAGCTGGAGGCCGTAGGGACTAGCTGTCAGCCCAGTCATTTCCCCTCTCTGGCTGTGTCCCAAACGGCACCCTATTCCCTATATAGTGCACTACCTTTGCCCAGAGCCCCCACCCAGGGTAGTGCGCTATATAGGGAATAGGGTGGCATTTGGGCAGCATCCTTGCTGTCAGCCCAGTCATTTCCCCTCTCTGGCTGTGTCCCACACAGCACCCTATTCCCTATATAGTGCACTACCTTTGCCCAGAGCCCCCACCCAGGGTAGTGCGCTATATAGGGAATAGGGTGGCATTTGGGCAGCATCCTTGCTGTCAGCCCAGTCATTTCCCCTCTCTGGCTGTGCCCCACACAGCACCCTATTCCCTATATAGTGCACTACCTTTGCCCAGAGCCCCCACCCAGGGTAGTGCGCTATATAGGGAATAGGGTGGCATTTGGGACGCATCCTTGCTGTCAGCCCAGTCATTTCACCTCCTCACAGACAGACAGACCGATATCCTGCCTCTCTGCTCCTCACGCTAGTGATGGGGGAGAAACATTTATACAGTTACATATCGGGACGATGTATCGTTTTGACAATATCGCAATATTATTTTTGCACTAATTGGCTGTACCTGCACCAAAACTCCAGTATTTTTCCTTAATTTTTGTTATTATTTACTTAACCTTTTATTTAACTAGGCAAGTCAGTTATTTACAATGACGGCCTACCCCGGCCAAACCCGGACGACGCTGGGTCAATTGTGCGCCGCCCTATGGGACTCCCAATCACGTCCGGTTGTGATACAGCCTGGAATCGAACCAGGGTCTGTAGTGACGCCTCATGCACTGAGATGTAGTGCCTTAGACCGCTGCGCCACTCGGGAGCTTGTTCTCCATCTTCTTTTTTAAATAGGTAGCCAATTTGTTTTCAGTACTTTTATTTCCAAGACTGATCAAAACTCCAAGACTGTTGTTGTTGTTTCTGTTCTGTGTTCTACCTGTATTAATGATTAGGATGTTGTGTTTCTGTTCTGTGTTCTTCCTGTATTAATGATTAGGATGTTGTGTTTCTGTTCTGTGTTCTTCCTGTATTAATGATTAGGATGTTGTGTTTCTGTTCTGTGTTCTTCCTGTATTAATGATTAGGATGTTGTGTTTCTGTTCTGTGTTCTTCCTGTATTAATGATTAGGATGTTGTTGTGTTTCTGTTCTGTGTTCTTCCTGTATTAATGATTAGGATGTTGTTGTTGTGTTTCTGTTCTGTGTTCTTCCTGTATTAATGATTAGGATGTTGTGTTTCTGTTCTGTGTTCTACCTGTATTAATGATTAGGATGTTGTGTTTCTGTTCTGTGTTCTTCCTGTATTAATGATTAGGATGTTGTGTTTCTGTTCTGTGTTCTACCTGTGTTAATGATTAGGATGTTGTGTTTCTGTTCTGTGTTCTTCCTGTATTAATGATTAGGATGTTGTTTCTGTTCTGTGTTCTTCCTGTATTAATGATTAGGATGTTGTTGTGTTTCTGTTATGTGTTCTTCCTGTATTAATGATTAGGATGTTGTGTTTCTGTTCTGTGTTCTTCCTGTATTAATGATTAGGATGTTGTGTTTCTGTTCTGTGTTCTTCCTGTATTAATGATTAGGATGTTGTTGTTGTGTTTCTGTTCTGTGTTCTTCCTGTATTAATGATTAGGATGTTGTGTTTCTGTTCTGTGTTCTTCCTGTATTAATGATTAGGATGTTGTGTTTCTGTTCTGTGTTCTTCCTGTATTAATGATTAGGATGTTGTTGTGTTTCTGTTCTGTGTTCTTCCTGTATTAATGATTAGGATGTTGTTGTGTTTCTGTTCTGTGTTCTTCCTGTATTAATGATTAGGATGTTGTGTTTCTGTTCTGTGTTCTTCCTGTATTAATGATTAGGATGTTGTGTTTCTGTTCTGTGTTCTTCCTGTATCAATGATTAGGATGTTGTGTTTCTGTTCTGTGTTCTTCCTGTATTAATGATTAGGATGTTGTTGTGTTTCTGTTCTGTGTTCTTCCTGTATTAATGATTAGGATGTTGTGTTTCTGTTCTGTGTTCTTCCTGTATCAATGATTAGGATGTTGTGTTTCTGTTCTGTGTTCTTCCTGTATTAATGATTAGGATGTTGTTGTGTTTCTGTTCTGTGTTCTTCCTGTATTAATGATTAGGATGTTGTGTTTCTGTTCTGTGTTCTTCCTGTATTAATGATTAGCATGATGTTGTTGTGTTTCTGGCTTCATATTCCAGTCAGTCTTTTATCTCAATGGCCAATACATAGCATCAGCAAACCAGGGTTTATATACGTCATTGATCTCAACCACGTCGCCCTCAAAAATGGCTTATCAATTCCAGTCGTGACACACAACCTCACTACTCTTTGATTCCACAATCACAGTTGTCTTTGAAGAGAGTATTACTGCCGTCCATCTACCTCTCCTTTCACGTAACTGCTTAGAGAAAAATGGCAACCTACTCCCTATATAGTGCACTACTTTTGGCCAGAGCCCCATGGAATAAATAGGAGGCCATTTGGGATGCAAACCACGGTGTCAGCATCCTGTGTTGGATGGCAGCCCTGTCCTGTCACTCAGGTCTCAGACCTGCAAGGTTAAGACAACCAGCCACCTGGTGGCCGGCGCTGCTTGATGGAGCCTAATGGACTGGAATTGACATGATTAGGGGCCTCCACCTTGATGGAGCCTAATGGACTGGAGTTGACATGATTAGGGGCCTCCACCTTGATGGAGCCTAATGGACTGGAGTTGACATGATTAGGGGCCTCCACCTTGATGGAGTTGCAGGTAACACAGAGACTGAGTCTGAAATGGCACCCTATTCCCTATATAGTGCTATGGGGCCCTGGTCAAAAAGTAGTGCACTATATAGGGAATAGGGTGCCATTTGGGACGCTGACAGATTTGATTTTAATGGGTTAGAATTACAAGGGGGGCTGGCTGGGCCCGGCGGACTAAATCTGTTCGGTTTGCCGCCATTCATACGTCTCGTTCTCACTGACCTTCATGGTCGCGCTAGCTAAGTTAATTCTCTCTTGTTCGTTTGTTCGTTCACACTCTCTCTTTCTAGCTCTTTCTCTCTCTTCACCCCCACCCTCTCTCACCCTCTTTCTGTTTCTCTTCCCTCTCTTTCTCCGTCTCTCTCTCTCTTCCTCTCTCCCTCTCTGCTCTCCCTAATTCTTCATTGCTTGTTCTCCACAACTCCCCGACACCTGATTTTAGTTGGGCTGTTATGGCGGACCTTCGTCGTGGACAGTCAGTCAGTAATTGAAAGATACAGTATGTTAAGTTTGAATTAAAAGGAATGTACTGATAACTGTGAAGTGAAAATGAGTCCATTGCTGTGTACAAATTGTTTCCAGGTGTTCTGGCCATTTATTTTCCAATTGAAAGTGTGGGTGGGTGGGTGGATTCCTCATTGCCCTTTGCCCTTTACCACCTCAACACCTTTTGGAATAGGTCAGACTCCTTACATGCTCTGAATTGTATATATCGTGCGTCAACAAACCCATGGCAAAGAGTGGGAGACCTTGTTGTTTCTGAAATACTTTTTACACAGCTTATGACCCCAAATAGCACCCTATTCCCTATAAAGTGCGCTACTTTTTGACCAGAGCCGGGGATTGGGATGCAACCACAACGTTTGTCCGGCCTTAGTCCCGGGGGACAGATCTAGTCCCCCGTATCCATCTTGAAGTTATTTTGGTTGACTAATAACTTCTGGATGATCTTTGACTGTTTTCAGAAATGACCTTTCAGAATGAATAATTGATATGACACTGGGCTTGAGTGACTGAGCCTCCATCCAGTCCATTGGTAAAGCTAGACAGGAAAAGGCTTCAGCAAGTGGGACCTGTTGTTGTATGTGTATAGCCCCCCGTGTAGCTCAGTTGGTAGAGCATGGTGCTTGCAACGCCAGGGTTGTTGTGGGTTCAATTCCCACGGGGGGGGGGGGGGGGGGGGGGTGGCAGTATGGTAGAAAATGTATGCACTCACTAAACTGTAAGTCGCTCTGGATAAGAGGGGTCTGCTAAAATAACTAAAACGTATTTAACACACGTCATTATTATTGTTTATAGTTCCACTTCCTCTATGTGTTCTGGTCATGGCTTTTTCAGTTGAATAGAACAAGCGTTTATATAAAAGAATACATCTAAATAAACTTGTAATTGGTGGGAAAAACAGAGGTGGAGGTAAACGTATAAAATCCTCAATGTGTGTTGGCCTGCTGAAATAGAATTAGACTGGTTTAGTGGGCGACAGTTAGCTTAGTGGGTAAGAGCGTTGGGCCAGTAACCGAAAGGTCGCTGGTTCTAATCCCCGAGCCGACTAGGTGAAAAATCTGTCGACGTGCCCTTGAGCAAAGGCACTTAACCCTAATTGCTCCTGTAAGTCGCTCTGGATAAGAGCGTCTGCTAAATGACTAAAATGTAAAAAAAAAATCTGTCTGGTGGGGAATGGAAGTGTGTGTGTGTGTGTCAGGTGGGATATTTGTGGGGAATGGAAGTGTGAGTGTGTCATGTTTGTTTATGTTGAGTGATCTGCTCTAATGGGGCCTCGACTTCTCGCATTATGAGAACTGGCTTCACCATCTAAATCCGCTCACAGTGCAAATGTAATGTGATTTTAAAGAGGAGAATGTCATGAATACAGCGAGCTTTGATGAGATGCCAGCCCAAGCGGTGGGTGTGGGGGGTGGGTGTGTGCAGGGTTGTTCTGGATCAAAAAGGGGCTTGGGGGGCGGGGCAGGGGGGCGTGGCGGGGGGCACGGTCGGCCCTTTTGAAGTGGCTGATTTTTAGAGGCCCCCCCCCCCGTCTTGGATGAAACACTGGCTTATAGACAAAACGGTTCAAGAGCAAGAGCCAAATTCATAGGAAGCCAAATTCAACATGCCACATTGGCTTCACAAACCGCCAGAAGCTTCTGTTTACCACAGAGAGAGTTTGATTCTATCTGTTCTCCTCTACCTTGCCTGGCTGGCAAAGTACCAACAACAAAACAAATATCTGGTTTTGAATCTGAATTTAGAGAACTACATTTTTAAACTGAATCAGAATACGTCTGATAAGTTGAATATATGAAACTTTGATAAACTTGAAATGATAGTTTGTAAACTTGATACACGGACAATGAATGCAATATCTACCATATTGAAACTGAATATATAAATAGAATTTTAAAACTGAATGCATTATTCATTCAATTCAGTCTCAAATCATGAAATACAAGTTCAGTTTATGAATTCAAGGATTAAATTCGTGCATTACACATTTTTTGTTGTTGTTGCAATATTGTAACTTTTTGGGCGACATGACCAAATTCACACAGAAATGTGAGTTATCGATCTGTCATTCTCAATGAAAGCAAGTCTAAGATGCAGTAGATCTGTTCTATGTACGCTATTTCTATACTTCCTGTTAAGTTATGTTTTTTTTAAATTTCGTTTTTTTGTACATCACCTTCAAACAGCTGAAAATACAATATTTTGGGTTATGGAAAAGTTTCACAGTGATTTTAGATGCTACAATGATTATCTACACTATACTTGCATGTTTTGTCACATAAACTGAAATTAAGCGAACTAGTCAAATTTGAGCAGCCAGGAAATGGCGGTAGCGATTTCTGCATAATGCATCTTTTTTATTTTTTTATTCAATATCCTAATACAAAATTATGGAAATGAAATACAATTTCTGTTGACATTTGAAATCACTCCATATCTGTGGGTCTAATTTTTATTTGTCGTCTCTTTTAATATTGAACTCGGTAGCAACTATTTTACAACCCGGATATTTCATATGGCTTTACGATACGAAGCGCACGAAACGTGCAATTTGCCCATCAGCCATTGTGAGTGCATAGGGTAGCGTGCTACAACTGCAACGTTATTTATCATTACATTTTACTGTTAGATGAATACATGGCTGCTAGCAGTGGGTATTTTATATTTAGTGTTAGCGATCTAGCTAATGTGTTTCTCGTGTGGTGAAATGGCACCAAAATAAATGACCGTATGATGTTAGTGCACCTAAAGATGTACAATTCTGGAGCCCTATTTTTAACAGTGTATAAAATATAACCATACCTTCTTGTCAAATCACAATTCATGACATCACTGGATTAGGTTGAACGTCAACATCTTGACTCATGCGTTTTCTGCTTGGACATGTTAGATGAAACGACTTCGTTTCTTGAATAACCATGTCAGTAGTCTATAACAGTCTAAAGCATTGTGAATGACTTTTATAAGGTGATTTCTAATTTTTCCTATTGCATGACGCCACCCAGAAAATTGGTGCTATCAAATCATGGGCTGGTGTGACCAAATAATGGGCTGGTGTGACCAAATAATGGGCTGGTGTGACCCAAATAATGGGCTGGTGTGACCAAATCATGGGCTGGTGTGACCCAAATCATGGGCTGGTGTGACCCAAATCATGGGCTGGTGTGACACAAATCATGGGCTGGTGTGACCCAAATCATGGGCTGGTGTGACCCAAATCATGGGCTGGTGTGACCCAAATCATGGGCTGGTGTGACCCAAATCATGGGCTGGTGTGACCCAAATCATGGGCTGGTGTGACCCAAATCATGGGCTGGTGTGACCCAAATCATGGGCTGGTGTGACCCAAATCATAGGCTGGTGTGACCCAAATCATGGGCTGGTGTGACCCAAATCATGGGCTGGTGTGACCAAAATCATGGGCTGGTGTGACCAAATCATGGGCTGGTGTGACCAAATCATGGGCTGGTGTGACCCAAATCATGGGCTGGTGTGACCCAAATCATGGGCTGGTGTGACCCAAATCATGGGCTGGTGTGACCCAAATCATGGGCTGGTGTGACCCAAATCATGGGCTGGTGTGACCCAAATCATGGGCTGGTGTGACCCAAATCATGGGCTGGTGTGACCAAATCATGGGCTGGTGTGACCAAATCATGGGCTGGTGTGACCCAAATCATGGGCTGGTGTGACCAAATCATGGGCTGGTGTGACCAAATCATGGGCTGGTGTGACCAAATCATGGGCTGGTGTGACCCAAATCATGGGCTGGTGTGACCCAAATCATGGGCTGGTGTGACCCAAATCATGGGCTGGTGTGACCCAAATCATGGGCTGGTGTGACCCAAATCATGGGCTGGTGTGACCCAAATCATGGGCTGGTGTGACCCAAATCATGGGCTGGTGTGACCAACTCTAAGTTTGTGGTATCAAGGGAACATGTTAGTCTACAGCCCTGTCAAGGGGTGGGATTTGTAATCTGCTGCTGAGTGTTGTGTTCTTCTGCCGATTGACTGTTGGGAAGAGACATTTACATTTACGTCATTTAGCAGACGCTCTTATCCAGAGCGACTTACACATTGTTTTTTTTGGGGGGGGGTGGGGTAAGGGGTGGCTCAGCAGGGTCGTGTTTAGGAGGACGCATGGCTCTCGACCTTCGCCTCTCCCAAGTCCATACGAGAGTTGCAGCGATGGGACAAGGCTGTAACTACCAATTGGATATTACGAAGTTGTGGAGAAAAAAAAGGGGTAAAAAATAAATAAAAGTTAGCAAAGGAACATATCAATAGTTTCAGCCAATAACGTGACCTACCTCACCAGTAGTTTCAGCCAATAACATGACCTACCTCACCAATAGTTTCAGCCAATAACATGACCTGGTAGGTCATGTTATTGGTAGGTCATGTTATTGGCTGAAACTACTGGTGAGGTAGGTCACGTTATTGGCTGAAACTACTGGTGAGGTAGGTCATGTTATTGGCTGAAACTACTGGTGAGGTAGGTCTTCCACAGGCCACAATCAACAGCCTAATCAACTCTATGCAAAGGAGATGTGTCACGCTGCATGAGGCAAATAGTGGTCACACCAGATACTGACTGGTTTTCTGATCCACACCCCTACTTTTTTCCCCAAGGTATCTGTGACCAACAGATGTACAGTGGGGAGAACAAGTATTTGATACACTGCCGATTTTGCAGGTTTTCCTACTTACAAAGCATTTAGAGGTCTGTAATTTTATCATAGGTATACTTCAACTGTGAGAGACGGAATCTAAAACAAAAATCCAGAAAATCACATTGTATGATTTTTAAGTAATTAATTTGCATTTTATTGCATGATATAAGTATTTGATACATCAGAAAAGCAGAACTTAATATTTGGTACAGAAACCTTTGTTTGCAATTACAGAGATCATACGTTTCCTGTAGGTCTTGACCAGGTTTGCACACACTGCAGCAGGGATTTTGGCCCACTCCTCCATACAGACCTTCTCCAGATCCTTCAGGTTTCGGGGCTGTCGCTGGGCAATACGGACTTATAGCTCCCTCCAAAGACTTTCTATTGGGTTCAGGTCTGGAGACTGGCTAGGCCAGATGCTTCTTACAGAGCCACTCCTTAGTTGCCCTGGCTGTGTGTTTCGGGTCGTTGTCATGCTGGAAGACCCAGCCACGACCCATCTTCAATGCTCTTACTGAGGGAAGGAGGTTGTTGGCCAAGATCTTGCGATACATGGCCCCATCCATCCTCCCCTCAATACGGTACAGTCGTCCTGTCCCCTTTGCAGAAAAGTATCCCCAAAGAATGATGTTTCCACCTCCATGCTTCACGGTTGGGATGGTGTTCTTGGGGTTGTACTCATCCTTCTTTTTCCTCCAAACACGGCGAGTGGAGTTTAGACCAAAAAGCTCTATTTTTATCTCATCAGACCACATGACCTTCTCCCATTCCTCCTCTGGATCATCCAGATGGTCATTGGCAAACTTCAGACGGGCCTGGACATGCGCTGGCTTGAGCAGGGGGACCTTGCGTGCGCTGCAGGATTTTAATCCATTACGGCGTAGTGTGTTACTAATGGTTTTCTTTGAGACTGTGGTCCCAGCTCTCTTCAGGTCATTGACCAGGTCCTGCCGTGTAGTTCAGGGCTGATCCCTCACCTTCCTCATGATCATTGATGCCCCACGAGGTGAGATCTTGCATGGAGCCCCAGACCGAGGGTGATTGACCGTCATCTTGAACTTCTTCCATTTTCTAATAATTGCGCCAACAGTTGTTGCCTTTTCACCAAGCTGCTTGCCTATTGTCCTGTAGCCCATCCCAGCCTTGTGCAGGTCTACAATTTTATCCCTGATGTCCTTACACAGCTATCTGGTCTTGGCCATTGTGGAGAGGTTGGAGTCTGTTTGATTGAGTGTGTGGACAGGTGTCTTTTATACAGGTAACAATTTCAAACAGGTGCAGTTAATACAGGTATTGAGTGGAGAACAGGAGGGCTTCTTAAAGAAAAACTAACAGGTCTGTGAGAGCCGGAATTCTTACTGGTTGGTAGGTGATCAAATACTTATGTCATGCAATAAAATGCAAATTAATTACTTAAAAATCATACAATGTGATTTTCTGGATTTTTAGATTCCGTCTCTCACAGTTGAAGTGTACCTATGATAAAAATTACAGACATGTACATGCTTTGTAAGTAGGAAAACCTGCAAAATCGGCAGTGTATCAAATACTTGTTCTCCCCACTGTATATCTGTATTCCCAGTCATGTGAAATCCATAGATTAGGGCCTAATGAATTTATTTCAATTGACTGATTTCCTTATATATATATATATCTTAGAAATTGTGGCGTGTGGCGTTTTTATATTTTAGTTCAGTGTATTTCTAGCCACTATGCTGCATCAGTTCTGCCACAGATGATAACGCTTCTTGCTAATATGACACCTGATGACATGGACCATAGACTATATGCATGGTCCAATATGTTAAAATATAATTTCACCAATATGTTATAGGGCTCATTTCTGGAGATGGAAATTATATTTTCGATGGTGTCAGCATTCTTTTATTATTTCCATTCATTTTGGAGTAGAATGTCCTTTTTAAAAAGTCACCAGAACTGAGCTTCTCAGCCCCCCCCCCCCCCCCCCCCCCCGGTGACCTTTTTCCTCCCACTGCTACACACACACACTGCTGCATACTACCCCCTTAATGAGAGTCCAACCATCTCCCTGCACTTCTCTGGAGGAGACAACACAGCCAATAACGTGACCTACCTCACCAGTAGTTTCAGCCAATAACGTGACCTACCTCACCAGTAGTTTCAGCCAATAACGTGACCTACCTCACCAGTAGTTTCAGCCAATAACATGACCTACCTCACCAGTAGTTTCAGCCAATAACGTGACCTACCTCACCAGTAGTTTCAGCCAATAACGTGACCTACCTCACCAGTAGTTTCAGCCAATAACATGACCTACCTCACCAGTAGTTTCAGCCAATAACATGACCTACCTCACCAGTAGTTTCAGCCAATAACATGACCTTCCTCACCAGTAGTTTCAGCCAATAACATGACCTATCTCACCAGTAGTTTCAGCCAATAACATGACCTACCTCACCAGTAGTTTCAGCCAATAACATGACCTACCTCACCAGTAGTTTCAGCCAATAACGTGACCTACCTCACCAGTAGTTTCAGCCTCTCTGTATCTGCAGTCTGGTTTTCTGTCTATTTTTCCTCTGGGGTCCGCTGTGTTACACCTTTACTGTGCGTCCCAAATGTCACTATATTCCCTATATAGTGCTCTTACAGTGGGGGCTCTGGTCAAAAGTAGTGCACTATATATAGAGAATAGGGTGCCATTTGGGACGATCTTCCAGCGTTTGTTTTCTCTGGTCTCCTAGTTAATTGGATAGCTGCATTTGGCTGGCTGTTATTTCATCCAACCTCCCTCTCATTTCCCTCTTTGTTTCTTGTAATAGTTCATCCAACTTGTACTGAACCTGCTGATCAAGCTGCTAAAGCATCGGTCCTGCTAGCTGTCTGCCATGTGGATTGTGATTTCCCCCCTTGCTTTCTCAAAGCTGAACTAACTGGAAAAAGCTGTATTCTTTCTGTCACAGTGGGGAGAAAACAACATTGTATTTGCAATGTTGACATTTCTGAATAAGTCATTTTGGGGCTGGGTTTCGAGACTGGAGGATATTGTTAGGGCTGTCATATAATTGAACATAAAACGTGTAACCGATGGTTATGGAAGACTCATAACCGTTTTAAAAAATTAACATTATTTTCCTTTTTTGGAGCGAACAGCTGACTGTAGACGCGACAGCTGGGCATTCGTGTGGCTGAGTCCGTTTCTGCAGTGTCATGGACTCTTAACAACGTCGTGATGAAACAAACAAGGTGTTGTAGCAAACAAGTCTTCGGTTGCCTAGGCAACGCCTCCCTCCCCTTTTTTAGCAGCAGCGCACATAGAAATGTAATGAATATTTAATTGTATTTACAGTTTTTGCTATTCGAACTGTTATTACGGTGACCGCGGTCATTTTGGCTGGCCAATTACCATCATCCCAAAATTCCATGACCGTCACAGCCCTAGATATTGTTGCTTTTTAGGGATCTTGTTTTCACGACGCCAGTATCGAGATACAACGCTATAGCTTGCGAAATATACACGTGACTCTGGGTGACAACGTGAGGCAGTTTTTTTCCCCCAACATTAGGACTGGGTTTCCTCCAAGACATTCAATCCGCTTCATGTTTTTTGTTTCCTTTTGCTTCCTTACTTCCTAGTATCGTGAGACTTGGTATCGAGACAACACAAATGTTTATCTTAGTCAGAGCTTTAGGGATCTTATGGATATTAGTCAGTTTGTTAGTCTCCCTCCTCTCCCTCTCAATTCCTGGGTCTGTTAAGTGTCTTGTTGGCCAGGACTGGAGGTCTTGCAGATGGTGAGGCTGCTGGTGGTGGGCCTTGGAGAGACTGGTTGATGGAGTGTAGAGTCAGCGTCCCAAATGGCTCCCTGTTTCATTTCCTACGTAGTGCACTACTTTTTGACAGGAGCCCACAGTAATTTAAGACTCAGCTAGAGTCTGGAGTCTCTGGGTAAAGGCTGCCAGCCATGGAAGAGGCACTGGGAGCATCACTGTGGGAAGTTAATTATTTTCTGCCGTTGACATGGACACCACTCTGTAGTGTTGCATGGTTTCCCAAACTCGATACTATAATTTGTCTTGCGTTCGGTACTAGAATTTGTTACTTTCGGTACTTCTGTCAAATGTGTCTCACGGATCAAGCCCGTCTATCAGCCCAGCTCCTTATTATGGCGTTTTATTTGCTGAAATGTGTGCCTTTGCCCGACCTATTAAAAGGGACAGGCGGCTATTTGAGACTCGCCGTTAAATTTAAATTTAAGCTAATTCATACTTTTGGGTAGCTCTCTTGTGTTCTCAGAAGTAAAGCCATATTCATTAGAGAGAGGGAGAGAGGGAGAGAGGGAGAGGCGTATAGTCAGATTGTTTCATTCTGTAGATCTGTTCTTAGTGTAGGCTGTGTGTCTCTGTTCGTGCTGTAACTCTGAGGCCATATGGGACTCGATCACCCGAGGGTGCCTGGTCAATAGTGGTGTATTAGGGTGTATTAGGGCTGTGATACCAGTTTCGCCATATTTTGAAACACGAAGCAGACCGAATTCTTTAGTCCTTTTAAAAACCTGCTGTATGTAAAATATCGTGTGCTATAGCTTGTAACATAAAATAAAAGGACTCTGGATGACAACGTGATGAAGTTTGATTTCAACATTTAGGGCTGTATTCCTAAAGAAGTTTAAATCCGCTTCGTGTTTTTTGTTTCCTTGCCACGATAGTAACGAGTGTCGCAGTACTGCTATTGTCCCGGCCCTAGGGTATAGGGTACCCTTTTGGAATTGTGACACATAACTTAGTGTTTCATTAGTTCATTCTAGATTCACCAGAGATGTCTGCGGAGTAATGAGGGGGCCTGTGGGTGTGTCTGTGTCTCTCTCTGCTTCATCTCCCTGGTGCTGGAGATATCGGAAATACCCATCATATCATTAGGTGTTGAACTAAGAACTTAGAGTTATGCTGATGCTATGTGAGTTCTGAGACTTCTAGAACTCCCAGAGCTCTTTGATACTGTACGATAGCGTTGCTATGACAGCCACGTCAGCCCTTTTTTTGAAGTGTTTCATACGTGATGAGAAAGATGAAATGAATATCTGGGGCTAAGCCAAGTTCACAACTGTTCAAAATGTAAACCATAGTGATGTCCATTTCAGGTTAATTAGATATACAACGCTATAGTTTGTAACGGACCAGCGTTCAATCAGTACGTTTCTCCCTATACGTTGGAATAGCCGGTCAATGAATGGCCTCTCCTGGCCCTCTAGTGGTTAACAGTTGGCACTTGTCTAACTCTTACCCTCATTTTTCGCTGTCAAACTAATCAAGCTGTGAAAACGCTTTTCGTTTTCCCCCCCCCCTAAACGAAGGTCATTTCCAGTTTTGGGAGTGATTCCCTGATCGATCCAGCCACTACATGTTTTTTTATAGTGAACCATGTCAATACGCTTTGACTTCCCTTAATGAAGTAAGACTGATGGGGGAGTTGCATGGTCGAGCCAAATTCCAATAACCACCACAGTGTGTGTCTCTCTCAGTGCGTGCATGTTTATGAGATGGTGTTTTGTTTCGGTCGCTGGCAGGAGAGTTGAGAGTGTCTGTGTACTGTTAATAGCACAAGTAAGAAAGGTAGGGAGGCTGCGAAAATGTACAGTTGTAGTTTGACCGACTATAATGTTGTCTACCTTGTCACAACACAACTGATTGGCTCAATGCGTTTGAGCCAATCAGTTGTGTTGTGACAAGGTAGGCGGGGTATACAGAAGATAGCCCTATTTGGTAAAAGACCAAGTCGATATTATGGCAAGAACAGCTCAAATAAGCAAAGAGAAACGACAGTCCATCATTACTTTAAGACATGAAGGTCCGTCAGTACGGAAAATGTCAAGAACTTCGAAAGTTTCTTCAAGTGCAGTCGCAAAAACCATCAAGCGCTATGATGAAACTTACTCTCATGAGGACCACAGGAATGGATGACCCAGAGTTACCTCTGCTGCAGAGGATAAGTTCATTAGAGTTACCAGCCTCAGAAATTGCAGCCCAAATAAATGCTTCACAGAGTTCAAGTAACAGACCCATCTCAACATCAACTTTTCAGAGGGGACTGTGTGAATCAGGCCTTCATGATCGAATTGCTGCAAAGAAACCACTACTAAAGGACACCAATAATAAGAAGAGACCTGCTTGGGCCAAGAAACAGGAGCAATGGACATTAGACTGGTGGAAATGTGTCCTTTGGTCTGGAGTTCAAATTTTTAGATTCTTTGGTTCCAACCGCCATGTCTTTGTGAGACACGGTGTGGGTGAATGGACGATCTCCGCATGTGTGGTTCCCACCGTAAAGCATGGAGGAGGAGGTGTTATGGTATGGGGGTGCTTTGCTGGTGACACTGTCTGTGATTTATTTAGAATTAACCAGCATGGCTACCACATCATTCTGCAGCGAGACGCCATCCCATCTGGTTTGGGCTTAGTGGGACTATCATTTGTTTTTCAACAGGACAATGACCCAACACACCTCCAGGCTGTGTAAGGGCTATTTGACCAAGAAGGAGAGTGATGGAGTGCTGCATCAGATGACCTGGCCTCCACAATCCCCGACCTCAACCCAATTGAGATGGTTTGGGATGAGTCGGACGGCAGAGTGAAGGAAAAACCAACAAGTGTTCAGCATATGTGGGAACTCCTTCAAGACTGTTGTAAAAGCATTCCAGGTGAAGCTGGTAGAGAGTGTGCAAAGCTGTCATCAAGGCAAAGGGTGGCTATTTGAAGAATCTCAAGTATAAAATATATTTTGATTTGTTTAACACTGTTTTTGGTTAGTACATGATTACATATGTGTTATTTCATAGTTTTGATGTCTTCCCTATTATTCTACAATGTTCAATGTTATTTTTTCATTTTTACTATTTTTTACAAGTAGTTGTGTCCAATCTTGACTGGTGTACAGTGGGGAAAAAAAGTATTTAGTCAGCCACCAATTGTGCAAGTTCTCCCACTTAAAAAGATGAGAGGCCTGTAATTTTCATCATAGGTACACGTCAACTATGACAGTCAAAATGAGAGAAATTCCAGAAAATCACATTGTAGGATTTTGAATGAATTTATTTGCAAATTATGGTGGAAAATAAGTATTTGGTCAATAACAAAAGTTTCTCAATACTTTGTTATATACCCTTTGTTGGCAATGACACAGGTCAAACGTTTTCTGTAAGTCTTCACAAGGTTTTCACACACTGTTGCTGGTATTTTGGCCCATTCCTCCATGCAGATCTCCTCTAGAGCAGTGATGTTTTGGGGCTGTCGCTGGGCAACACGGACTTTCAACTCCCTCCAAAGATTTTCTATGGGGTTGAGATCTGGAGACTGGCTAGGCCACTCCAGGACCTTGAAATGCTTCTTACGAAGCCACTCCTTCGTTGCCCGGGCGGTGTGTTTGGGATCATTGTCATGCTGAAAGACCCAGCCACGTTTCATCTTCAATGCCCTTGCTGATGGAAGGAGGTTTTCACTCAAAATATCACGATACATGGCCCCATTCATTCTTTCCTTTCCATTCTTTCATTCTTTCCTTTACACGGATCAGTCGTCCTGGTCCCTTTGCAGAAAAACAGCCCCAAAGCATGATGTTTCCACCCCCATGCTTCACAGTAGGTATGGTGTTCTTTGGATGCAACTCAGCATTCTTTGTCCTCCAAACATGACGAGTTGAGTTTTTACCAAAAAGTTATATTTTGGTTTCATCTGACCATATGACATTCTTCCAATCCTCTTCTGGATCATCCAAATGCACTCTAGCAAACTTCAGACGGGCCTGGACATGTACTGGCTTAAGCAGGGGGACACGTCTGGCACTGCAGGATTTGAGTCCCTGGCGGCGTAGTGTGTTACTGATGGTAGGCTTTGTTACTTTGGTAACAACGTGTGGTTCTGGTATTTTTGCTCACCGTTCTTGTGATCATTTTGACCCCACGGGGTGAGATCTTGCGTGGAGCCCCACATCGAGGGAGATTATCAGTGGTCTTATATGTCTTCCATTTCCTAATAATTGCTTCCACAGTTGATTTCTTCAAACCAAGCTGCTTACCTATTGCATATTCAGTCTTCCCAGCCTGGTGCAGGTCTACAGTTTTGTTTCTGGTGTCCTTTGACAGCTCTTTGGTCTTGGCCATAGTGGAGTTTGGAGTGTGACTGTTTGATGTTGTGGACAGGTGTCTTTTATACTGATAACAAGTTCAAACAGGTGCCATTAATACAGGTAACGAGTGGAGGACAGAGGAGCCTCTTAAAGAAGAAGTTACAGGTCTGTGAGAGCCAGAAATCTTGCTTGTTTGTAGGTGACCAAATACTTATTTTCCACCATAATTTGCAAATACATTCATTAAAAATCCTACAATGTGATTTTCAGGATTTTTTTTCTTGACATTTTGTCTGTCATAGTTGATGTGTACCTATGATTAAAATTACAGGCCTCTCTCATCTTTTTAAGTGGGAGAACTTGCACAATTGGTGGCTGACTAAATACTTTTTCCCCCCACTCTATGTATGTATGTATGTATATATATATATCCTGCGTAGCTCCTGTCTGTATATATATATGGAATAGGTATGGTGCCATTTGGGATAAGCATTCTCTATTCTACTTTGGTAAATTATGCCCGGCTAAATGATCAATTAAACGTCTCAATCATCCAACTGGGAATTTCAACTCGGGAACTCCGGCCTCTTTCTAGAGCTCCGACTTTCCTACCTGAAGAAAACTGACGTCATGATTTCACCTGGTATTTTTCAGTTCCCCGTTGTCTTGAAAGCACCATAAAAGTTAATGGTACACTTTGCCAGCTCATATCTGTTTGAACCTGGATTCTATGCTCTCTTCTGCATTTAAAAACCAAATATCAACAATCGGTTAGATGTGACAGCAGAGATGAGGTGTGCACTGTCGACCACGCCCCCCCCCCCCTGACTTTGAGAAGCTCCGTCGCGTCATGCATCAAATCCACACCCATCTCATTAGTGGTGGTGAGATAAGGGACATGTCAGACTAATTTGCATTAGACTGTCATAGACCCACATTAAAATCTATGTGATGGTGAGTTAAGAAGACAATCAGAAACTGATATAGGATGTTTTTCAATTGACTACCAAAGCCCCAAATAAAAAAAGTAGACATCGGCTGTTAATTACGTAATTCTTTTCACATGGTTGGGGTCGTGAGAATCATATCAAAATGGGGCTGTTGGCCAAAGCACTTCGGAAACCCCTGTCCCACACCAAATAACTGCATTATTTTCATGGTCAGTGGACATCCATTGATCAAGTAATTTCAGCTATGTGAGGGGTAGCCTCACGATCTCTCAATATTGGCCACCATTAATTGGATATTTGAGTAATGTAAAATAAAAGGTGAGCTATACCTGACAAGTATGAGTGGTTTTAGGTTTTGATATTTACGGATGGATGGTCAGTCTTTACGTCCATAGCTCTGTCTAGGAATTTGAGTGGTTACGTTTCTCCAGCCCTCAGCTTTGTTATTGTTTCAACTGCCGATCGCCGCACTTCAGCCTCTCTATGATCTGATTCGCCTCTCTATGATCTGATTCGCCTCTATGATCTGATTCGCCTCTTGTGTGGAAAAGGAGAGTAGCCCTAATGAATTTGAAATAGTTCCAAACCAGTTTAAAAAGCTGCACAATTCGACGTTCCGTTTCGCCATTTAGTTTAACTTTCTAATTATGGACCAACTTTGGGACCAAGAGAAGCTTTGGTGACACCGAGGAGAAGTTGGCTACAAAGCTGTCAGAACTTGAAGCGTAATAGGCCTACACGTTTTTGTGGGATGGTTATTTGCGTCTAGCGATTTTGATTTCGTCTCGAGTCGATCGTTGACAGAAATGACATTTGAATGCATAATTTTTGTCATAACTTGCCTTCTTCTTTTTAGTGTTTCAGATGTAGTCCCCATGCCTGGGCGTAGCTACTGTAAGCCTCCCAAACAGCACCCTATTCTGGTCAAAAGTAGTGCACTATGTCGGAGGGAATAGGGTACCATTAAGGACACGCCCACTGCGTTGTGTTGCAGTGTGTCTTTGCAAATTGTCAGGTTGTGGGCGTTGTATTGTGGAGTTAGACAGTACTCCTTCCTTTAGGTTCAATAGTTATGCGTCCAATTATCCTGTCATATGTGTATATATGCACATATTTCTTCCTCAACTCGCTGGGCTAATCGTTGAATTGATCTGAG
The DNA here is from genome assembly GCF_964263955.1 of Coregonus lavaretus. Classification (NCBI taxonomy): domain Eukaryota; kingdom Metazoa; phylum Chordata; class Actinopteri; order Salmoniformes; family Salmonidae; genus Coregonus; species Coregonus lavaretus. The sequence goes on from NW_028161877.1 coordinate 148,114, forward strand.
GGAGAGAAATATTTCATTTGTGTACTCTGCTGCCTCTCCGCCTGGCTGAGAGTAGTTTGTTCCCAAATGGAAGTTTGTAAAAATGTTAATCCCAGAAACTCATTAGTGGTCTGCTTTGACAGGTTGACATGTTTTACGCTCTGCCTTGTGGGTTTTATGGTAATTATAGGCCTGATGTATTGATTGATGCTTCTGGTTTCTCCTGCGTAGCTCCTCTTCTCCGCTCCTCTGCTTGGCTCTAGCGATAGGAGACCAAAGTAACCTTTTTCCTTGTCAATATTTTCATGCACAGATGGAAATTGTTGATTGGTTCCAGTCTTTTTTTTTTTTTTACCGCGTCCGTGGTTGTCTTAAAAAAAAAAACGCCAGCTCCTCCGTCTAGAGAATTGTTCAGTTAATGAGTTGATGGTCTCGGATAGGATATGCACATCTCTGCATGTGTGGGCCTTTCTGAGTCTCATGCCAGACGCCACTCAAACTGAGATGAAGTGAAACTGAAGAAGCAGGGGTTAAATCAAACAGGATTCAACAGTGGAATAGAGTTTTGTATACCAGTTAGTTTGCTCATGTTCTTTCTGTACGAGAACCCATTTCCCTTGCCTCAATTAGTGCATTGTATTTTGAAGTAAAAGCCAGGGGTGAACATTGGAACAATAGGATTAGTCTTTAGATTGCCTGATTTGTATGCAGCACACCGGAGCCTCACTTTACATAGGCTATGGCTCTGTAGAACACTAGCATAGTCTGAGCCCTGAGCACAGTCCTGACTATTGGAGTTAAGGAGTTTTGAATTCCGGCTGTGTTTTCTTTCCCCACCAGGAGAAACATTAGCGTAGCTTTTACACTCTGCGGGGCCCAGTGAGAAATCAGGGTTTAACCTAGCGGAGAATGTCCTCTGTACACACAGGCTCACAGCAGCCAGGTAATAGGGCTCCACATTTACATGACACATTCATCCTGCTGGCCGGGCCAAACTGGGCTTTAGATTAATGCTCTGGAGCGTGGTGGATGTTTCTGTCGTTTTTTTTCATTCTATTTTTCTCAACAGTTTTTGTCAACTTTTTTGTAAAGCTTTTTGTAAAGAACTTGGTCCTCCTTAACTACAAGTGTTCCACAGGGCTCGGTTCTAGGCCCTCTCCTGTTCTCTCTACTGGTGTTCCACAGAGCTCGGTTCTAGGCCCTCTCCTGTTCTCTCTACTGGTATTCCACAGGGCTCGGTTCTAGGCCCTCTCCTGTTCTCTCTACTGGTATTCCACAGGGCTCGGTTCTAGGCCCTCTCCTGTTCTCTCTACTGGTATTTCACAGGGCTCGGTTCTAGGCCCTCTCCTGTTCTCTCTACTGGTATTCCACAGGGCTCGGTTCTAGGCCCTCTCCTGTTCTCTCTACTGGTGTTCCCCAGGGCTCAGTTCTAGGCCCTCTCCTGTTCTCTCTACTGGTATTCCACAGAGCTCGGTTCTAGGCTCTCTCTTCTCTCTGTACACTGTCACTTGGTTCTGTCATATGAAATCCTCACATCATATTAACTCAGCACCATGCTGTTAATGATCTGAGGAGTAACATCATATTAACTCAATATGATGCTGTTAATGATCTGAGGAGTAACAGCATATTAACTCAATATGATGCTGTTAATGATCTGAGGAGTAACATCATATTAACTCAATATGATGCTGTTAATGATCTGAGGAGTAACGTCATATTAACTCAATATGATGCTGTTAATGATCTGAGGAGTAACATCATATTAACTCAATATGATGCTGTTAATGATCTGAGGAGTAACATCATATTAACTCAATATGATGCTGTTAATGATCTGAGGAGTAACATCATATTAACTCAATATGATGCTGTTAATGATCTGAGGAGTAACATCATATTAACTCAATATGATGCTGTTAATGATCTGAGGAGTAACATCATATTAACTCAGCACCATGCTGTTAATGATCTGAGGAGTAACATCATATTAACTCAATATGATGCTGTTAATGATCTGAGGAGTAACAGCATATTAACTCAATATGATGCTGTTAATGATCTGAGGAGTAACATCATATTAACTCAATATGATGCTGTTAATGATCTGAGGAGTAACATCATATTAACTCAATATGATGCTGTTAATGATCTGAGGAGTAACATCATATTAACTCAATATGATGCTGTTAATGATCTGAGGAGTAACATCATATTAACTCAATATGATGCTGTTAATGATCTGAGGAGTAACATCATATTAACTCAATATGATGCTGTTAATGATCTGAGGAGTAACATCATATTAACTCAATACGATGCTGTTAATGATCTGAGGAGTAACATCATATTAACTCAATACGATGCTGTTAATGATCTGAGGAGTAACAGCATATTAACTCAATATGATGCTGTTAATGATCTGAGGAGTAACAGCATATTAACTCAATATGATGCTGTTAATGATCTGAGGAGTAACATCATATTAACTCAATATGATGCTGTTAATGATCTGAGGAGTAACATCATATTAACTCAATATGATGCTGTTAATGATCTGAGGAGTAACAGCATATTAACTCAATATGATGCTGTTAATGATCTGAGGAGTAACATCATATTAACTCAATATGATGCTGTTAATGATCTGAGGAGTAACATCATATTAACTTAATATGATGCTGTTAATGATCTGAGGAGTAACAGCATATTAACTCAATATGATGCTGTTAATGATCTGAGGAGTAACAGCATATTAACTCGGCACCATGCTGTCTTTTTAACTGTAGTCCTCACCTTGATTTGGTGAAATTAAATAGCTACATTTGACTTTTTGATTTTATCTTGACTTGATTTTTCTTTCATCTTGATATGATTGCTCTGAAAACTGAAATGCTATGCACCTATTTTTTTCTTCAGTGTATATAACTGTTGCGTGTCCTGATATTTTTGTGGTTTTTCTTTCCCCCACCTCTAGCATTTACACGTTAAAAACATTAAGGATGATGTGGTAAGACTTCTACATTTATTTTTCTCTTTTAGAAATCAGTCTGTTGTCCTGTTTGCCTCTCACTCTTCCCTTCTCTCACGTCACCTGGTCCGAACTGTTGAACACGTTCTTCCTTTCTCTTTCTTTACTGATGGTTTGT
>NW_028161876.1:0-15642 GCF_964263955.1 Coregonus lavaretus
CCAAGTAATGAAGAGAGAGAGGTTGGACCAGGGTTTTTTCAGAACCAAGTAATGAAGAGAGAGAGGTTGGACCAGGGGGTTTTCATAACCAAGTAATGAAGAGAGAGAGGTTGGACCAGGGGGTTTTCATAACCAAGTAATGAAGAGAGAGAGGTTGGACCAGGGTGTTTTCAGAACCAAGTAATGAAGAGAGAGAGGTTGGACCAGGGGGATTTCATAACCAAGTAATGAAGAGAGAGAGGTTGGACCAGGGGGTTTTCATAACCAAGTAATGAAGAGAGAGAGGTTGGACCAGGGGGTTTTCATAACCAAGTAATGAAGAGAGAGAGGTTGGACCAGGGGGTTTTCATAACCAAGCAATGAAGAGAGAGAGGTTGGACCAGGGTTTTTTCAGAACCAAGTAATGAAGAAAGAGAGGTTGGACCAGGGGGTTTTCATAACCAAGCAATGAAGAGAGAGAGGTTGGACCAGGGTTTTTTCAGAACCAAGTAATGAAGAGAGAGAGGTTGGACCAGGGGGATTTCATAACCAAGTAATGAAGAGAGAGAGGTTGGACCAGGGGGTTTTCATAACCAAGTAATGAAGAGAGAGAGGTTGGACCAGGGGGTTTTCATAACCAAGTAATGAAGAGAGAGAGGTTGGACCAGGGGGTTTTCATAACCAAGTAATGAAGAGAGAGAGGTTGGACCAGGGGGTTTTCATAACCAAGCAATGAAGAGAGAGAGGTTGGACCAGGGTTTTTTCAGAACCAAGTAATGAAGAAAGAGAGGTTGGACCAGGGGGTTTTCATACCAAGTAATGAAGAGAGAGAGGTTGGACCAGGGGTTTTTCAGAACCAAGTAATGAAGAGAGAGAGGTTGGACCAGGGGGTTTTCATAACCAAGTAATGAAGAGAGAGAGGTTGGACCAGGGGGTTTTCATAACCAAGTAATGAAGAGAGAGAGGTTGGACCAGGGGGTTTTCATAACCAAGTAATGAAGAGAGAGAGGTTGGACCAGGGGGTTTTCAGAACCAAGTAATGAAGAGAGAGAGGTTGGACCAGGGGGTTTTCAGAACCAAGTGACCTGATCAGGAATGTATTGTTTTGTTCTCTCTTCCCCCCCCCCCCCCCTCTCTCTCTCTCTCCACTCTTTTCCCTCCCTTGCTCCCTCCAGATAAATTAGCCCAATGGGTACGGTAACACCCCCCTCCACGTGGCATGCTACAACGGGCATGATGTGGTGGTGAATGAGCTGATCGAGTGTGGCGCCAACGTGAACCAGGTGTACGAGAAGGGTTTCGCCCCACTCCACTTCACGGCCGCCTCGCGCCATGGGGCGCTCTGCCTGGAGCTGCTGGTGGGCAACGGGGCCCTCGTCAACATCAAGGTGAGGAGACCGGATGACCAACACTGTGTCTGAACTAAATAACACCCTATTCCCTATGTAGTGCACTACTTTTGACCAGGGGCCCATAGAGCAAGGAGCCGTGATGACACTGCCTGTGTCCCAAATGGCACCCTGTTCCCTTTATAAGTACACTACTTTGGTTCAAAAAGTAGTGTACTTATAAATAGGGTGCCATTTGGGACGCACACACTGACGCAGCACATGGCTTAGTATTTGGCCCTGGTCTACATTCAAATACCAATGGAATAGGCCTAACAATGCAAACTAAATGCCATCAAGCGCTCCTCCAATACGTGTTTGATTTTGCCTGTGGTCAGCAGCACAGACTGCCGTGTGAACCATCTTTGTCTTTCTATCTGCCGAGTAAAGATGGAAAGACCCCCCTCCACATGACGGCCATCCACGGACGCTTCTCCAGATCTCAAGCCATCATCCAGAATGGTGAGTCGCTGTGAATGCTCTCAACTGAATATATATGAACCAGTAGGCTCTTCAGCATTGTCTTTTGTCTTCAAACCATGATTCACTGGCACAGAGCAATGTTACTTGCAATGTGGTTGAACATGAAGCTTCATGAGGCCTCTAGGGTCAAGTGGTTGACGTGTGTGTGTGTCTGTGTGTGTGTATGTGTGTGTGTCTGTGTGTGTCTGTGTGTGTGTGTCTGTGTGTGTGTGTGTGTGTGTTCTGTAGGTGCTGAGATCGACTGTGAAGAAAAGAATGGAAACACACCTCTGCACATCTCTGCTCGCTACGGCCATGAGTTACTCATCAATACACTCATCACGAACGGAGCTGACACAGCCAAGTGAGAACACACACAGTTTCCAGCAAAAATGCAACATGCATCTGCAATTCTGTCATTGACCGAATTCCCGCTTGGAGACTATGCTCAACACATTGTGGTGTGTGGGGGGTTGATAGACAGGGCATTGCAGCATGCTGATGTGTTGATCTGCTGTGGGGTTTAATGAGGACTGTGATGTGGTGCTGTTTCCAATCTTAGCTGAATCAACTGTAAGTCGCTCTGGATAAGAGTGTCTGCTTAAAGTCTAAAATGTAAAAATGTGTTGCAGGCGAGGCGTCCATGGGATGTTCCGCCTCCACCTGTCTGCTCTCAGTGGGTTCTCTGACTGCTGTCGGAAGCTCCTCTCATCAGGCTTTGATATAGACACCCCTGACGACTTTGGAAGGACCTGTTTACATGCTGCAGCAGCTGTTGGGTGAGTGGACTGGTCCAGGCTTTACACCAAGGAATATTTAGTTCATGAACTGGAAAGCCACCAGAAAGAACAAACACATATTCACACTCTTACATTTCACATTGTTTAGCAGTATAAAAAAATCGTATAGATCATTAGTGCAGTATAATTTCTGTATAATGTGGTTCCATGCCATGGTGGTATTGACTTGCGCTCTGGTCTAAATTGTCTTTATATCTTCTTGAAAGAGAAGAGAAACCTGCAAACTGCTCTTGCTAGTATCACTTTTTATTATTGCTTTTATTAGCATTATAAAAACAGTGATACTAGCAAGAGCAGTGTACGGGTTTCTCTTTTCTTTAAGGTTCTCATTGTTACCATCCACCTGATAGCTCAGATGTGAAAGGGCCTTTCTGAACTTGATATCTTGTTACCATCCACCTGATAGCTCAGATGTACGAGAGCCTTTCTGAACTTGATATCTTGTTACCATTCACCTGATAGCTCAGATGTACGAGGGCCTTTCTGAACTTGATATCTTGTTACCAGGAACCTGGACTGTCTGAATCTGCTGCTCAACACAGGGGCAGACTTCAACAGAAAGGACAGCTTCGGAAGGTCTGTCTGTGGCATCAAATAACTTTCATATGTGATCTTTATGATAATGGGGAATATAGTATAGGGGCATATAGGAATTATTATGGGAAATATTGTGCGGCAGGTAGCCTAGCGGTTAAGAGCGTTGGGTCAGTAACCGAAAGGTTGCTGGTTCAAATCCCCTAGCTGACTAGGTGAAAAATGTGTCTATGTGCACTGCAGCAAGGCACTTAACCCTAATTGCTCCTGTAAGTCGCACTGGATAAGAGTGTCTGCTAAATGACGTAAATGTAAAATATAAATGTTTTACAGCTCCAATAAGTTGTTTCTGTTGTTGATGTTGAATGGTTTCTGTGCGTTCTTCTAGGAGTCCTCTGCATTATGCGGCAGCCAATTGTAACTACCAGTGTCTGTTTGCCTTGGTGGGGTCTGGGGCCAGTGTGAACGATCTGGATAAAAGGGGTTGCACCCCGCTCCACTACGCTGCTGCCTCCGACACAGACGGAAAGTACGTCTCACACCTCTCTTACTGTTGTGTGTGTTGTGGTGCCATGACCTTTCACATTTCACTGTAGTCTGGAGAGTATGTTGTGGTGCCATGACCTTTCACATTTCACTGTAGTCTGGAGAGTATGTTGTGGTGCCATGACCTTTCACATTTCACTGTAGTCTGGAGAGTATGTTGTGGTGCCATGACCTTTCACATTTCACTGTAGTCTGGAGAGTATGTTGTGGTGCCATGACCTTTCACATTTCACTGTAGTCTGGAGAGTATGTTGTGGTGCCATGACCTTTCACATTTCACTGTAGTCTGGAGAGTATGTTGTGGTGCCATGACCTTTCACATTTCACTGTAGTCTGGAGAGTATGTTGTGGTGCCATGACCTTTCACATTTCACTGTAGTCTGGAGAGTATGTTGTGGTGCCATGACCTTTCACATTTCACTGTAGTCTAGAGTATGTTGTTGGCCGTGTTTGAATACATACTAGTGTTAAATCTGCAGTGTGAAAGCTTGGCCACGTCTCCTTTGGGAAAGTGTCTCTGCTTGCTTATCTGTCTGTCTTGATGTTGGTATAATGATTAGTGAACTCTTGACCTCTGACCTCTAGGTGTCTGGAATATTTGCTGCGAAACGACGCTAACCCAGGGATCAGGGACAATCAGGGCTACAACGCAGTCCATTACGCGTCTGCGTACGGACACCGCCTCTGTCTGGAGCTGGTGAGTCAGAACCACAGGGGACTAGACGCCCTGCATTCACAGACCATTTTGTCTGCGTCCCAAATGGATGTAGGGCCCATAGGGCTCTGGTCAAAAGTAATGCACTATATAGGGAATAGGGTGCCATTTGTGACAGACGTTGATATTCAGTAGGTTTTAAGGTGTGGTTGCATGTTTGTCGTGGCCGCATCGTCACTCTTGATGTTCTTTTTCCAGATTGCAAGTGAAACACCTTTAGATGTGGTAAGTACCAGTTGGTTACTTTTCCTCACACTAGCTTGTTTAAGATACGAATGCAACACCCCAGTATGTCTGCAGGGGCTGGTCACTGAGATTTACAACATGAAACATGCTACTAGACTAACCTTCAAAGTAAATATGTTACAAGTCTAAACTGGCCCGTCCTTGTCTTTCCCCAGCTAATGGAAACCTCAGGGACAGACATCCTGAACGACTCTGATGTCAGAGCTCCCATCAGCCCCCTACACTTAGCTGTGAGTAAAGCCTACCTGCTCCTGTAGGGGTCTCGCCACATGACAAATGGCACCCTATTCCCTATTTAGTGCACTACTTTTGACCAGAACCTTATGGGCCCAGATCAAAAGTACTGCACTACATGGGAAATAGGGTGCTATCTGGGATGCAGGCATGGTGTTGTTTTTCCACGAAAAGTTGATTGTCCAGACACTCACACACCATGTTCCTATCTGTTCCTGATTAGTGTAAAATACATGCATATTTTGACACGGTGATGATGAGGATGATTTCCTTATTTTGCCATTTGAGTTAATCAACCTCCAACAGAGGAGTAGTAGTGTGTTTGTTTCTAAATCTCACGCTTGGCAGGGACCTTCGATGTTGATGCTGGGCGGGAGAAAAAATGGGCACCCGATTTGAGAGACACTGGTCTACTTTAGAGGTCTAGGACTGTTTCTGTTCAGGCATACCACTGGTCTACTATAGGACATTGATTATATTAAGAGTGTATATCTGTTCAGGCATACCACTGGTCTACTATAGGACATTGATTATATTAGGAGTGTATTTCTGTTCAGGCGCACCACTGGTCTACTATAGGACATTGATTATATTAGGAGTGTATATCTGTTCTGGCATACCACTGGTCTACTATAGGACATTGATTATATTAGGAGTGTATATCTGTTCTGGCATACCACTGGTCTACTATAGGACATTGATTATATTAGGAGTGTATATCTGTTCTGGCATACCACTGGTCTACTATAGGACATTGATTATATTAGGAGTGTATATCTGTTCTGGCATACCACTGGTCTACTATAGGACATTGATTATATTAGGAGTGTATATCTGTTCTGGCATACCACTGGTCTACTATAGGACATTGATTATATTAGGAGTGTATATCTGTTCTGGCATACCACTGGTCTACTATAGGACATTGATTATATTAGGAGTGTATATCTGTTCTGGCATACCACTGGTCTACTATAGGACATTGATTATATTAGGAGTGTATATCTGTTCAGGCATACCACTGGTCTACTATAGGACATTGATTATATTAGGAGTGTATATCTGTTCTGGCATACCACTGGTCTACTATAGGACATTGATTATATTAGGAGTGTATATCTGTTCTGGCATACCACTGGTCTACTATAGGACATTGATTATATTAGGAGTGTATATCTGTTCAGGCATACCACTGGTCTACTATAGGACATTGATTATATTAGGAGTGTATATCTGTTCAGGCATACCACTGGTCTACTATAGGACATTGATTATATTAGGAGTGTATATCTGTTCAGGCATACCACTGGACTTTGCTTCAGACTGTGTGTTTGTTTCCATTCAGGCGTACCACGGCCACCACCATGCTATGGAGGTCCTGGTTCAGTCTCTGCTGGATCTAGACGTGAGGAACAGCCAGGGGCGCACCCCTCTGGACCTGAATGCCTTTAAAGGCCATGTGGAGTGTGTTGACGTCCTCATCAACCAGGGAGCCTCCATCCTGGTTAAAGACTTCACCCTGAAGAGGACCCCCATCCACGCTGCAGGTACGCATAGGATATCACGTAAGACCTAGAGATTCTGTAATTCAAAAGTTTTCCTTACCAAGATGGACATTTGTTTGGTCATGTTGCTAGGACGCCAATGTCCACTCTAGGGATATTATATAGCATAGTGTGAAAATGCCCACTACACACTGATCTAAGGTCATTTTTTGTCATTATTGCTGAGGATCTGGGGAGGGTAAGCTGATCCTAGATCAGTGCACAGGGGGACTTCTATCCAGAGCCAGGTACACAGCTAGCAGGTGACAGGCTTCGAGGGCCTCAGCCCCAAAATGTTTTATTATCTGCTGTGTTAACATCATGAGGATGTCATCTACCAATACCACTGTTCTAGAAATCTGTCTGTTCATGTGAAGGTAATAGTCGTCCAGCAATCAGCTCATATCCTCTCTGTTTAGCCTCCTCTAGCTACCAACGGTCAATCATCTCACATTCTTATATCCTCTCTGTTTATCCTCCTCTAGCTACCAACGGTCATTCGGAGTGTTTGCGTTTGCTGATTGGAAATGCTGACCTCCAGAGTGCAGTGGACGTTCAAGACGGGAATGGACAGTAAGTCAATTGGGTTTTGGATACAATTCCTGAAATAAAGAGATTTTGACACTAGGTCTACGTCCCAAATGGCACCCTATGCCCTACTTGGTGCACTACTTTAAACCAGAACCCTATGGGCTCGGGTCAAAAGTAGTGTACCATATAGGGAATAGGTTGCCATTTGGGACTCAGCCTGGTTATTACCAGTTTGTAATATGACCTTGTTGTCTTGTGTATCAGAACCCCTCTGATGCTGTCGGTGCTGAGCGGACACACAGACTGTGTGTACTCACTGCTCAACAAGGGAGCCAGCGTAGAAGCCAAAGACAAGTGGGGCAGAACAGCGCTACACAGAGGGGTGAGGAGGAGAGCTGGCTGTATACGCTCACACACAGAAAGAGACGGGGAGGCTCAAATATACATATTATCTTCAGAAAAGTAGTTGTCCATGGGTAGTGGTGTATTCATCCCTGTAGGGGGACCTGCCTCCAGACATCATTTGTAATAATTGATGATTCATTATTATATCATTGATTATTAGTTATTCAAATCCATTCTTGTCTCCCCGCCCTTCCTCCCAGGCGTTGACGGGTCATGAGGAGTGTGTGGAGGCCCTGCTGCAGCACAGCGCCAGCTTCCTGGTTCGGGACTGTAAGGGGCGGACCCCTGTCCACCTGGCGGCGGCATCCAGACACATCGGGGTGCTGGGGGGGCTCCTACACGCCGCCCAGTCAGTGGAGACCCTCCCCGTCATCACAGACAACCAGGGCTACACGCCACTACACTGGGCCTGCTACAACGGTACGTACTGGACTAACGGAACACTAGATCTTTTCTGATTTTCTCTCTTCAGCACCGTAAACATGTCCCTGAATTAGGCAGGCCATACAACTAGGGGTGTAACGATTCGATTTGTATCACGATTCGTGGTTGTCGATACGATTCAAGGACGATATTGGTTCATTTAGAACGATACGATCCGAAACGATTCAGTGACTTGAAATCGATTCAGTAACCTTTTAGCCAAAAATTCAACCAGTGTGACTGAAATAAATACCTGGATACTGGACAGTGCAGGTGAAGTTTCCTAGATTCCTGTTCCTTGTAAGGACCGCAATGGTGGCTTGATAATTTCTCGCTCGTCGGCTTCTCCTCTGTCGTCCGCCATGCTATGTTTTGTTGTCTTTGCGCCTTTGCGCTGCTGCTGGCGTGGGGCGATGACGTCACGGATAGGCAGACTGAATCGAGTAATGTTTAAAGCCTTTATCATTAAAAGTGCTAAGAAAAAACATCCATATAAAGTCTGACGTGCTTAAATCCAATGGGTTATTTCCTAGTATCGATACAATCGATTTATTACATTTTAAAACGATGTTAGAGTGATATATGTTGTCCAAAAGGCCAACTCACCGAGCACAGATCGATGTAGTTGGATCATAGGAATATAAATCGATACATCGATGTAGTAGATGGATCGTTACACCCCTACATACAACGGTACGTACTGACTAACTGGACTGTAGCTCTGTTCTCTCCTCCATGAAGTGTACACTCATTCACTCCCTCTTGTGGCTTGAAAAGCATTCGATTGGTGTGGACGGAGCCATGTGGGGGAATGAACAAGACTACAACAGAATTAGGGGTTATGACTCTCAGTGGAGGACCTTACACTGAAACAGGACTTTGTCAGGGATTGACATAGCATATGTTGTAGCTAAAACATATTTTGTGACTTCACCATTGTCAGATGTGTAGCTTTCTCTGAGAGTATTGTTGTGGTCTGCAGCGACGTCATCTTTTTCCGGTATGAATCAATCTTCCACTAGGCCATGACACGTGTGTAGAGGTGCTGCTGGAACAGGAGGTTTTCCACAAGACCGAGGGCAACTCGTTCAGCCCCCTCCACTGAGCTGTGATCAATGACAACGAGGGGGCTGCAGAGATGCTGATTGACACTCTGGGGCCGGCCATTGTCAACGCCACTGACACCAAGAACCGGTAACTACAGCACATGACAAAGTCCTTTTCTTCTGGAGAATAATGTTGTCTTGGGAATAAAATGACCTCTGGGGTTGGATGAGGGATTGTAGATTACTTTTAATACATCTATTAGTGATTTTATATTTCTATGGTATAAACAGGGTTAATTGAACAAACTTGTTTACAACAGTCCTACATGATATCGGTGAAATAAGTTTCCTCTCTCTCCAGGACCCCCCTGCATGCGGCGGCTTTCACGGACCACGTGGAGTGTCTTCAGCTGCTGCTAGGCCACAACGCCCAGGTCAACTCCCCCGATGCCTCCGGGAAGACCTCCCTCATGATGGCTGCTGAGAACGGACAAACCAACGCTGTCGGTACGCAGCCCCCTCTCCTCCGCTTTGCCTCGCCCAGCCGGCTTAAGTTCAACATGTCTGTTTTACATTTTAATAAGTCGCTTAATTTCCTAATTGAGTTTCTTTATGTTTCTCTGTCTGTGTCAGAGCTGTTGGTGAGCAGTGCCAAAGCAGAGCTCACCCTGCAGGATGCAGTCAAGAACACTGCTCTTCATCTGGCCTGCAGTAAGGTGAGCATCCCCACATGAAGATGACGTTCATCTGAACAGTTGGCTCTCTCTGGTTGAAATTTTGGTCTGACATGTTTGACTCTGGTTTTTAAAGGGGCATGAAACCAGTGCTTTGTTGATATTGGAGAAGATTACAGACAGGAACCTCATCAACTCGACTAACGCAGCCTTACAGACGTACGTATGGTTCAGCTGTATTAATTGGGCCAGAAGAATTAGAAGAAGTGCACTATATAGGGAATAGTCTGGCATTTGGGAGGTATCCTCATTTGCTGCTGGCTAATCTGACGGTACTTTCTCCTCAGGCCGTTACACGTTGCAGCCAGAAATGGTCTGACGGTGGTGGTTCAGGAGCTACTAGTGTGCTCGCAGTCGATGAGAATGGTAAGATCCATAACGCTAACACCGTTTTCTTCTGTACTTCTCTTCTCAATGTGTCCACAAATGTTTCTCTCTAGTCCACTGCTTGGTTATTGTCTTAACTTTGTATCTCCTAGCCTGGTGTTATTTCATGTTTTTCACCAAAAGTGTTATAGTAAACGGTGATGCTCCTGAAGTGACCCTCTGCTGTTCTGTTTGAACCCCTCAGGTTACACGCCTGCCTTGGCCTGCGCCCCCAACAAAGACGTGGCGGACTGCCTGGCGCTGATCCTGGCCACCATGATGCCCGTGTCCCCCTGCAACCCGGCGCCCAGCCTGTCCTTCAGTGCCATTAACCACTACACCACCAGCCCCTCCAAGAGTGTGACCTTCGACAGCCTGCCCGTGCTGCGCAGCGAGCACAGCTCCTACTGCAGCTTCAACAACATCGGCCACCGCAACCACGATGGAGGCTTCTACAAGGATGAGGAACTCAACGACTCAGACTCAAAGACATACTGAGGGGGGTGGTGGTCGCTGCCCAGGAGAGGAGCCAAGGGCAGGCGGATGGACAGTGAAGTGGGGCAGAGGCCACAAACAAATCCACACATACACACCGTGTCTTAAATCACCACAGCCAGCTTTGGGAGGGCACGAGCCGAGACAGTCCGCACAGGAGCCTTAAGAGTCCCGCAGTTGGAGAGAGAGAAATGGAGGGAGGGAGGGAGGGAGGGAGAGGGGGAGGCACAACAGGCTGGCTGGCCACACTCATCCTCTCATACCACCAGGTGTCCTTCCAGCAGATACTGGACTTCAGAGGAACTGCTGCTGCTATACCCCACCTTTACCTTTACCCACAAAGGTCCTAAACGGTAGAAACTGTCCAGCCAACAGACAGACGGACACCTTATGACGGCAATAACCTGTAGTCCAAGGGGATAGTAGCACTTCACTGAGTGAAAAACAGACATGGACCAAAAGATGTGGAAGAAGCCTTTTCAAAACCTGTTTTGACAGTAGAAATGGGATTGAGCGTTTTGGCCTGAGAAAAAACATAAGGAGTGATGTTTCATTTAAGTTTTATGAGAGTGATGGTCATGTTTATCCGCACACTAAGACAGTCAGAACGCACCTAGCCTCTTGTCTGTAATCCATGTGGGAGGAGGGGAAATCATTTATTTTTTATGAACAAACATTTTAATAAAATCATTCATGTCTTAAGCTCCTGACCTTCTGTGGGAACCAAAGAATCGTAGTATTTGCTCTCATGAGTAATTTCAAAGAATTTCCATCCCCAATGGCACCCTATTCCCTTTATAGTACACTACTTTTGACCAGGGCCATAGGGTTCTGGTCAAAAGTAGTGTACTCTATAAAGAATAGGGTGCCATTTAGATTTTGCATTTGTATGTGAGCGACAGGACTTTTTACATTTGCGTTATTAAACCTACCTGTCCTTTGCCCTCTAGAAAATATTTTAGAAAGTAAATTATTAATTCATGTATTCTTTCTTGTGATATTTATGTCATCATTTTGTGCCTTCTTTAGTTACTGAGGGGAGGTTAGGAGAGTAGGGGCAGCTGTATGAGCGAAAACAATGATGCACACTAAGTACTACAACGTTTGTGAAAAGCACTGATACTATTCCGAGGCATACGAGGGGGAAAACATGCCTCCCTTGGAGAGGAGAAACACTGTAAACCAATGGTAGGACAGCAGCATTTAGATTTTCTTCTGTTGAAAAAAATATATATATATTATTTGTCTTGGTCTTATAATCAATGTATTTTGACAGGTTTTGCTTGCTTAACTTCTTCAAAAAAATGAAACCACTCAATCCTTTTATGTGATTGCTTGTTCAAACCCCCGTTTTTGTCTCTTTTTGAAAATAATTTTAACTGGAAATATGTACAATACATATGCTATGTTCGTCAAATCAGGATCAGGAGGTTCACAGGTTTTTTCGTGTCCTTTTTTTTCTTTAAAAGGATGAAACTAGCATGTACATATGAAATAGTGACTGAATTCGAAACTCCCATGAATTCTTTCAGTATCTGAAGATTGCTGTATATTTTATGAGTAATAAAATAAAGAAATGAGTTATGTTATTTAATAATGAACTATGGGTTATCTGTTTTATGTGACAACCGCAGTATCAATTTCTAGGTGACAGTGGTGCTAATCCCAAAAGAAAGGCTACATACAACAAGGAACAAGAAGTCTATTGGCAAAGTGATGAATATTGCATGTACCTTGGCCTAACGGTGTGGGTTATGTATTTTATTTTTCATGGCGTCCTCAACATTACAGTTTTAAGGGCAACAATAGCCTACATTTGTTTACAACTCGCAGGATTTCCATACATGAGCTTTCAACAACACAGAGTGTTGCATCAGCACGAGATCGAAAGTGCGTCAAATCTGTACAGGTCATTGTTACGTCATCACTGATAAATGTTGAAACTGATCAAAAACCGCTGGAGCAGTTCAGTCTAATCCTCCCTAGTGCTGGAGGATTGCGTTTGTTTTCGCTCTGGATGCGCGTTCATTTTGGCAAGGAAATGTGCTGATTTTGCAAGGAGATGGAGAATAAAGAGTTCAAGGTAGACATGTTATTTATTTTTAAATCTTCAATTATATTAATTACTGTGGATTAAATATGGTTTAACAAATGAAATAATGTGCTATTCATGCTGTAATATCAAACTAGAAAGTATATGGCCGGGGAGTCATGAGAGTTGGCTAAAGGTACAGTAGGGTCAAATGGGGGTCAAAGGTTATGACAGCACCTTCATAAATTCGTCCAAAATGGCACCCTATTCCCTATGTAGGCTAGTGTACTACTTTTGACCAGGAGCCATAGAAGGGTTGGCTGACGTCACGAAAATGATGCTCGCGCATCGATGGCCGGAAGTCGTGTATCTTGTTATGATTCTGTACCTCAGCTAACAACAAGCTGCCATGTGGGGAATCGTAGCTCTATGGCATGTTTCAGCTCGTTGTATGGTGTTATTGATACCATGTCTTGTTTTGAGGTGTTTTGACTGATATCATGTCTATGCAATGACTAAAATTCGCTACCTAGCTAACCAACAACAACTGTAACAATGTATTTGAGACGAGTTCATTGTTCAAATGTATTTATGTTTGCATTAAACATTTAGAGACTAAATATAGTTTACATGTTGTCTAAGTCAAACCCTGTCTATTTTGCCCCATAGTTGCATGCCAGTTTTGTTGCTAAACAACCAACCCCTCTATAGAGTGTTACAGTGGAGGTGTGATAATACCCATAAAACCTAGCGGTCAAACAGGGAAATGGTTCCAATCGTTTTTCCACCATTAATTTTTCCCATAGGCGATTTTAGAAACACATAAAATAAGGGCTGTATTTCGTGTAGGCTTTTATTTTTATTTTATTTTTATTTATTTCACCTTTATTTAACCAGGTAAGCCAGTTGAGAACAGGTTCTCATTTACAACTGCGACCTGGCCAAGATAAAGCAAAGTAGTGCAATAAAAACAACACAGAGTTACATATGGGGTAAAAAAACATAAAGTCAGAAATACAACAGAAAATATATATACAGTGTGTGCAAATGTAGCAAGTTATGGAGGTAAGGCAATAAATAGGCTATAGTGCAGAATAATTACAATAGTATTAACACTGGAATGCTAGATGTGCAAGAGATTATGTGCAAATAGAGATACTGGGGTGCAAAAGAGCAAAATAAATAACAATATAGGGATGAGGTAGTTGGGTGGGCTAATTTCAGATGGGCTGTGTACAGGTGCAGTGATCGGTAAGGTGCTCTGACAACTGATGCTTAAAGTTAGTGAGGGAGATAAGAGTCTCCAGCTTCAGAGATTTTTGCAATTCGTTCCAGTCATTGGCAGCAGAGAACTGGAAGGAATGGCGGCCAAAGGAGGTGTTGGCTTTGGGAATTACATTTACATTTACATTTTAGTCATTTAGCAGACGCTCTTAACCAGAGCGACTTACAGGAGCAATAAGGGTTAAGTGCCTTGCTCAAGGGCACATTAACGTCATTTAGCAGACGCTCTTAGCCAGAGCGACTCACAAATTGGTGCGTTCACCCTATAGCCAGTGGGATAACCACTTTACAATTTGGGGGGGGGGGGGGGGGGGTTAGAAGGAATACTTTATCCTATCCCAGGTATTCCTTAAAGAGGTGGGGTTTCAAATGTCTCCGGAAGGTGGTGAGTGACTCCGCTGTCCTGGCGTCGTGAGGGAGCTTGTTCCACCATTGGGGTGCCAGAGCAGCGAACAGTTTTGACTGGGCTGAGCGGGAGCTATGCTTCCGCAGAGGAAGGGGAGCCAGCAGGCCAGAGGTGGATGAACGCAATGTCCTCGTTTGGGTGTAGGGACTGATCAGAGCCTGAAGGTACAGAGGTGCCGTTCCCCTCACTGCTCCATAGGCAAGCACCATGGTCTTGTAGCGGATGCGAGCTTCAACTGGAAGCCAGTGGAGTGTGCGGAGGAGGGGGGTGACGTGAGAGAACTTTGGAAGGTTGAACACCAGACGGGCTGCGGCATTCTGGATGAGTTGTAGGGGTTTAATGGCACAGGCAGGGAGCCCAGCCAACAGCGAGTTGCAGTAGTCCAGACGGGAGATGACCAGTGAGATATACCTGCTGGAGCGCAGACTACGGGTGGGTACTGCTATGGTGACCAATGAGCTAAGATAAGGCGGGGATTTGCCTAGCAGTGATTTATAGATGGCCTGGAGCCAGTGGGTTTGACGACGAACATGTAGTGAGGACCAGCCAACAAGAGCGTACAGGTCACAGTGGTGGGTAGTGTATGGGGCTTTGGAGACAAAACGGATGGCACTGTGATAGACTACATCCAGTTTGCTGAGTAGAGTGTTGGAGGCTATTTTGTAAATGACATCGCCGAAGTCAAGGATCGGTAGGATAGTCAGTTTTACGAGGGCATGTTTGGCAGCATGAGTGAAGGAGGCTTTGTTGCGAAATAGGAAGCCGATTCTAGATTTAACTTTGGATTGGAGATTCTTTATGTGAGTCTGGAAGTTGAGTTTACAGTCTAACCAGACACCTAGATATTTGTAGTTGTCCACATACTCTAGGTCAGACCCGTCGAGAGTGGTGATTCTAGTTGGGTGGGCGGGTGCTAGCAGCGTTCGATTGAAAAGCATGCATTTAGTTTTACTAGTGTTTAAGAGCAGTTGAAGGCTACTGAAGGATTGTTGTATGGCATTGAAGCTCGTTTGGAGGTTTGTTAACACAGTGTCCAATGAAGGGCCAGATGTATACAAAATGGTGTCGTCTGCGTAGAGGTGGATCTGAGAGTCACCAGCAGCAAGAGCGACATCATTGATATACACGGAGAAAAGTGTCGGCCCAAGAATTTAACCCTGTGGCACCCCCATAGAGACTGCCATAGGTCCAGACAACAGGCCCTCCGATTTGACACACTGAACTCTATCTGAGAAGTAGTTGGTGAACCAGGCGAGGCAGTCATTTGAGAAACCAAGGCTATTTAGTCTGCCAATAAGAATGCGGTGGTTGACAGAGTCGAAAGCCTTGGCCAGGTCGATGAAGACGGCTGCACAGTACTGTCTATTATCAATCGCGGTTATAATATCGTTTAGGACCTTGAGCGTGGCTGACGTGCACCCGTGACCAGCTCGGAAACCGGATTGCATAGCGGAGAAGGTACGGTGGTATTC
>NW_028161875.1:0-20000 GCF_964263955.1 Coregonus lavaretus
CTCTTGTTCATTCCAACCCGCCTTTCAATGTGAGCTGCCCGCAGTACCTTGACGGGAAAGATGCGACGAAGAAGATGCGGCTTTTTTATGGTTTTATCCTTGTTACTACAGCTGGGGATAGTAGGTAAGCGGCGCAGATTAGGACACCAATAACCATGCAAGCGTTCAGATAGATCCAATGAATGTCATCACTGACTGGTGTTGTAGTCTATTCTCCAGTTAGTGCACAGAAACACCTCACTCCATTCAATGCAATTCCATAACTATGCTTTCAGCGTCACACATAGCGTGCACATCTGTATGTATTTTATACGGGATTGTAATGGCATTTGTTTTGTAAGGTGCTGCGTGCATGTTATTGCTGCATGCATGTTTTGTAGTAACACAGCATTATTCCAAACTGTGTCAGCCTTCATGCCAACGATGATGATAAATAGGGATACGTTCAATATGTAAAGGTGCATTAGAAGCATAACCATCTTATGTTTCATCATATTTTTCATGCAACATAGCCAGAATCGAAGTTGTTGCGTTTGTGTGGTCCGTCTGCAAATGCATAAAGCGCGAGGCTGAAAACTGATGGAATAGAATCCCACCTCTAATCCAATAAGGAAGCGTGGTTCAGGACCATGGCTAGCAACCGGCCGAAAACAACACTACTGTCGTTACGGAGAAAATGTGTCAACTGCGTTTGTGAAAGAGGAACGGTCGCGCAGCATTAATTACCTGGATGAAGGATTTAGCCTATATTGTGAACGGCGTTAGTCTAAAGACAATGCCACGTACTATACACGTGGTTTTACAGAGAATGTACAGTAAAATAATTGACTGAGTTTACCATTGTGATATTAATAATAATAATAATAATAATATGCCATTTAGTATATTCTACAACAATTGTACAACTGGCATTACTGTATCATACTGATACACAGTCTGTTATTACAGGTTGAGAGGGTGAAAGAGAGAGAGAGAGAGAGAGAGAGAGAGAGAGAGAGAGAGAGAGAGAGAGAGAGAGAGAGAGAGAGAGACCGACAGACAGAGTAGGCTACATGTATTTATTCTGCTCTTAGCCTATACCAGAAGGCGATTGATAAACCTGTCATTGTGACTCAGAGAGATACTGTAAAACCAATGGAGCCTATACACTAGATGTCTAGAGTAAGGTCAGCAGATCATCTGGCTGTCACCATAGAAATCCTTTTAAATTCATTTAGTATTCTAATTCCTAATTCTATGGATGTCACTCAGTGAAGGTCAAAGGGCAAAACCCATGTGATTGGCAGCTGTTGACCTCCAGGCCGATTTTCCTGAGTTCTAGAACATTTATTATGTTCTACACTCTCAGAAGAACCCGTAATTAACCGTTTTTCTAAGAGTGTATCTGACCAGAGCCCTAAAATCAGACGTGGCATCAGATATGGTGTGGTGTCTTACTAGGAGGGATTGGCATTTCTTCTTCCCACTGTTCCTTCCATATAAACCTGCCGTGCTGACACACGTGTGCCTGGCTCTCTCTCTCTCTCTCTCTCTCTCTCTTCTCTCTCTCTCTCTCTCTCTCTCTCTCTCTCTCTCTCTCTCTCTCTCTCTCTCTCTCTCTCTCTCTCTCTCTCTGTCTCTCTCTCTCTCTCTCTCTCTCTCTCTCTCTCTCTCTCTCTCTCTCTCTCTCTCTCTCTCTCTCTCTCTCTCTCTCTCTCTCTCTCTCTCTCTCTCTCTCTCTCTCTCTCTCTCTCTCTCTCTCTCTCTCTCTCTCTCTCTCTCAATTCAATTCAATTCAATAGACTTTATTGACATGGCAAGTAAAATTACTTACATTGTCAAAGTATACATATAACAAAAATGGTGGGACCAACAGCAATAATAATAGTAGTAGTGGAAATGGGATTACCATTAACAGCAACTACAACAACAATATTAATGAGAATAACAATACATTAAAGCAATAGTAGTCGACCAATCTCAACATGACTGAGAAGACATATTACATGCTATGAAAGCCAAAACAAAACAGGAAATATTATTGACATTACATTACAATTTTCACTGGCTGTCCCTCAGGTTGTGGCAGGAGAACACATATTTGGCTGCCAAAATTGCACATTTTGGCTTTTCACCCAATAAATATTGGATTTTTTCTTCCTCTTTTATAGTTTCAAATTCGTTGTACTGAATGATAATTTTGGGAAAGAAAGATTCTCTTAGGTCTGAGTATTTGTCACAGTGTAATAGGAAATGCAGCTCTGTCTCTACCTCTCCCCGGGGGCAGAGTGAGCACAGCCTGTCCTCTCTGGGCAGCCAGGTTTGCCTGTGACGACCGGTCTCTATAGCCAGACTGTGCTCACTGAGTCTGTACCTAGTCAGTGTTTTTCTCAGTTTTCTATCAGTCACAGTGGTCAGATAGTCTGCCACCATGTACTGTCTGTTTAGAGCCAAATAGCATTGAAGTTTACTTTGATTTTTTGTGGTGTCTTTCCAATAGGTGATATATTTTTCTTTTTGCTTTGTGATGATTTGGTTGGGCCAGATTTTCTGAGTGCTGTCCTGAGGCTCTATGAGGTTGGTTTTGGTTAGTGAACTGAGCCTCAGAACCAGCTGGCTGAGGGGACTCTTCTCTTGTTTCATCTCTTGACATAGTAGAGCTGTGTGATGGAATGTTTTGGGGTCACTTGTTTTTAGATGGTTGTAAAATTTGATGGCTCTTTTTTCTATTCGAATAAGGAGGGGGTATTGGCCCAATTCTGCTCTACATGCATTATTTGGAGTTTTTCTTTGCACTTGCAATACAGTCTTGCAAAACTCTGCATGCAGTATTTCGATTGGATGTTTGTCCCATTTGGTAAATTCAGTATTAGAGAGCGGACCCCATACTTCGCTGCCATATAGAGCAATTGGTTCTATAACTGATTGGAAAATTTTGAGCCAGATTCTAATTGGAATTTCGATTTTAATATTCCTTTTAATGGCATAGAATGCTCTTCTTGCTTTGTCTCTCAGCTCATTCACAGCCATGTGAAAGCTACCTGTGTTGCTGATATTTAGTCCTAGATATGTGTAATTTTTGGTGTGTTCTAATAGAACTGTGTCCAAATAGAATTTATATTTGTCATCCTGATTTCCTGACCTTTTTTGGAATATCATTATATTCGTTTTTTTTAGATTAACGGTCAGGGCCCAGGTCTGACAGAATCTGTGCAGATGATCTAGATGCTGCTGTAACCCCTCCTTAGTGGGAGACAGTAGCACCAGGTCATCTGCGTACAGCAGACACTTGATTTCAGTGTTGTGTAGGGTGAGACCAGGTGCTGACGATTCTTCTAATGTTTTTGCCAATTCGTTAATGTAGATGTTAAATAGTGTTGGACTTATTGGGCAGCCCTGTTTCACTCCACGTCCCTGAGAGAAGAAGTCTGTTTGCTTGTTGCCGATTTTAATCGCACATTTGTTTTTAGTGTACATTGATTTAATAACATCATATGTTTTCCCTCCAATACCACTTTCTATTAGTTTGTAAAAAAGACCTTCGTGCCAAATTGAATCAAATGCTTTCTTGAAGTCTACAAAACACGAGTAGATTTTGCCTTTGTTTTGATTTACTTGTTTGTCAATTAGAGTCTGGAGGGTGTAAATGTGGTCTGTTGTACGATAATTTTTTACAAATCCAATCTGGCTTCTGCTTAGGACGTTGTGTTCATCAAGGAAATTATGTAGTCTGCTGTTTATGATACTGCAGAGAATTTTCCCCAAGTTGCTGTTAACGCAAATTCCTCTGTAATTATTTGGGTCAAATTTGTCTCCATTTTTATAAATTGGTGTGATCAATCCTTGGTTCCAAATATCGGGGAAAATACCTGCAGTTAGGATAATGTTGAAGAGTTTGAGTATAGCCAATTTGAATTTGTGGTCTGTATATTTGATCATTTCATTTAAAATACCATCAGCACCACAGGCCTTTTTGGGTTGGAGAGTGCAAAGTTTTTCCAATAATTCTTGTTCTGTAATTGGGGTATCCACAGGATTCTGATAGTCTTTGACTGCTGATTCAAGGATTTGTAATTTTTCTTGTATATATTGTTGTTCTGGGCTCTTTGTTATATTGCTGTAGAGGTTTGCAAAGTGATTTCTCCACATATCCCCATTTTGGATAGCCAATTCCTCATTATGAGGTTTGTTTAATTTATTCCAATTCTCCCAGAAGTGGTTTGATTCTATGGATTCCTCAATCACATCCAGCTGATTTCTAATGTGCTGTTCCTTTTTTGTTCTTAGGGTGTGTTTGTATTGCTTCAGTGTTTCCCCATATTGAAGACGTATATTTTTGTTGTCTGGGTCTCTGTGTTTATGATTAGATATATTTCTCAATGACTTTCTTAGATTTTTGCAATCATTATCAAACCATTTTTCATGATCTATTATTTTTGGTTTGCTCTTATGTTTCTTAAGATTAGCCAAGGAGGCTAATTTGTCAAATATAAAGTTTATGTTCCAAACGGCCAAATTTATACCTTCATTGGTGTAGGAGAATGTTAATGCTAAAAAGTTGTCCAGGAGAGATTGTATTTTTTGGCTACTAATTGCTTTTTGGTAGATTTCTGTACTGTTTGCACTCCATCTATAGGTCTGTTTAGTACCATGTAATGTATTGGGCCGTGATGCTTCATGGTTGGGTTCTGCTCTTTTCAGATACACTGTGATTTTACTGTGGTCAGAGAGAGGTGTTAGTGGGCTGACTGTGAAGGCTCTGAGAGACTCTGGGTTAAGGTCTGTGATGAAGTAGTCTACAGTACTGCTGCCAAGGGATGAGCTGTAGGTGTACCTACCAAAAGAGTCCCCTCTTAACCTACCATTGACTATGTACAGACCCAGTGTTCGACAGAGCTTCAGGAGCTGTACTCCATTTTTGTTTTTCACTTTGTCATAGTTGTTTCTAGGGGGGTATGTGGGGAGGGAAAGGTTGTTGCTTCCCGGTAGGTGTTTGTCCCCATGACTGTTAATAGTGTCTAGTTCTTCTGCTGTTCTAGCATTCAGATCTCCACAGACCAGCACATTGCCTTGGGCCTGAAAGTGACTAATCTCCCTCTCTAGAATGGAGAAACTCTCTTCATTGAAGTAGGGTGACTCTGAGGGGGGAATGTATGTGGCACAGAGGAAGACGTTGTTATCTGTTAAGATAGCCTCCTTGTTGATTTTTAGCCAGATAAAGAATTCTCCTGTTTTGATCAATTCGATTGAATTAGTTAGTTCAGATTTATACCATATTAGCATTCCCCCTGAGTCTCTGCCCTGTGTGATTCCTTTTAATTTGGTGGATGGTACGATTATCTCCCTATAACCTAGTGGACAGCCAGTGGAAACATCACCTCTGCACCATGTTTCCTGTAGTACTACAATATCAACATCATCAATTTCTTTAAGGAAGTCTGGGTTTCTGCTCTTTAGCCCAAAAGCAGAGGACTTCAAGCCTTGTAAATTCCAACATGCAACGTAAAAAGACTTCATAACTGTTTTTTCTTTACATTCAAAATGAGATAAACACTCACAATCCAACAAGAACTATTAAAATAGGATTTTTCAATTAAGGTAAACTCTTATTATGCAAATGTGATTTGTTTATCATTTAAGATAGTATTTGTGTCATGCCACTTGGGTGGATGTAGTGTGAGGATGGTGGAGTTCTTGTGCTCATCTTACCATGACCCTCGGCCTATCACATGTGAGCATAGTAGATTCAGCATTTGTTTGATGTCACTCATTTCGTTGGTGGGAGCTGGACCAGTTGCTCCTCTCACAGCTTGTGCATAGCTCTGTCTGCCGGGCTGTGGCTCCTCCAGGTGTGGGTCTGTGGTGGGGGGGAGGGGGGTGTTAGGCCTCGTCTGGGTGGGTCTGAAGCTGGGCTGGGGTGGTCTGTGCTGCGCTGGATGTGGTGGGCATTGAGGTTGGTGGTGCTGTGGCTGTGGCTGGGGGGTCCAGGGTACTGGTCCGGGGTGTTGTCTCGGTGATCTCGGGGGGGTGGAGATTGCTCCGCTGTTCCTGGGTGGAGAGGTCGGGATGCGGTTTAAAGCGACGTCCTTGAGAGTCTTAGCAAGGATGGGCACTGTCTCCCTGTACAGGTGAACATGGTCATAGAGACAGTCCAGATCGAGGGTGGGATGGTGGGCCAGGTGTACATTGGGTCGCAGGGCACAGTCCCGGGAGAGGCTGGCGTTTATTCTTTGGATTGTGGCAGGGTGGAAGTCCTTCCTCTGTAGAAGGGTTGACACCACGATCCTTGAGTTGGGGAAGATTGCGGAGGCCTTCTCAATCACTCCCCGTAGTGAAGTCGCCACCCTCTCCTGCTGAGCACGCAGGTCGTTGCTTCCGGTGTGTATGATTATGTGGCTTGGCGACCCAAGCTGGGCCTTATCAAGCAGCGCCATGGCACTCTGCGTTGTTGGGCACCACACCTTTCTCGTTTTGTGTCTAGGGAAAAGTTTCTTCTCCTGAACAAACTTCCCATTTGAGTCCATCAACAGGACAATCTCAGCCAGTGTTTCTTCTGGACTGGAGGGGGTAGAGTTGGGGCTGGTGGGTGTTGGAGCTGGGGTGTGGCTGGTCTGTGCCGGTGCCGCTGTCAGTGGGAGGCTGTTCTGGGGGCTGGGGGGGAGGCATGCAGCCGGCAGGGCTGGGGAGGCCTGGTTGGTTGAGGTGGGCTCCTCTGCTGTGTGATGGCAGGTCATAGAGTGGTGATCTAGCTGCTCCTGCAGCCTGTCCTCTGTTCTCTTTCTCTCCTGCAGCTCCTCTCTTAGTGTGGTCAGCTCCTTATTACTGCTCTGCCTGGCTTTTTGGAGCTCTCTCACCTCCTTTGTTAGATCAGCCAGCTCTCTCTTGAGTCCGTCTCTCTCTTGCTGAACTTCTTTCAGCTGTGTTGCAAGGCTGCTGTCCTGCTCTGTCCGCACCTTGGTTAGGAGCTCCTCTAAGGTGTGGATGTCTGGTTGTTGTTTGCTCACACTCTCCCTGAGCAGGACCACCTCCCCCTCCAGTGTGGTGAACTGATCCCTCATGGCAGCTATGGTGGTGAGGAGGGCCTGAGCCTGCTCTGCACTGAGGGGGTCGCTCTCCTCCTGTGGCATGTCCTCCACTATGGTGGGAAGAGAGGTGCTGGATGTGCCTTTTTGGGTGGGGATAGTGGGGGTGAGGGTGGTGCTGGTGGAGTTTGTCTTGTGGGAGGGCATGTCACTGGTGGTGTCCTTCTCTCTCTCTGCTCTCTCCTTAATGGTCTGAAAGTCTGTTTCAAACAGCCTAAGGTTACCTTGCACCATGACAGTCCCAGTCTTGTAGAGGTTGATTGTTATCATGGTGCTGTCAGGGTCGTCTGTCTCTTTGACTTTCAGCTTCCACCCATTACAGATTCCCTCTTTCTTTATGGATGGGTAGTGAGAGCAGACTGCTGAGCGCCATGCATTTGGCTGGTCAGTGAGAAAGATGAGATTACTCACATCACCGTTTTTGTAGAGGTCTGTGAAAAGGGTTTCTGGCCTCCCCTTTAGTAGATTCTGTTTAAAAGCTTTCCTTGTTGTGTCATTTTTGGCCTCTGGAGGGTAGAAAATGGACTCAGCGCTGAGGGGGAGTGGGGACATGGTGCCTGTGGGCTCTGCTACTACTGCTGCTGCTGCTCTGTTCTGCTGCACCGTTGCTATGGCAACCAGTTTTGTTTGTCTGCTGCTGTTGCTAGCTAGCTCCTGTTTAGCTCAAAAACCAGCAAAAAGAGTGAAAGATCTTCACACACAAAAACAGAAGATATGTTTAAAGTTGGAGTCCGTGTTTCTTTTTGATATACTCACTCAGTTTGGTCGTTTGATGTAGTTGTATTAACTCCCCTTGCTAGGTTTGTCCTAGCTCAATTTTCTGGCTGGCTTGTTAGCCTGCTGGCTAGGTTTTTGTTGTGTAGCTAGCTAGTGAGAGTCAACTTCTTAATTTGAGGCGCAAAGTTACTTTTTTTTCTATTCTGATTTAATAGAGTTGTTGTTCATCACTTCTTGCCTTGAATTATTTTAGATTTGAGTGTTTATCTCATTCTAAAAACAAAAAAACTGAAATAAATCAGGAGCTCATGTTGAGCATGACCTCTCTCTCTCTCTCTCTCTCTCTCTCTCTCTCTCTCTCTCTCTCTCTCTCTCTCTCTCTCTCTCTCTCTCTCTCTCTCTCTCTCTCTCTCTCTCTCTCTCTCGCTCTCTCTGTCTCTCTGTCTCTCTCTCTCTCTCCTCTCTCTCTCTCTCTCTCTCTCTCTCTCTCTCTCTCTCTCTCTCTCTCTCTCTCCCTCTCTCTCTCTCCCCTCTCTCTCTCTCTCTCTCTCTCTCTCCTCTCTCTCTCTCTCTCTCTCTCTCTCTCTCTCTCTCTCTCTCTCTCTCTCTCTCTCCCTCTCTCTCTCTCTCTCTCTCTCTCTCTCTCTCTCTCTCTCTCTCTCTCTCTCTCTCTCTCTCTCTCTCTCTCTCTCTCTCTCTCTCTCTCTCTGTCTCTCTCTACTGTATCTCTGCCTGCTGCCTCCGCCTCTCAATCAGGAAACCGAATAACAACATGACATTCACTCGGCCAAGCTCAGAGAAAGAGAGAGAGAGAGAGACAGAGAGAGAGAGAGAGAGAGAGAGAGCGAGAGAGCGAGAGAGAGAGCACAGAGGGCAGGGAGAGAGATGTAAAGGGGGCCAGGTTTCATGGCTCGGGCGTGAGAGGATGAGCTTAATTAAACTAATACCAGAGACTATGTCCACTATCCCTCTCTATCGTTCCTGTCTTATCCATTCTCTCTATCGTTCCTGTCTTATCCATTCTCTCTATCGTTCCTGTCTTATCCATTCTCTCTATCGTTCCTGTCTTATCCATTCTCTCTATCGTTCCTGTCTTATCCATTCTCTCTATCGTTCCTGTCTTATCCATTCTCTCTCTCATCCTTTCTTATCCATTCTCTCTATCGTTCCTGTCTTATCCATTCTCTCTCTCATCCTTTCTTTCCTATGAACTCTGTGATGCTCTTGTTCTACCTCTTTCACTTTCTTGTCTGTGAGGGATTCATTTGTGATATCTGGTTCTACTGCGAGTTCAAAATGTAACTTTGTGTAAAAAGGTTGTTCAAACAACCGCTTCACTGTCAATAAATCTTGATTAGCATTGATGAGTCCAAAGAAACCATAGTGGTAGACCTGCAGCTAGCATAGCATCAACCATAGTGGTAGACCTGCAGCTAGCATAGCATCAACCAGAGTGGTAGACCTGCAGCTAGCATAGCATCAACCAGAGTGGTAGACCTGCAGCTAGCATAGCATCAACCATAGTGGTAGACCTGCAGCTAGCATAGCATCAACCATAGTGGTAGACCTGCAGCTAGCATAGCATCAACCAGAGTGGTAGACCTGCAGCTAGCATAGCATCAACCAGAGTGGTAGACCTGCAGCTAGCATAGCATCAACCAGAGTGGTAGACCTGCAGCTAGCATAGCATCAACCAGAGTGGTAGACCTGCAGCTAGCATAGCATCAACCGGAGTGGTAGACCTGCAGCTAGCATAAACCCATTCCCTCTTTCTTTGTAGATGTTTTATCTGGTGACCATGACCGCTACATGACCAGGACCGGTGGCGGGAGGCGGTGGTCGGACCACCCAGTCCTGGTGTACCGTCACGTGGACCAAGATGGCCAGGAGAGGTCCCTGGGTCTGGAGACACCTGTGTGGCAGCGCGGTGGGGACAGGGACAGTCTCCATGCTATGGTTAACATCCTCCATGCCCAACACCAGGCCAGACTGGACAGCTTCAGGTAAAGAGAGATGCTCAACTCTATCCTCATGATGTTTGAAACCAACACAGTCCATCACATCAAAAAATGAAAAAGGCACCAGCACTCAACTGACAGACACAGATGTAGGGATGATGTTGAGTTTGAGATTCAAGACACATTTACAGAAAGGGACACAATAACGAATTATTGGACGCAATTGAACCTTAGTTTAATATTATTTTGTTTTACAACCAACTCCCTTTGTGACTTTGGTTGTCTTGTATCTAATTTTATTTTATGTAATACTGCGATTCAGCTTTTATCTGCCATAGTACGCATGAAATTAAACTAAACTAAACGGATGTCTCCGTAGCACACACGCTGATCATACATAATGTTTCAGCAGGGACATGGACAGTCTCCAGGCCCAGACCCAGGCCAGGGTGGACAGTCTCCAGGCCCAGACCCAGGCCAGGGTGGACAGTCTCCAGGCCCAGACCCAGGCCAGGGTGGACAGCCTCCTCACCCAGTCTGCCCAGACCCATGTCAGGCTGGACAAGCTGATGCCCGCTGCCCTGCTGGAGTCTGGGTTCCGCCAGGCATCCCGTGGGCATGGAGCCGTCAGCCTGCTGGCACAGCTGGAGCAGGAGGTGCGGGTGGAGAATGCTCCAGTCTCGGCACGCCATATCGTCACCGTGGTGAGTAGAGTGTAGATATATCCTACCTACACTGGATGTATAGATGGGTCATTCCACCAGTGCCTTTTGAGATTTGTAACTTGGTAAAAAAATTAATATATATATATATATATATATATATATATATACAGTGGGGAGAACAAGTATTTGATACACTGCCGATTTTGCAGGTTTTCCTACTTACAAAGCATGTAGAGGTCTGTAATCACATTGTATGATTTTTAAGTAATTAATTTGCATTTTATTGCATGACATAAGTATTTGATACATCAGAAAAGCAGAACTTCATATTTGGTACAGAAACCTTTGTTTGCAATTACAGAGATCATACGTTTCCTGTAGGTCTTGACCAGGTTTGCACACACTGCAGCAGGGATTTTGGCCCACTCCTCCATACAGACCTTCTCCAGATCCTTCAGGTTTCGGGGCTGTCGCTGGGCAATACGGACTTTTAGCTCCCTCCAAAGATGTTATATTGGTTTCAGGTCTGGAGACTGGCTAGGCCACTCCAGGACCTTGAGATGCTTCTTACGGAGCCACTACTTAGTTGCCCTGGCTGTGTGTTTCGGGTTGTTGTCATGCTGGAAGACCCAGCCACGACCCATCTTCCATGCTCTTACTGAGGGAAGGAGGTTGTTGGCCAAGATCTCGCGATACATGGCCCCATCCATCCTCCCCTCAATACGGTGCAGTCGTCCTGTCCCCTTTGCAGAAAAGCATCACCAAAGAATGATGTTTCCACCTCCATGCTTCACGGTTGGGATGGTGTTATTGGGGTTGTACTCATCCTTCTTCTTCCTCCAAACACGGCGAGTGGAGTTTAGACTAAAAAGCTCTATTTTTATCTCATCAGACCACATGACCTTCTCCCATTCCTCCTCTGGATCATCCAGATGGTCATTGGCAAACTTCAGACGGGCCTGGACATGCGCTGGCTTGAGCAGGGGGACATTGCGTGCGCTGCAGGATTTTAATCCATGACGGCGTAGTGTGTTACTAATGGTTTTCTTTGAGACTGTGGTCCCAGCTCTCTTCAGGTCATTGACCAGGTCCTGCCATGTAGTTCTGGGCTGATCCCTCACCTTCCTCATGATCATTGATGCCCCACGAGGTGAGATCTTGCATGGAGCCCCAGACCGAGGGTGATTGACCGTCATCTTGAACTTCTTCCATTTTCTAATAATTGCGCCAACAGTTGTTGCCTTCTCACCAAGCTGCTTGCCTATTGTCCTGTAGCCCATCCCAGCCTTGTGCAGGTCTACAATTTTATCCCTGATGTCCTTACACAGCTCTCTGGTCTTGGCCATTGTGGAGAGGTTGGAGTCTGTTTGATTGAGTGTGTGGACAGGTGTCTTTATACAGGTAACGAGTTCAAACAGGTGCAGTTAATACAGGTAATGAGTGGAGAACAGGAGGGCTTCTTAAAGAAAAACTAACAGGTCTGTGAGAGCCGGAATTCTTACTGGTAGGTAGGTGATCAAATACTTCTGTCATGCAATAAAATGCAAATTAATTACTTAAAAATCATACAATGTGATTTTCTGGATTTTTGTTTTAGATTCTGTCTCTCACAGTTGAAGTGTACCTTTGATAAAAATTACAGACCTCTACATGCTTTGTAAGTAGGAAAACCTGCAAAATCGGCAGTGTATCAAATACCCCCACTATCCCCACTGTATATATATATATTTTATTTATTGAATTCTCCATGTGGTCTATATTAAAGTGCACTCAGACACCCATACATACCCCACAGTAAAGGGTCTGAATACTTCTGTAAATGTCATATTTCAGGTTTTTATTTTAATACATTAGCAACAATTTCTAAAAACCTGTTTTTGCTTTGTCATTATGGGGGTTATTGTGTGTAGATCCATTTTAGAATACAGCTGTAACGTAACAAAATGTGGAAAAAAAGTCAAGGGGTCTGAATACTTTCCCGAATGCACTGTATGAAGCACTGTCAACCCTACACTCTGGGTGTGTGTCTGAAACGGCAGGAAATAGGGTTCTGTTTCAGACGTAGCTCTGAATGTATAGGTCACGATGTTGGATCTTCACTTTGAGAAGTGATTAACTAGCGTAAGACAGTGGATTCAGAGTCCTTGATTGCAGATGATGATGAATGATTGATTGATCATTTAATCGATCGTTTAACGTATCAAGCGCTCTCGCTGAGAAATGGGTGTTGACTGTTCAGAGTGAGGGTGGAGGATGGAGGAAGAGGCCTAGGTTGAAGCTATTGGACCCCAGGGTGGGTGAGGCCTGGCTGGGCCCAGATGGCCCTGATGTCCCCCTCTCTGTGATGGATGACAAGGATCATCTGCTATGATAACAGGCAGGTCTTCAGAAGGAGTGTGTGTGTCTGTGTGTTAGTGTGTCTCTGTGTTAGTGTGTGTCTGTTTGTTAGTGTGTCTGTGTGTTAGTGTGTCTGTTTGTTAGTGTGTCTGTGTGTTATTGTGTCTGTGTGTTAGTGTGTCTGTGTGTTATAGTGTGTCTGTGTGTTAGTGTGTGTCTGTGTGTTAGAGTGTGTCTGTGTGTTAGAGGCTCTGTATAATACTGATGGAAGGCTCTGTATAATACTGTACATTGTGATCATTGCTCTGTATAATACTGTACATTGCGGTGAATTTATTTTGGACTTGGGGACTGTGAAGAGAACCCTGGTGGCATGTCTTGTGGGGTATGTACGGGTGTCTGAGCTGAATGTTATTTGATTATGCAGACAATCTGGAATTTTCATCACAGTAATATTTATCATAAAGACTAGAAGAGAAGCAGTTAATCTCTCATCAACCCTCAACCAGGAAAGACTGGCCTGCATGTTGTTCATGTTAGTTCTGTATGTGCAGTTAAGGGCAAGGCGTGCTGCTCTGTTTTGAGCCAGCTGCAGCTTTGCTAGGTCTTTCTTTGCTGCATTTGACCATATTACCAGACAGTAATCAAGATGGGACAAGACCAGAGCCTGAACAACTAGTACAGTTGATTTTTGGTTAGAAAACCTATTTTTTTAACAGACATATCCCTCCCCATTTTCACAACAACTTTGTCAATATGACTTGACCATCATAACTGACTATCCAATGTTTACATTTACATTTACATTTTACATTTTGCAGACGCTCTTATCCAGAGCGACTTACAGTTAGTGAATACATATTTTTTTATACTGGCCCCCCGTGGGAATCGAACCCACAACCCTGGCGTTGCAAACGCCATGCTCTATCAACTGAGCTACATCCCTGCCGGCCATTCCCTCCCCTACCCTGGACAACGCTGGGCCAATTGTGCGCCGCCCATGAGTCTCCCGGTCGCGGCCGGCTGCGACAGAGCCTGGATTCGAACCAGGATCTCTAGTGGCACAGTTTGCACTGCGATGCAGTGCCTTAGACCACTGCGCCACTCAGGAGTACGTTCTACCTAGGAGTTCAGTTTCCTCAACTTGTTCAATGGTCATACCTTTTATACACAACTCCAGTTGAGGTTTATGTCTTAGAGAATGTTTTTAGTTTTAGATGTATTTAAGATCAGTTTATTATCAATCAGCCATTCTGATACTGACTGTAACTCCTTATTTAGAATGTCAGTGAGCTCACTGGCTTTGTGTGCTGACATGTAGAGTGTGGAATCATCCGCATACATAGTCATTCTAGCTTTGTGTAAGACCAGTGGCAAATCATTAGTAAAAATTGATGAGAACAAGGGCCCAAGACAACTGCCCTGAGGGACACCGCACTGGACATATCTGATGTTAGAAAAGCTTCCATTGAAGAACACTCTCTGGGTTCTATTGGATAAATAACTATCCAACCATGTGATGGCAGGTGATGTAAAGCCATAGCAAGTACATTTCTTCAATAACAATGTGTGATCAATAACATCAAAGGCTGCACTGAAATCTAACAATACAGTTCCAACTATCATCTTATTATATATTTATTTCAACCAATCATCTGTCATCTGAGTCAGTGCAGTACAAGTTGAGTGCCCTTCTCTATGTGCAGGCTGAAAGTCAGTAGTTTAACTTGTTCTCTGAAAAATAGCATTGCATTTGGTCAAACACAATTCTCTCCCATCAGTTTACTAAGAACAGACAGCAAATTGATTGGGCGGCTGTTAAAGCCAGAAAAGGGTGCTTTATAATTTTTTTAGCTTCCTTCCACGCCTGTGAACACACTCCTTTAGGCTTTGGTTAAAGATATAGCAAATAGTGGTGGCAATACAGCCTGCTAGCATTCTCAATAGTTTCCCATCAAGGCTGTCTATACCTGGTAGCTTTATTATGGATGGATAACAATAGTTTTTACACCTCTCCCACGCCAACTTGATCAAACAGCAACGCTTCTCTTTCACAATTAGATATTTTATACAAAAAATATGATGGTTCACTGTTCAATGTTCTAATTTCACGTCTGAGTTTTTGCATTTGACTAGTGAAATAGTCATTGAAATGATTAGCAATATCGAAAGTTTTTGTTACAAATGAGCAATCAACATCAATGAACGATAGAGATGAATTGAGTTTTCTGCCCATGATATTAGTTAAGGTACTCCAAAGTCTTTTTTTCATTGGGTTTTATGTCATACGTATATCTGTACGTGTCTGCATGTGTGTACGTGTGGGTGTGTGGAGGGTGGGAGCGGCTTTGGGGCTGTCAAACACAGTCTTAAAGTGCTCTGCAGCAGACAGGCAGACATACAGACAGGCAGGCAGACAGGTAGGCAGGCAGGCAGGCAGGCAGGCAGGCAGACAGACAGACAGACAGGCAGGCAGGCAGGCAGGTAGGCAGACAGACAGACAGGCAGACAGACAGACAGGCAGGCAGGCAGGCAGGCAGGCAGGCACGCACGCAGGCAGGCAGGCAGGCAGGCAGACAGACAGGTAGGCAGGCAGGCAGACAGACAGACAGGTAGGCAGGCAGACAGACAGACAGGCAGGCAGGCAGGCAGGCAGGCAGGCAGGCAGGCAGGCAGACAGACAGGTAGGCAGACAGGCAGACAGACAGGCAGACAGGGCTGGTACATTGCGATGTGATTTAATGTAGCTTGCCTGGCTGCTAGAGGAGATGGATTGTGTCCTGGCAGAAATGCAATTATTGAACAAACATTATTTCCCAGAAGTGTTATAGGCCTTCTGGGAATGATAAGCAGAAGTGTTATAGGCCTTCTGGGAATGATAAGCAGAAGTGTTATAGGCCTTCTGGGAATGATAAGCAGAAGTGTTATAGGCCTTCTGGGAATGATAAGCAGAAGTGTTATAGGCCTTCTGGGAATGATAAGCAGAAGTGTTATAGGCCTTCTGGGAATGATAAGTATAAGTGTTATAGGCCTTCTGGGAATGCTAAGCAGAAGTGTTATAGGCCTTCTGGGAATGCTAAGCAGAAGTGTTATAGGCCTTCTGGGAATGATAAGCAGAAGTGTTATAGGCCTTCTGGGAATGATAAGCAGAAGTGTTATAGGCCTTCTGGGAATGATAAGCAGAAGTGTTATAGGCCTTCTGGGAATGATAAGCAGAAGTGTTATAGGCCTTCTGGGAATGCTAAGCAGAAGTGTTATAAGCCTTCTGGGAATGATAAGCAGAAGTGTTATAGGCCTTCTGGGAATGATAAGCAGAAGCAGAGACATTGTACTGTACTGGGAGAGTCGGCTGTTGTATGTGTGAATGTGTGCCAGGTGTTTGTGTGTGTGTCTAGAGTATATAGTAGCCCTGTGCTCTCCTATAGATTCTATTTGTTTTCTCTGCTATAGATTCTATATGTTTTCTCTCCTATAGATTCTATATGTTTTCTCTGCTATAGATTCTATATGTTTTCTCTCCTATAGATTCTATATGTTTTCTCTCCTATAGATTCTATATGTTTTCTCTCCTATAGATTCTATATGTTTTCTCTGCTATAGATTCTATATGTTTTCTCTGCTATAGATTCTATATGTTTTCTCTCCTATAGATTCTATATGTTTTCTCTCCTATAGATTCTATATGTTTGCTCTGCTATAGATTCTATATGTTTTCTCTCCTATAGATTCTATATGTTTTCTCTTCTATAGATTCTATATGTTTTCTCTCCTATAGATTCTATATGTTTTCTCTTCTATAGATTCTATGTTTTCTCTCCTATAGATTCTATATGTTTTCTCTTCTATAGATTCTATATGTTTTCTCTCCTATAGATTCTATATGTTTTCTCTCCTATAGGTTCTATGTTTTCTCTCCTATAGATTGTGTATGTCTGAAGATCATAGTGCATGATGAGTGTGGTGTCGACACACTTACCTCAACAATGGGTCGTTACGTAACATTAACGATGAGATAAGTTGCATTGACCTTCACTTTCACATTGAGATTCTATTACAGCACCAGCTGAACCCCGCCAGACATACACACACACACACACACACACACACACACACACACACACACACACACACACACACACACACACCCCTCAGGAGACAACGGGCTGCTTTGTTATTCTCCACCAGTGTATTGTGTTCTAACTAGAGAGAGAACGCTACCAGGGAAACATCTTTATCTACAAGAGAACAGAGACACTGTGTCTGTGGCTCCGCTTTAGTGTCTGTCTGTCTGTGTCTGTGGCTCCGCTTTACTGTCTGTCTGTCTGTCTGTCTGTCTGTCTGTCTGTCTGTCTGTCTGTGGCTCCGCTTTAGTGTTTATCTGTCTGTCTGTGTCTGTGGCTCCGCTTTAGTGTCTGTCTGTCTGTGTCTGTGGCTCCGCGTTACTGTATGTCTGTCTGTCTGTCTGTCTGTCTGTCTGTGGCTCCGCTTTACTGTCTGTCTGTCTGTGTCTGTGTCTGTGGCTCCGCTTTACTGTCTGTCTGTCTGTCTGTCTGTGTCTGTGGCTCCGCTTTAGTGTCTGTCTGTCTGTGTCTGTGGCTCCGCTTTACTGTCTGTCTGTCTGTGTCTGTGGCTCCACTTTACTGTCTGTCTGTCTGTCTGTCTGTCTGTCTGTGGCTCCGCTTTACTGTCTGTCTGTCTGTGTCTGTGACTCCGCTTTAGTGTCTGTCTGTCTGTCTGTCTGTGGCTCCGCTTTAGTGTCTGTCTGTCTGTGTCTGTGGCTCCGCTTTACTCTCTGTCTGTCTGTGTCTGTGGCTCCGCTTTACTGTTTGTCTGTCTGTGTCTGTGGCTTCGCTTTACTGTCTGTCTGTCTGTGTCTGTGGCTGCGCTTTACTGTCTGTCTGTCTCTGTCTGTGGCTCCGCTTTACTGTCTGTATGTCTGTGTCTGTGGCTCCGCTTTACTGTCTGTCTGTGTCTGTGGCTGCGCTTTACTGTCTGTCTGTCTCTGTCTGTGGCTCCGCTTTACTGTCTGTAAGTCTGTGTCTGTGGCTCCGCTTTAGTGTCTGTCTGTCTGTCTGTCTGTCTGTCTGTCTGTCTGTCTGTGTCTGTGGCTCCGCTTTAGTGTCTGTCTGTCTGTCTGTCTGTGTCTGTGGCTCCGCTTTAGTATCTGTCTGTCTGTGTCTGTGGCTCCGCTTTAGTGGCTGTCTGTCTGTGTCTGTGGCTCCGCTTTACTGTCTGTCTGTCTGTCTGTGTCTGTGGCTCCGCTTTACTGTCTGTCTGTCTGTCTGTCTGTGGCTCCGCTTTACTGTTTGTCTGTCTGTCTGTGTCTGTGGCTCCGCTTTACTGTCTGTCTGTCTGTCTGTGTCTGTGGCTCCACTTTCCTGTCTGTCTGTCTGTGTCTGTGGCTCCGCTTTAGTGTCTGTCTGTCTGTGTCTGTGGCTCCGCTTTAGTGTCTGTCTGTGTCTGTGGCTCCGCATTACTGTCTGTCTGTCTGTGTCTGTGGCTCCGCTTTAGTGTCTGTCTGTCTGTCTGTGTCTGTGGCTCCGCTTTATTGTCTGTCTGTATGTGTCTGTGGCTCCGCTTTAGTGTCTGTCTGTCTGTCTGTCTGTGTCTTTGGCTCCGCTTTAGTGTCTGTCTGTCTTTCTGTGTCTGTGGCTCCGCTTTAGTGTCTGTCTGTCTGTGTCTGTGGCTCCGCTTTAGTGTCTGTCTGTCTGTCTGTGTCTGTGGCTCCGCTTTAGTGTCTGTCTTCTGTGTCTGTGGCTCCGCTTTAGTGTCTGTCTGTCTGTCTGTCTGTCTGTCTGTCTGTCTGTCTGTCTGTCTGTCTGTCTGTCTGTCTGTCTGTCTGTGTCTGTGGCTCCGCTTTAGTGTCTGTCTGTCTGTGTCTGTGGCTCTGCTTTAGTGTCTGTCTGTCTGTCTGTCTGTCTGTCTGTGTCTGTGGCTCCACTTTAGTGTCTGTCTGTCTGTCTGTCTGTGTCTGTGGCTCTGCTTTAGTGTCTGTCTGTCTGTCTGTCTGTGGCACCGCTTTAGTGTCTGTCTGTCTGTCTGTCTGTCTGTCTGTCTGTCTGTCTGTCTGTCTGTCTGTCTGTCTGTCTGTCTGTCTGTGTCTGTCTGTCCGTCTGTCTTAGTCTTGGAGGTGGACACACCCTAGTTGCATTTGGACTCATAAAGCTGTATTCCTCTAACACCATCCCCTGGCTAGCCATAGCTCCTAGACAATTATGCTAATGCACCTGCTGAAAGGTTTATGGACGACACAGAACCCTACTTCTCCACTGGAGAATTCAAGTCTGATTCACAAATGGCACAATGTTCCCTAAATAGTGCACTACAGAGCCCTGTGGGCCCTGGTCTAAAGTAGTGCACTATATAAGGAATAGGGTGCCATTTGGGACGCACACCTAAAATCAATAATTTACTGGCTCAGTGGTCCCTTTAGCACTCTGACTGTAGACCGACCATCCGGATTACTGGCTCAGTGGTCCCTTTAGCACTCTGACTGTAGACCGACCATCCGGAATCCTCTGATTTAACAACTGATCTCAAGAGAAAGGAGGGTGGGAGGGAGGGAGGGAGGGAGAGACAGAGAGAGAGAGAGGGGGCTATTCAAAACATTTCAATACACTTACAGGGATGAGACAGACAGGACAGGGATGAGACAGACAGTACAGGGATGAGACAGACAGTACAGGGATGAGACAGACAGTACAGGGATGAGACAGACAGGACAGGGATGAGACAGACAGGACAGGGATGAGACAGATAGGACAGGGATGAGAGACAGTACAGGGATGAGACAGACAGGACAGGGATGAGACAGACAGGACAGGGATGAGACAGACAGTACAGGGATGAGACAGACAGTACAGGGATGAGACAGACAGGACAGGGATGAGACAGACAGGACAGGGATGAGACAGACAGGACAGGGATGAGACAGACAGGACAGGGATGAGACAGACAGGACAGGGATGAGACAGACAGTACAGGGATAAGACAGACAGGACAGGGATGAGACAGACAGTACAGGGATTAGACAGACAGGACAGGGATGAGACAGACAGGACAGGGATGAGACAGACAGGACAGGGATGAGACAGACAGGACAGGGATGAGACAGACAGGACAGGGATGAGACAGACAGGACAGGGATGAGACAGACAGGACAGGGATGAGACAGACAAGACAGGGATGAGACAGACAGGACAGGGATGAGACAGACAGGACAGGGATGAGACAGACAGTACAGGGATGAGACAGACAGGACA
>NW_028161874.1:0-2000 GCF_964263955.1 Coregonus lavaretus
TTCGCTTTCTCATTATTCTCATCCCATATCAATCCAAAAGTATTTATTTGTGGGAACACGTTCGATTGGAGAACCATCTAATGAGTGAACATGTAGTTCATCTGAAACATTCTCATGAGAGTTTAAAAACAACATGTATTTCGTTTTGCCATTATT
Source organism: Coregonus lavaretus (assembly GCF_964263955.1). Classification (NCBI taxonomy): domain Eukaryota; kingdom Metazoa; phylum Chordata; class Actinopteri; order Salmoniformes; family Salmonidae; genus Coregonus; species Coregonus lavaretus. The sequence continues at coordinate 157 of NW_028161874.1, forward strand.
AAGCACAAGTTTTAAATCAGTAAGGGATTCCTGCATAGCTATAACATCTGACTGTAGTTTTGAGAAAGCCAGATCAACAGTCGGGGCAATAGCATACATAATAGTATCATCCACATATAGATGATGTTTACAATTTTTAACAGATTGTATGACTGGGAGGAGCTCACCATTCCAGACCAGGATTCAACCCTCTATCCCTGATGATCATGTCTCCTATTCAACCCTCTATCCCTGATGATCATGTCTCCTATTCAACCCTCTATCCCTGATGATCATGTCTCCTATTCAACTCTCTATCCCTGATGATTATGTCTCCTATTCAACCCTCTATCCCTGATGATCATGTCTCCTATTCAACTCTCTATCCCTGATGATTATGTCTCCTATTCAACTCTCTATCCCTGATGAACATGTCTCCTATTCAACACTCTATCCCTGATGATCATGTCTCCTATATAGCTCTCTATCCCTGATGATCATGTCTCCTATTCAACCCTCTATCCCTGATGATCATGTCTCCTATACAGCTCTCTATCCCTGATGATCAAGTCTCTTATTTAATAAAGGTGAAACAGCAGATCCTTTCTATTTTAAAGAACTTAACCGGCCCATTGAAAAGCCTCAGTTCTACTACACAATCACACACTCACAGAAACACACAGAAACACACAGAAACACACAGAATCACACAGAAAGAAACACACACACACACAGAGAGAGTCACGTTCCTTTCATTCCTCCTAACCAAAGCAGCCTCCCTCAGACATCAAAGGCAGGTGAACCCAGTAAATTACAGGTGAGGTGTCTACTACCTTTGAATCCAGGCAAGACCCAGCCAGCCCTGGGATTACAACAAATACAAAGGAACGGAGTGAAGGAGGAGTGGAGGAGGAGGGGAGGAGGGTTTACAGGCCGTGTTGACAATATGGCATCAGTATAAAAGGTCCTAATGCAGCTTTAAATTACCACCCTGTCCCCCCCCCTCCCACACACACACACACACACAAACACACACACACACACACACACACACACACACACAAACACACACAAACACACACACACACATAAACACACACACACACACAAACACACACACACACACACACACACACACACACAAACACACACACACACACAAACACACACACACACACAAACACACACACAAACACACACACACACACACACAAACACACACACACGTACAGTGAGGGAAAAAAATTTTTTTTATCCCCTGCTGATTTTGTACGTTTGCCCACTGACAAAGACATGATCAGTCTATAATTTTAATGGTAGGTTTATTTGAACAGTGAGAGACAGAATAACAACAAAAAAATCCAGAAAAACACATGTCAAAAATGTTATGAATTGATTTGCATTTTAATGAGGGAAATAAGTATTTGACCCCTCTGCAAAACATGACTTAGTACTTGGTGGCAAAACCCCTACAGACGTTTCTTGTAGTTGGCCACCAGGTTTGCACACACCTCAGGAGGGATGTTGTCCCACTCCTCTTTACAGATCTTCTCCAAGTCATTAAGGTTTCGAGGCTGACGTTTGGCAACTTGAACCTTCAGGACGATGGACGGTGCATGGCACCGTCCATCGTCCCTTTGATGCAGTGAAGTTGTCCTGTCCCCTTAGCAGAAAAACACCCCCAAAGCATAATCTTTCCACCTCCATGTTTGACGGTGGGGATGGTGTTCTTGGGGTCATAGGCAGCATTCCTCCTCCTCCAAACACGGCGAGTTGAGTTGATGCCAAAGAGCTCCATTTTGGTCTCATCTGACCACAACACTTTCACCCAGTTCTCCTCTGAATCATTCAGATGTTCATTGGCA
>NW_028161873.1:0-137391 GCF_964263955.1 Coregonus lavaretus
GGGCTAAATAGTCCAGTCATTATTGTTGCCGATGTTTGTCTCTTTGATTCAAATTGTATTTTGTGACTCGACTAACAATACATTCATGTTACAGGGAACAGTCAATGCACTTCTAATGCCATATACAATTTAGAATGAACCTCTTTGGGGCGATGCTATGCATAGCAGGTACATCTAGCTTAAAGACTAGCATCTAAGGGTATGGTTTATTAACTCCCTCAGTTGGGGAGGGGGTTGGTGGGTTTGTGGTAGGGTCAGGGTCGTAGCTCACCAGATGGTTACTATTTTATACTTTCATCATTTCATTTTGTACAATTTGTTTACGATCAACGCAATTTAGTTTCTATCTTTTTCCCTCTTTCTTATTATCTTTAAAGATGTCAGCACCTAATAACTATACATTTATGACACTTAACATTAGGGTACTAAATGCCCACTCAAGCGCAAACGCATTCTGAATGATCTAAAGCAGCATAAGGTTGATGTAGCTCTTCTTCAGGAGACACACCTGACTGACTCTGAGCCCTCTGATTATTTAATATGATGCATTATGTAGAGAATGACCAATAACCTGTAGTGGCGGCTTCATTAGATGAGGAAAAAGCTTTTGATAAACTGAAGAGAGAGTGGGTGGGTCAAGGGAAGTATTCATCTTACACCTCTCGGGCAAGAGGGGTGGTCATTCTCATTAATAAGCATTGCCCCTTTCAGCTACAATCTCAGATTAAAGACAAAGGGGGTAGGTTTGTGATCATTCAAGGTTTCATTAACACTGAGCCCATTACCATTGTGAATGTGTATGGCCCTAACCATGAGGAGCCTACATTTTACCAATACATCTTTTTGAAGTTAACGTGCTCCTCATCAGAGATAATAATGTCAGGGGATTTTAACTTGATACTGGACCCTTCCAGTGATACATCTTCCTCTAACAGTATCAACCTCACACAGACTGGACCCTTCCAGGGATACATCTTCCCCTAACAGTATCAACCTTACACAGACTGGACCCTTCCAGGGATACATCTTCCCCTAACAGTATCAACCTCACACAGACTGGACCCTTCCAGTGATACATCTTCCTCTAACAGTATCAACCTCACACTGTCACGCCCTGGCTCTGGGGACTCTTAGCCAGGGTGTGGATTTTCATTGTTTAGTGTTCTATGTTTTTCGTTCTAGATCGTTTAGATCTATGTTGGCCAGGGTGGTTGCCAATCAGAGACAGCTTTAGCTCGTTGTCTCTGATTGGGGACCATACTTAGGCAGCCTTTTGGCATGTTAGTTTTGTGGGATCTTGTTCCGTAAGGTTTGTTTTGTATTTACCTAGGACTTCACGTATCGTTTGGTTTGTTGTTTTGCTCGTGTGTTGTGTACGTAATAAAAGATGTACGCTTATCACGCTGCGCCTTGGTCCGCTTCATCAGTCAGCGATCGTGACACACACAGGCAGCTAAAATGTTCAAAGCAGACATGAAAGATTTTGGACTTGTAAACATGTGGAGATTTCACAACCAAAAGGTTAAAGAATACTGTACTCCCCTGTCCATAACAGTTACTCTAGAATCTACGTATTTCTTATTCCTGCAGGCAAGGGAAGTTTAACTACTGGGTGTAAGTATTTACCAAGATGTATATTAGATCATTCTGCCCTGCTGGCTTCATTACCAGTCAGTAAAACACAACCACCCTCAAGAAGGTGGAGGTTTGGCACATAATTACTAAATTATCCCACATTTGTAACCTTTCTGAACACTCATATTGACATAGTTTTTAGCATCAATAGCAACTCTGCCTCCCCCCTAATTTTATGGGAAGCTCTCCTTGTATATCTGAGGGGGCAAATCATTTATTTTAGTTCAGGTGCTCGTAAGATGTATAAGGCTCAATAAGATTAGTTGGAGAAAAAAATTAGAGATCTGGAAAATGAAAATAGTATAACATTTGACGACTCAACTCTAGAAAAATTTGACTCAAAGCGATTGGAATATAACACCCTGACAACCCACAAAGCAGAAAACGCTCTTAGGAGAACAAAACTACTATGAACATGGAGATAAAGCAGGAAAGTTGCTTGGCAGATCAAGGAGAGAGGAAGCTAGTAGAGTTATTAGCTCTGTTAAGCTGCCCAGTAACATAGTTGTTCAGGGTCCTGAGGAAATTAATCTAGTCTTTCGGGAGGAGTATGAACCACTGTCCAAGTCTGAAGGGGATGCCCCTGCCACAATGCAGGAGTTGTTGAACAAACTCAATTTACAAACTTTAACTGATGAGGATAAGAGAGGACTTGGAGAAAGAGATTACAGCCGAGGAAATTAGGGAATCCATTTTCATCACTGCTGGGGGGAAATCACCAGGGTTAGACGGATTCCCTATTGAATTCTATAGATCCTTTTTACCCAAACGAATTGAACCTCTTTGTAACATGTTTAATTATGCCATAGAGACAGAAAAGCTCCCAGACGCACTTGAACAAACACTGATCACAGTTTTGTTAAAACCTGGGAAAGATCCTCTGCTTTGTGGGTCGTTTAGACCAATATCTTTATTGAACACTTCATATAAGACCCTTTCAAAACCCATAGCTATTAGACTAGATAAGGTTATTCCTGACTTGGTTGATATGGACCAAACAGGCTTTGTAAGAAACCGCTCATCTCCTGATAATATCAGAAGATGATTTATTATGATGCATTATGTAGAGAATGACCAGTAACCTGTAGCGGCGGCATCATTAGATGAGGAAAAACTTTTGACCACATAGAATGGAACTACCTGTGTGAAGTTTTACAGAGGATGAATATTGGCCCTAAGTATGTAGGTCTGGTTAGATAGGATGAATATTGGACCAGAGTATGTAGGTCTGATTAGATTACTGTGCAAATGTCCAGTAGCTCAGATCCTGACTAATGGAAATGTTTCCTCCCAGTTCTCCCGATCACGTGGCACAAGACAGGATTGCCCCGCTAGTCCTCTCCTTTCTTCTTTGGCTATAGAGCCACTGGCAGAAGCTTCTAGATCTCATCCATCCATCCATGGTGTTCCTATAGAGCCACTGGCAGAAGCTTCTAGATCTCATCCATCCATCCATGCTGTTCCTATAGAGCCACTGGCAGAAGCTTCTAGATCTAATCCATCCATCCATGCTGTTCCTATAGAGCCACTGGCAGAAGCTTCTAGATCTCATCCATCCATCCATGGTGTTCCTATAGAGCCACTGGCAGAAGCTTCTAGATCTCATCCATCCATCCATGCTGTTCCTATAGAGCCACTGGCAGAAGCTTCTAGATCTCATCCATCCATCCATGGTGTTCCTATAGAGCCACTGGCAGAAGCTTCTAGATCTCATCCATCCATCCATGCTGTTCCTATAGAGCCACTGGCAGAAGCTTCTAGATCTCATCCATCCATCCATGCTGTTCCTATAGAGCCACTGGCAGAAGCTTCTAGATCTCATCCATCCATCCATGCTGTTCCTATAGGTGGGCGCCAACATCAGGTCTCTCTATATGCTGATGACATTTCGCTTTACCTCACTAAACCAGAAATTTCACTCCGAGCATTAGTTGACATCCTGAAAGAATATGGGACCTTTTCAGGATATAAAATCAACCTATCGAAGACTATAATTATTTCTTTTAACAGGGCAGCTATGCAGAACCGAATCTTAGACCAGCCGTTTTCTTGGAGACCTCAGAAAATGACATATCTTGGATTGCAAATTCCTTCTGAAATGATGAAGACGTATCAACTGAACTACACTCCACTTCTCAAAAAGGTTGGGGAAGAATTGGATAGATGGTGGGATTGACCCATTTCTCTTGTTGGGCGGGTCAATTTTGTGTAAGATGAATATATTACCAAAATTCTTGTCCCTATTTTCAAACCTTGCCCTTTCCTATTCCAAATGTTTTTTTCAAACAACTTAATAGGAAGGTTTCTTAATTTCTGTGGAAAGGGAAACACCCCCCAGAGTGAAACTCACAACGTTATGCTAACCATCCTCATAAGGAGAGCTCTACCTGACCTCCAGTTGTATTACTGGGCATCTCAGTTAAAGGCTGTACGGCTAAATACAACAACAGGGTCACCCTCTTGGAGACAGACAGAGGAAGAGGGTCTGTCCCCTGTTACATTGGCATCTATACCTTATAGTAGTGGAGGAAGACTGTCTGTCCCCTGTTACATTGGCATCTATACCTTATAGTAGTGGAGGAAGAGTGTCTGCCCCCTGTTACATTGGCATCTATACCTTATAGTAGTGGAGGAAGAGGGTCTGTCCCCTGTTACATTGGCATCTATACCTTATAGTAGTGGAGGAAGAGTGTCTGTCCCCTGTTACATTGGCATCTATACCTTATAGTAGTGGAGGAAGAGGAAGAGTGTCTGTCCCCTGTTACATTGGCATCTATACCTTATAGTAGTGGAGGAAGAGTGTCTGTCCCCTGTTACATTGGCATCTATACCTTATAGTGGTGGAGGAAGAGGGTCTGTCCCCTGTTACATTGGCATCTATACCTTATAGTGGTGGAGGAAGACTGTCTGTCCCCTGTTACATTGGCATCTATACCTTATAGTAGTGGAGGAAGAGTGTCTGTCCCCTGTTACATTGGCATATATACCTTATAGTGGTGGAGGAATATTGTCTGTCCCCTGTTACATTGGCATCTATACCTTATAGTAGTGGAGGAAGAGTGTCTGTCCCCTGTTACATTGGCATCTATACCTTATAGTAGTGGAGGAAGAGTGTCTGTCCCCTGTTACATTGGCATCTATACCTTATAGTAGTGGAGGAAGACTGTCTGTCCCCTGTTACATTGGCATCTATACCTTATAGTAGTGGAGGAAGAGTGTCTGTCCCCTGTTACATTGGCATCTATACCTTATAGTAGTGGAGGAAGAGTGTCTGTCCCCTGTTTCATTGGCATCTATACCTTATAGTAGTGGAGGAAGAGTGTCTGTCCCCTGTTACATTGGCATCTATACCTTATAGTGGTGGAGGAAGAGTGTCTGTCCCCTGTTACATTGGCATCTATACCTTATAGTGGTGGAGGAAGAGTGTCTGTCCCCTGTTACATTGGCATCTATACCTTATAGTAGTGGAGGAAGAGTGTCTGTCCCCTGTTACATTGGCATCTATACCTTATAGTAGTGGAGGAAGAGTGTCTGTCCCCTGTTTCATTGGCATCTATACCTTATAGTAGTGGAGGAAGAGTGTCTGTCCCCTGTTACATTGGCATCTATACCTTATAGTGGTGGAGGAAGAGTGTCTGTCCCCTGTTACATTGGCATCTATACCTTATAGTAGTGGAGGAAGAGTGTCTGTCCCCTGTTACATTGGCATCTATACCTTAAAGTAGTGGAGGAAGAGTGTCTGTCCCCTGTTACATTGGCATCTATACCTTATAGTAGTGGAGGAAGAGTGTCTGTCCCCTGTTACATTGGCATCTATACCTTATAGTAGTGGAGGAAGAGTGTCTGTCCCCTGTTACATTGGCATCTATACCTTAAAGTAGTGGAGGAAGAGTGTCTGTCCCCTGTTACATTGGCATCTATACCCTATAGTAGTGGAGGAAGAGTGTCTGTCCCCTGTTACATTGGCATCTATACCTTATAGTAGTGGAGGAAGAGTGTATGTCCCCTGTTACATTGGCATCTATACCTTATAGTGGTGGAGGAAGAGTGTCTGTCCCCTGTTACATTGGCATCTATACCTTATAGTAGTGGAGGAAGAGTGTCTGTCCCCTGTTACATTGGCATATATACCTTATAGTAGTGGAGGAAGAGTGTCTGTCCCCTGTTACATTGGCATCTATACCTTATAGTGGTGGAGGAAGAGTGTCTGTCCCCTGTTACATTGGCATCTATACCTTATAGTAGTGGAGGAAGAGTGTCTGTCCCCTGTTACATTGGCATCTATACCTTCTAGTGGTGGAGGAAGAGGGTCTGTCCCCTGTTACATTGGCATCTATACCTTATAGTGGTGGAGGAAGAGTGTCTGTCCCCTGTTACATTGGCATCTATACCTTATAGTAGTGGAGGAAGAGTGTCTGTCCCCTGTTACATTGGCATCTATACCTTATAGTAGTGGAGGAAGAGGGTCTGTCCCCTGTTACATTGGCATCTATACCTTATAGTAGTGGAGGAAGAGTGTCTGTCCCCTGTTACATTGGCATCTATACCTTATAGTAGTGGAGGAAGAGGGTCTGTCCCCTGTTACATTGGCATCTATACCTTATTGTGGTGGAGGAAGAGTGTCTGTCCCCTGTTACATTGGCATCTATACCTTATAGTGGTGGAGGAAGAGTGTCTGTCCCCTGTTACATTGGCATCTATACCTTATAGTAGTGGAGGAAGAGTGTCTGTCCCCTGTTACATTGGCATCTATACCTTATAGTAGTGGAGGAAGAGTGTCTGTCCCCTGTTACATTGGCATCTATACCTTATAGTGGTGGAGGAAGAGTGTCTGTCCCCTGTTACATTGGCATCTATACCTTATAGTAGTGGAGGAAGAGTGTCTGTCCCCTGTTACATTGGCATCTATACCTTATAGTAGTGGAGGAAGAGTGTCTGTCCCCTGTTACATTGGCATCTATACCTTATAGTAGTGGAGGAAGAGTGTCTGTCCCCTGTTACATTGGCATCTATACCTTATAGTAGTGGAGGAAGAGGGTCTGTCCCCTGTTACATTGGCATCTATACCTTATAGTGGTGGAGGAAGAGTGTCTGTCCCCTGTTACATTGGCATCTATGCCTTATAGTAGTGGAGGAAGAGTGTCTGTCCCCTGTTACATTGGCATCTATACCTTATAGTAGTGGAGGAAGACTGTCTGTCCCCTGTTACATTGGCATCTATACCTTATAGTAACCCACCTAAAGCCTTGCTAGGTCTCATACACAACCCTTTCATTAAAAACACTTATATTGATTGAAGTCCGTAAACAAACAGAAGGACATAGATCTATATATGAACAAACACCTTTCTATAATAACCCCATCTTACCCAAAACCCTGAGAGATGGCATTACATTTTCTTGGTTCAACAAAGGAATTCAAACATTTGGTCATCTGTATAGAGAAGGTGAACTACTATCCTTTCAACAACTGGCATCTCGTTTTCAGTTACCTCAAACTCATTTCTTCTCAGTACCTACAGGTTAGGCATTATATTACATTATATTGGAGCAGGACTCTAACCCGGACACTTATAAGAAGTCCCGCTATGCCCTCCGACGAACCATCAAACAGGCAAAGCGTCAATACAGGACTAAGATTGAATCGTACTACACCGGCTCCGACGCTCGTCGGATGTGGCAGGGCTTGCAAACTATTACAGACTACAAAGGGAAGCACAGCCGCGAGCTGCACAGTGACACGAGCCTACCAGACGAGATAAATGTGGTGCCAGGATAACAACCTCTCCTTCAACTTGATCAAGACAAAGGAGATGATTGTGGACTACAGGAAAAAGAAACCGAGCATGCCCCCATTTTCATCGACGGGGCTGTAGTGGAGCAGGTTGAGAGCTTCAAGTTCCTTGGTGTCCACATCACCAACAAACTATCATGGTCCAAACACACCAAGACAGTCATGAAGAGGGTACGACAAAGCCTATTCCCCCTCAGGAGACTGAAAAGATTTGGCATGGGTCCTCAGATCCTCAAAAAGTTCTACAGCTGCATCATCAAGAGCATCCTGACTGGTTGCATCACTTCCTGGTATGACAACTGCTCGGCCTCCGACCGCAAGGCATTACAGAGAGTAGTGCATAAGGCCCAGTACATCACTGGGGCCAAGCTTTCCTGCTATCCAGGACCTCTATACCAAGCGGTGTCAGAGGAAGGCCCTAAAAACTGTCAAAGTCTCCAGCCACCCTAGTCATAGACTGTTCTCTCTGCTACCACATGGCAAGCGGTACCGGAGCGCCAAGTCTAGGTCCAAAAGGCTTCTTAACAGCTTCTACCCCCAAGCCATAAGACTCCTGAACAGCTAATCAAATGGCTACCTGGACTATTTGCACTGTTCCCCCCCACCAGCCCCTCTTTTACGCTGCTGCTACTCTCTGTTTATTATCTATGCATAGTCATGTTAGCTCTACCTACATGTACATAAAACCTCAATTACCTCAACTAACCTGTGCCCCTGCACATTGACTCTGTACCGGTACCCCCTGTATATAGCCTCGCTACTGTTATTTTTTACTTAACACTTATTTTTCTTAAAACTGCATTGTTGGTTAAGGGCTTGTAAGTAAGCATTTCGGCGCATGTGCCAAAGACCATTGTATTTTATTTTATTTGAAGTGGCATGATGACCTTGGTCTCATTGTTGAGGATGAGAAATGGGCAAAGCTCTTTATAGATGCTCAGCGTCTTTCATTTAACACAAGGCTCAAGTTGATGCAATTCAATATTTTACATAGGGTCTCCTTTACCCCAGAGAGACTGTAAAATATCAATTCTACATATTCATCATTATGCCCAAGGTGTAAAACGGAGGTGGCCACTGTCCTGCCCTGAACTAGGCAATTGTTGGGAAGACATTATCCAGATGTTATCACAGGACACTAATATGACTGTACCACTAGATCCTTCCCTTGTTCTTCTTGGAGATGACTCTGTTCTACCAGTTAATATTGGAGATGACTCTGTTCTACCAGTTAATATTGGAGATGACTCTGTTCTACCAGTTAATATTGGAGATGACTCTGTTCTACCAGTTAATACTGGAGATGACTCTGTTCTACCAGTTAATATTGGAGATGACTCTGTTCTACCAGTTAATATTGGAGATTACTCGTTCTACCAGTTAATATTGGAGATGACTCTGTTCTACCAGTTAATATTGGAGATGACTCTGTTCTACCAGTTAATACTGGAGATGACTCTGTTCTACCAGTTAATATTGGAGATGACTCTGTTCTACCAGTTAATATTGGAGATGACTCTGTTCTACCAGTTACTATTGGAGATGACTCTGTTCTACCAGTTAATACTGGAGATGACTCTGTTCTACCAGTTAATATTGGAGATGACTCTGTTCTACCAGTTAATATTGGAGATGACTCTGTTCTACCAGTTAATATTGGAGATGACTCTGTTCTACCAGTTAATATTGGAGATGACTCTGTTCTACCAGTTAATATTGGAGATGACTCTGTTCTACCAGTTAATATTGGAGATGACTCTGTTCTACCAGTTAATATTGGAGATGACTCTGTTCTACCAGTTAATATTGGAGATGACTCTGTTCTACCAGTTAATATTGGAGATGACTCTGTTCTACCAGTTAATACTGGAGATGACTCTGTTCTACCAGTTAATATTGGAGATGACTCTGTTCTACCAGTTAATATTGGAGATGACTCTGTTCTACCAGTTAATACTGGAGATGAAAAAATAAGCTGTTATGGGACTGTTTTATTTACTATAATTCTATTACTAATTAAATGTATTGTGGGAAACAAAAACATGCTATGAGTTACAGAAGGCCTTTAGAATAATATCCTTGAATCTATCCAAGTTGATGAGTGGGAAACAAACTGATGCCAGTCAGCCTCACAGCCGGCCCATCAAAACTAGACCTGAACTATACCTCAACTCATTTCACACATGATAAGAGTTAGCCTATAGACCAGATTACATTGACAATAATCTGATGAGTGACAATATTATCAGTGGTCAAATTGTACATGAAGAGATGGACGCATCTTGTAATTGACAGACGCAGGGAAAGGAGCATCTCTTTATCAAATCCTCCTTCAGAGTCACATGCAGGTAAAACATTTGGATTTCTATATAGTATCTGAAAGAGGTGCAGCTCTATCTTCTTTCAACAATATCTGTGCTGTATGTTGCATATGACCACTCCAGCAGCAGCATTGCTCTGGCAACTAAGCAAAAACTAGTAACATAATACAATTAAAATATGCTATTCTGTCGTTAATGGATGTATGGCCAATAGAAACCAGATAGAAACTGATAATGATGCATGTGACTTCAGTTTTGGTTAGCCGCAGGCCAGAGGTGGATGAACGTAGTGCCCTCGTTTGGGTGTAGGGTCTGATCAGAGCCTGAAGGTAAGGAGGTGCCATTCCCCTCACAGCTCCGTAGGCAAGCACCATGGTTTTGTCGTAGATGCGAGCCTCAACTGGAAGCCAGTGGAGTGTGCGGAGGAGCGGGGTGACATGAGAGAACTTGGGAAGGTTGAACACCAGACGGGCTGCAGCATTCTGGATAAGTAAGGGTTAAATGGCACAGGCAGGGAGCCCAGCCAACAGCAAATTGCAGTAATCCAGATGGGAGATGACAAGTGCCTGGATTAGGACCTGTGTCGCTTTCTGTGTAAGGTAGGGTCGTACTCTGCAAATGTTGTAGAGCATGAACCTGCAGGATCGGGTCACCGCTTTGATGTTAGCGGAGAACGACAGGGTGTTGTCCAGGGGTCACGCCAAGGCTCTTTGCACTCTGGGAAGAGGACACAATGGGGTTGTCAACCGTGATGGCGAGATCATTGAGCGGGCAGTCCTTCCCCGGGAGGAAGAGCAGCTCCGTCTTGCCGAGGTTCAGCTTGAGGTGGTGATCCGACATCCACACTGATATGTCTGCCAGACATGCAGAGATGCGATTCGCCACCTGGTTATCAGAAGGGGGAAAGGAGAAAATTAATTGTGTGTCATCTGCGTAGCAATGATAGGAGAGACCATGTGAGGATATGACAGAGCCAAGTGACTTGGTGTATAGAGAGAATAGGAGAGGGCCTAGAAATGAGCCCTGGGGGACACCAGTGGTGCGGAGACAGATTCTCGCCATGCCACCTGGTAGGAGCGACCTGTCAGGTAGGATGCAATCCAAGAGTGAGCAGCGCCGGAGATGCCCAACTCGGAGAGGGTGGAGAGGAGGATCTGATGGTTCACAGTATCAAAGGCAGCAGATAGGTCTAGAAGGATAAGAGCAGAAGAGAGAGTGTTAGCTTTAGCAGTGCGGAGAGCCTCTGTGACACAGAGAAGAGCAGTCTCAGTTGAATGACCAGTCTTGAAACCTGACTGGTTTGGATCAAGAAGGTCATTCTGAGAGAGAGCAGGAGAGTTGGCTAGAGACGGCACGCTCAAGAGTTTTGGAGAGAAAAAAAAGAAGGGATACTGGTCTGTAGTTGTTGACATCAAAGGGATCGTGTGTAGGTTTTTTGAGGAGGGGTGCAACTCTCGCTCTCTTGAAGACGGAAGGGACATGGCCAGCGGTCAAGGATGAGTTGATGAGCGAGGTGAGGTAAGGGAGAAGGTCTCCGGAAATGGTCTGGAGAAGAGAGGAGGGGATAGGGTCAAGCGTGGTCCTCTGTAGCTCAGCTGGTAGAGCACGGCGCTTGTGACGCCAAGGTAGTGGGTTCGATCCCCGGGACCACCCATACACAAAAAAATAAATAATGTATGCACTAATGACTGTAAGTCGCTTTGGATAAAAGCGTCTGCTAAATGGCATATTATTATTAATATTATTATAAGCGGGTAGGTTGTTGGGCAGCCGGCCATCACAAGTCGCAAGATTTCATCTGGAGAGAGAGGGGAGAAAGAAGTCAAAGCATAGGGTAGGGCAGTGTGAGCAGGACCAGCGGTGTCATTTGACTTAATAAATGAGGATCGGATGTCGTCAACCTTCTTTTCAAAATGGTTGACGAAGTCATCCACATAGAGGGAGGAGGGAGGGGGAGGAGGAGGAGAATTCAGCAGGGAGGAGAAGGTGGCAAAGAGCTTCCTAGGGTTAGAGGCAGAGGCTTGAAATTTAGAGTGGTAGAAAGTGGCTTTAGCAGCAGAAACAGAGGAAGAGATTGTAGAGAGGAGGGAGTGAAAAGATGATAGGTCCGCAGGGAGTCTAGTTTTCCTCCAATTCCGCTCGGCTGCCCGGCGCCCTGTTCTGTGATCTCGCAATGAGTCGACAAGCCACGGAGCAGGAGGGGAGGACCGAGCCGGCCGGTAGGATATGGGACATAGAGAGTCAAAAGATGCAGAAAGGGAGGAGAGGAGGGTTGAGGAGGCAGAATCAGGAGATCGGAGGGAGGAGGATTTAGCAGAGGGAAGAGATGATATGATGGAAGTGGAGAGAGTAGCAGGAGAGAGAGAGCGAAGGTTACGACGGCACAATACCATCTGAGTAGGGACAGAGTGAGTAGTGTTGGAGGAGAGCGAGAGAGAAAAGGATACAAAGTAGTGGTCGGAGACTTGGAGGGGAGTTGCAGTGAGATTAGTAGAAGAACAGCATCTAGTAAAGATGAGGTCAAGCGTATTGCCTGCCTTGTGAGTAGGGGGGAACGGTGAAAGGGTGAGGTCAAAAGAGGAATGGAGTGGAAAGAAGGAGGCAGAGAGAAATGAGTGAAAGGCAGACGTAGGGAGGTTAAAGTCACCCAGAACTGTGAGGGGTGAGCCATCCTCAGGAAAGGAACTTATCAAGGCGTCAAGCTCATTGATGAACTCTCCAAGGGAACCCGGAGGGTGATAAATGATAAGAATGTTAAGCTTGAATGGGCTAGTGACTGTAACAGCATGGAATTCAAATGAGGAGATAGACAGATGGGTCAGGGGGAAAAGAAAGATTGTCCACTTGGGAGAGATGAGGATTCCTGTGCCACCGCCGCGCTGACCAGATGCTCTAGGGTTATGTGAGAACACATGATCAGACGAGGAAAGAGCAAAAGGAGTAGGAGTGTGGGTGCTGACGGAAACTTCTTGGTGCTGACGGAAACATGGATTACCACAGAAAACACTAATTTTCTGTGGTAATCCATGTTTCCGTCAGCACCAAGAAGTCGAGGGACTGGAGGGTAGCATAGGCTGCCGGAGACGTCGAACTCCACGTTGGTCGTGCGCGCAGGGACCACCAGATTAGAGTGGCAGCAGCCACGCGGTGTGAAGCGTTTGTATGGCCTGTGCAGAGAGGAGAGAACAGGGATCGACAGACACATGTCCTTACACCAGCATGTAGAAGCCTGATGGCCCTTTTTACCACAGGCTGGACAATCCATGTCCTTACACCATCATGTTGACACCTGATGGCCCTTTTTACCACAGGCTGGACAATCCATGTCCTTACACCAGCATGTTGATACTTGATGTCCCACCTTGCCACAGTGGAAGCATGTGACTTGATTTCCCGGTCTCTGATTTTCAGTTGAAACTCCTTTTTCTATGATCAAGTTTTATTTTATTTTAAAGGAACACAGACAAGAACAAATAGCAGCAGGAATGTTTATACAACTAGAGACACAATACTGTTAAAATATATATCAGAACAAATAGCAGCAGGAATGGTTATACAGCTAGAGACACAATACTGTTAAAATATATATCAGAACAAATAGCAGCAGGAATGGTTATACAGCTAGAGACACACTACTAATAAAATATACATCAGTATGTTATGGAAACTAGTTATTGCAGATAAATACAATTATAATAAACCACATATACAATCACCCACCTCAGCTGCATCAGCCCACCCTCCAACCCCTCCTGGGACCACCCCAACCCACACTCCAACCCCTCCTGGGACCACCCCAACCCACCCTCCAACCCCTCCTGGGACCACCCCAACCCACCCTCCAACCCCTCCTGGGACCACCCCAACCCACCCTCCAACCCCTCCTGGGACCACCCCAACCCACCCTCCAACCCCTCCTGGGACCACCCCAACACACCCTCCAACCTCTCCTGGGACCACCCCAACCCACCCTCCAACCCCTCCTGGGACCACCCCAACCCACCCTCCAACCCCTCCTGGGACCACCCCAACCCACCCTCCAACCCCTCCTGGGACCACCCCAACCCACCCTCCAACCCCTCCTGGGACCACCCCAACCCACCCTCCAACCCCTCCTGAGACCACCCCAACACACCCAACCTGATCTCCATTAAATTAAATACTAAATCAAGGTACACATTTGCACAAAAATTATAATGAACGGTCAATCTGTTGGGTAAAACCCACAACAGGAGTTATTTTATGGTTTCAGCTGCATTTGTTGTTTGGCCCCATGGATCCTAGCAGTGGATAGTTCTAAATAAATGATATCTATAAAAGTGCTGATCCAATGAGGTGTGGTGGTTGCCATCTTAGTTCCAACATCTTTTTAGCTGCTGTTCAGTGTGTGTCCAGTGTGTGTGTGTGTGTGTGTGTGTTTGTCCAGTGTGTGTGTGTGTGTGTGTGTGTGTATGTGTGTATGAGTGTGTGTGTCATGTGTGTGTGTGTTTGTTTGTGTGTGTGTGTGTCCAGTGTGTATGTGTCCTGTGTGTGTGTATCCAGTGTCTGTGTGATCAGTGTGTGTGTGTTCCCAGTGTGTTTGACACACACACACACACACACACACACACACACACTGGACACAGACACACACACACAGACACACACACACACACACACACACAAACACACACACACACACACACACACACGCACACACACACACACACACTTGGACAAAGTTATATGCTATAGTTATATGCTATAGATCTCCATTTTTATGGAACAGTCTGCCTACCCATGTGAGAGACGCAGACTCGGTCTCAACCTTTAAGTCTTTACTGAAGACTTATCTCTTCAGTAGGTCATATGATTGAGTGTAGTCTGGCCCAGGAGTGTGAAGGTGAACGGAAAGGCTGGAGCAACGAACAGCCCTTGCTGTCTCTGCCGGGCCGGTTCCCCTCTCCACTGGGGTTCTCTGCCTCTAACCCTGTTGCAGGGGCTGAGTCACTGGCTTGCTGGTGCTCTTTCATGCCGTCCCTGGGAGGGGTGCGTCACTTGAGTGGGTTGAGTTACTGACGTGATCTTCCTGTCTGGGTTGGCGCCCCCCCCTTGGTTTGTGCTGTGGTGGAGACCTCTGTGGGCTATACTCGGCCTTGTCTCAGGATTGTAAGTTGGTGGTTGGGGATATCCCTCTAGTGGTGCGGGGGCTGTGCTTTGGCGGAGTGGGTGGGGTTATATCCTTCCTGTTTGGCCCTGTCCGGGGGTTTCTTCGGATGGGGCCACAGTGTCTCCGGACCGCTCCTGTCTCAGCCTCCAGTATTTATGCTGCAGTAGTTTATGTGTCGGGGGGCTGGGGTTAGTTGGTTATACCTGGAGTACTTCTCCTGTCTTATCCAGTGTCCTGTGTGAATTTAAGTATGCTCTCTCTAATTCTCTCGTTCTCTCTTTCTCTCTGAGAACCTGAGCCCTAGGACCATACGTCAGGACTACCGGGCATGATGACACCTTGCTGTCCCCAGTCCGCCTGGCCTTGCTGCTATTCCAGTTTCAACTGTTCTGCCTGCGGCTACGAAACCCCTACCTGTCCCAGACCTGCTGTTTTCAACTCTAAATGATCGGCTATGAAAAGCCAACTGAGAGACCTGAGCCCTAGGACCATACGTCGGGACTACCGGCCGTGGTGACTCCTTGCTGTCCCCAGTCCGCCTGGCCTTGCTGCTATTCCAGTTTAAACTGTTCTGCCTGCGGTTATGGAACCCCTACCTGTCCCAGACCTGCTGTTTTAAACTCTAATGATCGGCTATGAAAAGCCAACTGAGATTTATTCCTGATTATTATTTGACCATGCTTGTCACTCATGAACATTTTTGAACATCTTGGCATGGTTCTGTTATAATCTCCACCCGGCACAGCCAGAAGAGGACTGGCCACCCCTCATAGCCTGGTTCCTCTCTAGGTTTCTTCCTAGGTTTTGCCTTTCTAGGGAGTTTTTCCTAGCCACCGTGCTTCTACACCTGCATTACTAGCTGTTTGGGGTTTTAGGCTGGGTTTCTGTACAGCACTTCGAGATATTAGCTGATGTAAGAAGGGCTATATAAAATAAAATTGATTGATTGATTGATTGATTGATGCTGACTGTGTGTGTGTGTGTGTGTTTGTGTCCAGTGTGTGTGTGTTTCTAGTGCTGTGTGTGTGTGTGTGTGTGTTCAGTGTGTGTGTTTGTGTTCAGTGAGTGTGTGTCCAGTGTGTGTGTGTGTGTGTGTGTGTGTGTGTGTGATGTTTGACACAGGGACACCGAGGACCCCAAACCCCAAAGGTCACCAAAGGAGTCAACATCATCAACCCTAAACCCTGGATAGAGGGGCTCAGTGAATGTGGTGTAGAATGTGTTCAGGTGGGTCAGTGTGTCAGAGGAGACTCTGTAGAAGGACAGAGTGCCGGCTGGCCAGTCCAGATACAGTCCTACTCTGTGGGAGCTGGAGGGGGGGACGTCTATGGTAGTGGACTTATTATTGTGCCAGGCATAGTAACTGTTGCCAGAGCAGTAAACACTCCAGGACTTGTCATTGTATCCAATCCCACAGTCATCACCCCATCCTCTCCTGCTGATTCCTTTATATGTCACTCCTATACCAGCCCCTCTCCCACTCCACTCTACCTCCCAGTAACAGCGCCCAGTCAGACCCTCTCTACACAGCACCTGTCTACAGCTCACAAATCTCTCTGGGTGATCAGGATACAGCTGCTTCAGACCCTTCCTACATGTCACCTTTCTGTTCTCCTCAGACAGAGAGAGGAGTCTGTTTACTGTGTTTAGGTCCAGTGTGAGATCACAGACATCTGATGGATGAAACCAGACACAATATTAGAAACATCAACATCCTGAACACACACATCCTGAACACACACACACACACACACACACATCCTGAACACACACACACACACACACCCTGAACACACATACACATTTCTAATGTAACAGGAACACGCCACACACATACACACAGACACACACATTGTCAAAGCAACAACTTCGGTGTCCCTGATTTGTGCTTCTGTAGAACTACAGCTGATATTTAATATGACCAAATAAGTAATGATGGTGGTCTTTGACTTTGACTTCACTTGAATTAAGACTTATTCTTCGTCATATTCTTCACAGCAGTCAACACTCACATTTTCTAAGTCCAGGTTTCATTGTGTTCTCTCCACCATGTTCCACACTGTATCGGTAAGCAGAAGAACAGACAGTCATTGAGTTATACTCGTGAACTCACACACACACACACACACACACACACACACACACACACACATACACACACACACACAAACACACACAGTCAGCACATAACTCTGCCCAAGTGTGTGTGTGTGTGTGTGTGTGTGTGTCCACTGTGTGTGTGTCCAGTGTGTGTGTGTGTCCAGTGTTTGTGTCCTTTGTGTGTGTGTTTGTGTGTGTATGTTTGTGTTCAGTGTCAAACATTCAAAGTTATGTTACACACACACAGTCTTTATATAACTTAGTCCAAGTGGTGGTCAGAATGTTTGTCTTAACTAGCCTGATAACTCCAACATGTCTGATATGAACATTGACATAAACCCTCTACATACTTGAGTTTCTCCAGTCTGCAGTGTGGATCCTCCAGTCCAGCAGAGAGCAGTCTGACTCCTGAGTCTCCTGGGTGATTGTAGCTCAGGTCCAGCTCTCTCAGGTGTGAGGGGTTTGACTTCAGAGCTGAGACCAGAGAAGCACAGCCTTCCTCTGTGACTAGACAGCCTGACAGACTGCAAAGAGTCAAATCATATTAAAACCACACTGCTATTTTTTGGTGGTGAGTGATTTTCTTCCTGTGAGTAGATAACATGTTTCTAAACACAACTACATTAATCCTGATGATGACATGATTGAGAAAGATCATTAATTAATCATGAATAATAATGAGTGAGAAAGTTACAGAGGCTACAACAAAACATGCTAACCTCTCACCATTACCATCAAATAAACGGTGACATTCTGTACTGTTGCCTAATATGAAACATAACAGACCCCAGAGTCTCCAGTTTACAGTGGGGATTCCCCAGGACAGCAGAGAGCAGCTTCACTCCTGAATCCTTCAGGTCATTGTTACTCAGGTCCAGCTCTCTCAGGTGTGAGGGGTTTGACTTCAGAGCTGAGACCAGAGAAGCACAGCCTTCCTCTGTGACTAGACAGCCTGACAGCCTGCAAAGAGTCAAATCATATTAAAACCACACTGCTATTCTTTGGTGGTGAAAATAGTGGCAGTATATTATTTCAACATTTTCAGATATATCAGTGTCCTGAAACCTGCCATATCTATTCATAAATGAATGTATCATGATTATAAATGACACGTTATTAAAATTATTGCGTGTAGAGAGAAAAATATGAAGTAAAAATATTTGAATAGTCTGACCAGAGCAGTTTAAAAGCAGTATCAGTTAAAAGACAGACAGTGAGGTATCTGATTTAGATTGTATTGAGGATACAGTCCACACCATATCTAGTTTGACAGTGAAGATTACATTTTCAATGTGGCTCTGTACTCCAGCATTTTGGATTTGAGATCAAATTTTTAATGAGGTGACAGTATATAATGTCACCTTTTATTTGAGGGTATTTTAATACATATCTGATTCACCGTTTAGAAATGAAAGGACTTTATGTATCTATTCCCCCCATTTGAAGAAGTCATACGTATTCTGACCATTTGACTTATAATGCATTAAAGTAGTCAAAAGTTGAGTATTTGTCCCAAACTGGTTGGTTGCATTTGCAGTTTGTTTTGGTTGTGTTTTGGGTTATGTTTTGTCCAATAGTAACTGAATGGTGGATGATGACTGGAGTAATTTTCTGTCTAAGAGAGTAGATAACATGTTTCTAAACACTACTAAATGAATCCTGATGATGCCATGATTAAGAAAAATCATGAATGAATCATGAATAATAATGAGTGAGAAAGTTACAGAGGCTACAACAAAACATGCTAACCTCTCACCATTACCAATAACAGAGGGGGTATGATCCTTGTTCCTCTGTAACTTTCTCATTCATCATCATTCACGATTCATTCATGATTATTCATGATCATGGTAGCATCCACATGAATGTAGAAGTGTTCAAAAACATCTTCTATTCTTACTGACAATACAAGTGAAGTGACTCCAAAATGACAGGACATTATTAACCATTCAATTTCTATCTGTGGGTAAGGAATATGGGACCAAATACTAAACTTATGACTACTTTAATACAATATAAGTGAATAGGTCCAAATTATTAAGACTTATTCAAAAGGGAGAACTAGACACAGAAAGTGTTTTCATTTCTTAACAATAACACAGATATGTATGAATACCCTCAAATAAAAGGTGACATTATATACTCTCACCTAATATGAAACATTATATCTCATATCCAAAATGCTGGAGCATAGCACCAAATGTAAAACTGTAAGCTTCACTGTCCAAACACATATGGTGTGGACTATGTGTGCCTGGTAAACACATGTGGATCTGGTGAACAGTTATCACTTGTTGACCAACTACAGGAATACTGACCTCAGAGTCTCCAGTTTACAGTGGGGATTCCCCAGGACAGCAGAGAGCAGCTTCACTCCTGAATCCTTCAGGTCATTGTTACTCAGGTCCAGCTCTCTTAGGTGTGAGGGGTTTGACTTCAGAGCTGAGACCAGAGAAGCACAGCCTTTCTCTGTGACTCCACAGCCTGACAGCCTGCAAAGTGTCAAATCATGTTAAACCCAACCTACTATTCTTTGGTGGTGAGTAATTTTATTTCTAAGTGAGTAGATAACATGTTTCTAAACACTACTATATTAATCCTGATGATGACATGATTGAGAAAGATCATGAGTGAATCACGAATAATAATGAGTGAGAAAGTTACAGAGGCTACAACAAAACATGCTAACCTCTCACCATTACCAATAACAGAGGGGGGATGATCCTTGTTCCTCTGTAACTTTCACATTCACTTTAATACAATATAAGTGAATATGTCCAAATTATTAAGACTTTTTCAAATGGGAGAACTAGACACATAAAGTGCTTTCATTTCTTAACAATAACACATATACGGATGAATACCCTCAAATAAAAGGTGACATTATATACTCTCACCTAATATGAAACATTATATCTCATATCCAAAATGCTGGAGCATAGCACCAAATGTAAAACTGTAAGCTTCACTGTCCAAACACATATGGTGTGGACTATGTGTGACTGGTAAACACATGTGGATCTGGTGAACAGTTATCACTTGTTGACCAACTACAGGAATACTGACCTCAGAGTCTCCAGTTTACAGTGGGGATTCCCCAGTCCAGTAGAGAGCAGCTTCACTCCTGAATCCTTCAGGTCATTGTTACTCAGATCCAGCTCTCTCAGGTGTGAGGGGTTTGACTTCAGAGCTGAGACCAGAGAAGCACAGCCTTCCTCTGTGACTAGACAGCCTGACAGCCTGCAAAGAGTCAAATCATATTAAAACCACACTGCTATTCTTTGGTGGTGAAAATAGTGGCAATATATATATTTTTTTTTATTCAGATATATCAGTGTCCTGAAACCTGCCATATCTATTCATAAATGAATGTATCATGATTAGAAATGACACGTTATTAAAGTATTGCTTGTAGAGAGAAAAATATAAAGTAAAAATATTTGAGTAGACTGACCAGAGCAGTTTAAAAAGCAGTATCAGTCAAAAGACAGACAGTGAGGTATCAGATTTAGATTGTATTGAGTATACAGTCCACACCATCTCTATTTTGACAGTGAAGCCAACATTTTAAATGTGGCTCTATACTCCACCATTTTGGATTTGAGATCAAATGTTTCATATGAGGTGACAGTATATAATGTCACCTTTTATTTGAGGATATTTTAATACATATCTGTTTCACCGTTTAGAAATGAAAGTACTTTATGTATCTAGTCCCCACAGTTGAAGAAGTCATAAGTATTCTGACCAATTCACTTATAGTATATTAAAGTAGTCAAAAGTTTAGATGCACCTAACATGAAACATTCTATCTCAAATCCAAAATGCTGGAGCATAGCACCAAATTTAAAAACTGTAAGCTTCACTGTCCAAACACATATGGTGTGGACTATGTGTCCCTTTTAAACACATGTGGATCTGGTGAACAGTTATCAGTTGTTGACCAACTACAGGAATACTGACCTCAGAGTGTCAAGTTTACAGTGGGGATCCCCCAGTCCAGTAGAGAGCAGCTTCACTCCTGAATCCTTCAGGTCATTGTTAGTCAGATCCAGCTCTCTCAGGTGTGAGGGGTTTGACTTCAGAGCTGAGACCAGAGAAGCACAGCCTTCCTCTGTGACTAGACAGCCTGACAGCCTGCAAGAGTAAAATCATATTAAAATCACACTGATATTCTTTGGTGGTGAAAATATATTTTTTCTACATTTTCAGATACATCAAAGTCCTGAACCCTGACATATCTATTCATATCTGTATATATAAACACACTACTACCTGTCAAATGTTTAAACACACCTACTCATTCAAGTGTTGTTATTTTTTTTATTAAAATGTTTTACATTGTAGAATAATAGTGAAGACATCAAAACTATGAAATAACACATACGGGATCATGTAGTAACCAATGAAGTGTTAAACAAATCAATATATATATTTTTATTTGAGGTTCTTCAAATAGCCACCCTTTGCCCTGATGACAGATTTGCACACTCTTGGCATTCTCTCAACCAGCTTAATGAGGTAGTCACCTGGAATGCATTTCAATTAACAGGTGTGCCTTCTTAAAAGTACATTTGTGGAATGTCTTTACTTCTTAATGCGTTTGAGCCAATCAGTTATGTTGTGACAAGGTAGGGGGGGTATACAGAAGATAGCCCTATTTGGTAAAAGACCAAGTCCATTTTATGGCAAGAACAGCTCAAATAAGCAAAGAGAAATGACAGTCCATTATTACTTTAAGACATGACGGTCAGCCAATACGGAACATTTCAAGAACTTTTAAAGTTTCTTCAAGTGCAGTCACAAAAACCATCAAGCGCTATTATGAAACTGCCTCTCATGAGGACCGCCATAGGAATGGAAGACCCAGAGTTACTTCTGCTGCAGAGGATAAGTTCATTAGAGTTACCAGCCTCAGAAATTGCAGCCCAAATGCTTCACAGAGTTCAAGTCACAGACACATCTCAACATCAACTGTTCAGAGGGGACTGTGTGAATCAGGCCTTCATGGTCGAATTGCTTCAAAGAAATCACTACTAAAGGACACCAATAATAAGAAGAGACCTGCTTGGGCCAAGAAAGACGAACAATGGACATTACACCGGTGGACATTTGTCCTTTGGTCTGGAGTCCAAATTTGAGATTTTTGGTTCCAACCGCCGTGTCTTTGTGAGAAGCGGTGTGGGTGAACGGATGATCTCCGCATGTGTAGTTCCCACTGTAAAGCATGGAGGAGGAGGTGTTTTGGCGTGGGGGATCTTTGCTGGTGACACTGTCTGTGATTAATTTAGAATTAAAGGCACACTTAACCAGCATGGCTACCACAGCATTCTGCAGCAATACGCCATCCCATCTGATTTGTGCTTAGTGGGACTATCATTTGTTTTTCAACAGGACAATGATCCAACACATTCTGTTCTTTCACCTAATATGAAACATTTTATCTCAATTGCAGAATTCTGGACCATAGCGCTAAATTTAAAACTGAAAGCTTCACTGTCCAAACACATATGGTGTGGACTATGTGTGCCTGGTAAACACATTTGGATCTGGTGAACAGTTATCACTTGTTGACCAACTATAGGAATACTGACCTCAGAGTCTCCAGTTTACAGTGGGGATTCCCCAGTCCAGCAGCGAGCAGCTTCACTCCTGAATCCTTCAGGTCATTGTTCCTCAGATCCAGCTCTCTCAGGTGTGAGGGGTTTATCTTCAGAGCTGAGACCAGAGAAGCACAGCCTTCCTCTTTGACTAGACAGCCTGACAGCCTGCAAGATTAAAATCATATTAAAATCACACTGATATTCTTTGGTGGTGAAAATATATTTCTTCAACTTTTTCAGATACACCAGAGTCCTGAAACCTGACATATCTATTCATATATGTATATATACACACTACCAGTCAAAAGTTTAAACACACTTGCTCATTCAAGTGTTGTTTTTTTTTTATGACTATTTTTTACATTTTAGAATAATAGTGGAGACATCAAAACTATGAAATAACAAATATGGAATCATGTAGTAACCAAAAAAGTGTTAAACAAATCAAAATATATTAAATATTTAAGATTCTTCAAATAGCCACCCTTTGCCTTGATGACAGATTTGCACACTCTTGGCATTCTCTCAACCAGTTTCATGAGTTAGTCACCTGGAATGCATTTCAATTAACAGGTGTGCCTTCTTAAAAGTACATTTGTGGAATTTCTTTCCTTCTTAATGCGTTTGATCCAATCAGTTATGTTGTGACAAGGTAGGTGGGGTATACAGAAGATATCCCTATTTGGCAAAAGACCAAGTCAATATTATGGCAAGAACAGCTCAAATAGGCAAAGAGAAACGACAGTCCATCATTACTTTAAGACATGAAGGTCAGTCAATACGGAAAATGTCAAGAACTTTGAACGTTTCTTCAAGTGCAGTCGCAAAAACATCAAGCGCTATTATGAAACTGCCTCTCATGAGGACCGCCACAGGAATGGAAGACCCAGTTACTTCTGCTGCAGAGGATAAGTTCATTAGATTTACCAGCCTCAGAAATTGCAGCCCAAATAAATGCTTCACAGAGTTCAAGTCACAGACACATCTCAACATCAACTGTTCAGAGGGGACGATGTGAATCAGGCCTTCATGATCGAATTGCTGTAAAGAAATCACTACTAAAGTACATCTATATGAAGAAGAGACCTGCTTGGGCCAAGAAACACGAGCAATGGACATTACACCGGTGGATATTTGTCCTTTGGTCTGGCGTCCAAATTTGAGATTTTTGGTTCCAACCGCCGTGTCTTTGTGAGAAGCGGT
The DNA here is from genome assembly GCF_964263955.1 of Coregonus lavaretus. NCBI lineage: Eukaryota > Metazoa > Chordata > Actinopteri > Salmoniformes > Salmonidae > Coregonus > Coregonus lavaretus. The sequence continues at coordinate 23,805 of NW_028161873.1, forward strand.
GTGGGTGAATGGATGATCTCCGCATGTGTAGTTCCCACCGTAAAGCATGGAGGAGGAGGTGTTTTGGTGTGGGGGATCTTTGCTGGTGACGCTGTCTGTGATTTATTTAGAATTCAAGGCACACTTAACCAGCATGGCTACAACAGCATTCTGCAGCAATACACCATCCCATCTGGTTTGGGCTTAGTGGGACTATCATTTGTTTTTCAACAGGAAAATGATCCAACACATTCTGTTCTGTCGCCTAATATGTAACATTTTATCTCAATTGCAGAATTCTGGACCATAGCGCTAAATTTAAAACTGAAAGATTCACTGTCCAAACACAAATGATGTGGACTGTGTGTGCCTGGTAAACACATGTGGATCTGGTGAACAGTTATCACTTGTTGACCAACTACAGGAATACTGACCTCAGAGTCTCCAGTTTACAGTGGGGATTCCCCAGTCCACCAGAGAGCAGCTTCACTCCTGAATCCTTCAGGTCATTGTTAGTCAGATCCAGCTCTCTCAGGTGTGAGGGGTTTGACATCAGAGATGAGACCAGAGAAGCACAGCCTTCCTCTGTGACTAGACAGCCTGACAGCCTGCAAGTGTAAAATCATATTAAAACCACACTGATATTCTTTGGTGGTGAAAATATATTTCTTCAACTTTTTCAGATACATCAGAGTCCTGAAACCTGACATATCTATTCATATATGTATATATATACACACTACCAGTCAAAAGTTTAAACACACTCACTCATTCAAGTGTTGTTGTTTATTTAATGACTATTTTTTACATTGTAGAATAATAATGAAGACATCAAAACTATGAAATAACACATATTGAATCATGTAGTAACCAAAGAAGTGTTAAACAAATCAAAATATAATTTATATTTGAGATTCTTCAAATAGCCACCCTTTGCCTTGATGGCAGCTTTGCACACTCTTGCCATTCTCTCAACCAGCTTCATGAGGTAGTCACCTGGAATTCATTTCAATTAACTGGTGTGCCTTCTTAAAAGTTAATTTGTGGAATTTATTTCCTTCTCAATGTGGTTGAACCAATCAGTTGTGTTGTGACAAGGTAGGGGGTGTATACAGAAGATAGCCCTATTTGGTAAAAGACCAAGTCCATATTATGGCAAGAACAGCTCAAATAAGCAAAGAGAAATGACAGTCCATCATTACTTTAAGACATGAAGGTCAGTCAATACGGAACATTTCAAGAACTTTGAACTTTTCTTCAAGTGCAGTCGCAAAAACCATCAAGCGCTATGATGAAACTGGCTCTCATTAGGACCGCCAAAGGAATGGAAGACCCAGAGTTACCTCTGCTGCAGAGGATAGGTTCATTAGAGTTACCAGCCTCAGAAATTGCAGCCCAAATAAATGCTTCACAGAGTTCAAGTCACAGACACATCTCAACATCAACTGTTCAGAGGGGACTGTGTGAATCAGGCCTTCATGGTCGAATTGCTGCAAAGAAATCACTACTAAAGGACACCAATAATAAGAAGAGACCTGCTTGGGACAAGAAACACAAGCAATGGACATTTCACCGGTGGACATCTTTCCTTTGGTCTGGAGTCCAAATTTGAGATGTTTGGTTCCAACCGCCGTGTCTTTGTGAGAAGCGGTGTGGGTGAACGGATGATCTCCGCATGTGTAGTTCCCACCGTAAAGCATGGAGGAGGAGGTGTTTTGGTGTGGGGGATCTTTGCTGGTGACACTGTCTGTGATTTATTTAGAATTCAAGGCACACTTAACCAGCATGGCTACAACAGCATTCTGCAGCAATACGCCATCCCATCTGGTTTGGGCTTAGTGGGACTATCATTTGTTTTTCAACAGGACAATGATCCAACACATTCTGTTCTGTCGCCTAATATGAAACGTTTTATCTCAATTCCAGAATTTTGGACCATAGCGCTAAATTTAAAACTGAAAGCTTCACTGTCCAAACACAAATGATGTGGACTGTGTGTGCCTGGTAAACACATGGATCTGGTGAACAGTTATCACTTGTTCACCAACTACAGAAATACTGACCTCAAAGTCTCCAGTTTACAATGGGGATTCCCCAGTCCAGCAGAGAGCAGCTTCACTCCTGAATCCTTCAGGTCATTGTTCCTCAGATCCAGCTCTCTCAGGTGTGAGGGGTTTGACTTCAGAGCTGAGACCAGAGAAGCACAGCCTTTCTCTGTGACTCCACAGCCTGACAGCCTGCAAAGAGTAAAATCATATTTAAAGCACAATGCTATTCTTTGGTGGTGAAAATAGTGACAGTATATTTTTTGCAACATATTCAGATATATCAGTGTCCTGAAACCTTCCATATCTATTCATAAATGAATGTATCATTATTAGAAATTATCATAATATTGCTTGTAGAGAGAAAAATGTATAGTATGAATATTTGAGTAGACTGACCAGACCAGTTTAAAAAGCAGTATCAGTCAAAAGACAGACAGTGAGGTATCAGATTTAGATTGTATTGAGTATACAGTCCACACCATATCTATTTTGACAGTGAAGCTAACATTTTAAATGTGGCTCTGTACTCCAGCATTTTGGATTTGAGATAAAATGTTTTATATGAGTTGACAGTATATAATGTCACCTTTTATTTGAGGGTATTTTCATACATATCTGTTTCACCGTTTAGAAATGAAAGCACTTTATGTATCTCGTCCCCCATTTGAAGAAGTCAAACGTATTCTGACCAATTCACTTATAGTGTATTAAAGTAGTCAAAGGTTTAGTATTTGGTCCCAAACTCGTTGGTTTCATTTGCAGTTTGTTTTGGTTGTGTTTTGGGTTATGACTATGTGTGCCTGGTAAACACATGTGTATCTGGTGAACAGTTATCACTTGTTGACCAACTACAGGAATACTGACCTCAGAGTCTTCAGTTTACAGTGGGGATTCCCCAGTCCAGCAGAGAGCAGCTTCACTCCTGAATCCTCCAGGTCATTGTTACTCAGGTCCAGCTCTCTCAGGTGTGAGGGGTTTGACATCAGAGCTGGGACCAGAGAAGCACAGCCTTTCTCTGTGACTCCACAGCCTGATAGCCTGACGAAGAGATCATCATGATTTCACAAACACACTGTTAATTTAACACCAGTAGTGTAGAAGGACAATGGCAGATGCATTTGGTTTATTCTCTCAAACAACATATAGATTAATCTTCTGTCTCCTAGAATTGTATGGTCATATTGTTATACTAATGTGAACATCAATGCAGTGATTCAATAGGTTATTCAAAATAATATTATATACTGTACATATTATAATATATATTTTTCTCTAAACTGAATATTTCTTCCTGATGATTAGTACTTAAATATAATTGTATGTACTCACAGAGCAGCTCTGGAGGCTTTGACCACTGGCAGCAGCCTCAGAAGACCTTCCTCTGATCTGGAGTATTTCTTCAGGTCAAACACATCCAGTTCCTTTTCTGAAGTCAGCAACACAAAGACCAGAGCTGACCTCTGTGCAGGTGACAGTTTGGCTTCTGAGAGACTTCCTGAGCTCAGGTAACTTTGGATCTCCTCCACTAGAGAATGGTCATTCAGTTCATTCAGACAGTGGAACAGATTGATGCACCTCTCTGGAGAGGGATTCTCCCTGATCTTCTCCTTGATGTACTTGACTGTTTCTTCATGGCTCTGTGAGCTGCTTCTTGTCTCTGTCAGTAGACCTCGTAAGTGCTTCTGATTGGACTCCAGTGAGAACCCCAGAAGGAAGCGGAGGAAAAGGTCCAGGCTTCCTGTCTCACTTTGTAAGGCTTTATCCACAGCACTCTTGTAGAAAGTAACTGCAGACTTGTCTCTGAACAGCGCAAAAATGTTGCTGGACGCTGATTGAGGTTCATCAATTAGATTTTCATTGTTGTTGATGAATGAGAGGAACACATATACAGCAGCCAGAAACTCCTGAATGCTCAGATGCACGAAGCAGTACACCTTGTCCTGGTACAGACCACATTCCTCTTTAAAGAGCTGTGTGCACAATCCTGAGTACACTGAGGCATCATTGACATCAATGCCAGCCTCTTTCAGGTCATTTTCATAGAAAATCAGATTGCCATTCACAAGCTGTTGAAAAGCCAGTTTTCCCAGTGACAGAATGCTCTCTTTATTCCAGTGTGGACCTGTCTCTTCTTTCCCAAGATACTTTTCATTCTTCTGTTTGGTATGAAACTCCACAAGGTGTGAGTACATCTCAGTCAGAGTCTTGGGCATCTCTTCTCTCTTATGTTTCAACATGTGTTCAAGGACTGTTGCAGAAATCCAACAGAAGACTGGAATGTGGCACATGATGTGGAGGCTCCTTGATGTCATGTGTGAGATGATTCTGCTGGCCATGTCCTGATCACTGAATCTCTTCCTGAAATATTCATCCTTCTGTGGGTCATTGAACCCTCGTACCTCTGTCACCTGGTCAACACACCCTGAAGGGATCTTATTGGCTGCTGCAGGTCTGGTAGTTATCCAGAGGAGAGCAGAGGGAAGCAGATTTCCCTTGATGAGATTTGTCAGCAGAACATCCACTGAGGTTGACTCTGTGACGTCACAACAGATCTTGTTCTTCTGGAAGTCTAGGGGCAGTCGGCACTCATCCAGACCATCAAAGACGAACAGAACTTTGTACTTGTCGTAGTTGGAAATTCTTGATTCTTTGGTTTCCATTGAGAAGTGATTGAGAAGTTCAATCAGAGTGTGTTTTTCCCCTTTCATCAAATTCAGCTCCCGAAAAGGGAATGAAAATACAAATTGGACATCCTGATTTGCTTTTCCTTCAGCCCAGTCCAGAATGAACTTCTGCACAGAGACTGTTTTTCCAATGCCAGTGACTCCCTTTGTCAGCACAGTTCTGATAAGTTTGTCTTGTCCAGTTAAGGGATTGAAGATGTCGTTACATTTGATTGGAGTCTCTGGTCTTGCTTGTTTCCTGGTTGTCTCAATCTGTCTCAGCTCATGTTCATTATTGACCTCTCCTGTCCCACCCTCTGTGATGTAGAGCTCTGTGTAGATCTTATTGAGAAGTGTTGGGTTTCCTTGTTTAGCGATCCCCTCAAATACACATTGAAACTTCTTCTTTAGATTAGATTTGAGTTCACGTTGGCAAATCACAGCAAGCTCATCTGAATGAAGAAATAACACATTGGATATTAATATTACGTCTGTTTTAATGTCTACAGTATTCTAGGACTGTTATACCTTTTTTAATTATAATAATTTCTTCGCTTAACTGACTGTATAAATGTGTAAATGTTTTCATAATGCATTACAGACTGGTGTGACTGATTATATTATTATTGGTATTATCTCTCTCTCTCTCTCTCTCTCTCTCTCTCTCTCTCTCTCTCTCTCTCTCTCTCTCTCTCTCTCTCTCTCTCTCCGTCTCTCTCTCTCTCTCTCTCTAAATGAATCAACACAACATATTCCAATGCTACTTGATGAGGTCACTAGGTGTTGTGTTAAGGCTGCTACAATTTCATTGAGTTACACAGCTACTTTAGCTGTACTTTAGCTACAGCTTTTAAATGTTCGTTATAAAACAGCAGTCAACATGAGGCAGACAGCTCTTACTTTTCTCCAGTGTGTCAGCAAGCTCCTTCTGGTTCATTTTCCTCAGGACGTGCAGTGTGATCTTCAGAGCCCCCTCTCTGGCACTGCTCTCCTGCTTCTCATCTTCAGCATCCACCACTTCCTTATCCTGCTTCTGACTCTCAAAGCCTTCTGGGAGTTCTGGACTAAGAATCCTCTTGAACATCTTCAGCTCGTTCTTCACAAATGTCATAATATTCTCTTCAAGCAACTGAAATAAATCAAGTAAATAAGTTCAGCAAGAGAAGAAATGCTTTCTCATTAACACATTAATGAATGATTGACAGATCAACTTTACTTGAGGTAAACAAAAACAAATGTACATAACAGGACCACATACACTGAATATGGAGTCCAGGTCTGTTTGATGACTCTCGGAAGACTGACCACTGAGAATCTCTGTTTCTGATCTCTGCTGTTGGTTTCTGTGGACAAAACACTGAGATTACATTTCCTCACCCAGACACACACACACACAGTTTTAGGACTATAAAAATTGAAAAGATTTAGCCTATGGATTGTGAAAACAACAAAAATAAATGGGAAAATGGGAGTGGAGAAATGACTAGAGACAGTGTTGTTTAACTGACTATGAGTTCTTCTTACCTTTGTTCAGTAAAAAAATCTGAACTCTATAGGAGGACTCATAGACCGGTCGCTCTTCATGGACACACAGCTGTCTACCCTACCCTAGAATTATGGTAAGGGGTAAGGCTAAAATAGGTTATAAGTAGGGTAAGAGTTTCTGTTTAGCACGTTGTGACATCTGCTGGTGTAAAAAGGGCTTTATAAATACATTTGATTGATTGTTAGGTTCAGGGTTTTTAAGGCAAAAAACTGTATGGGGTTTTAGCACTCTTGCTCCTCCTTGTGGCCGTATGTGGGTACTACATAACTCACGACACCTGCTAGGCTCATAATCTTAGTTAGCAACTGCGTCAGATCTACAAATCAATGAGCTAGACCACCCGATTAGACAACAATCACCCCATTATACCCATTTGGTTTGCAACTCAGTGAACCTGCGCAGCATTCGCTCAATTCAATGCCAACGAACGAAGATTTCGATGCATATCAAATTACCCAGCAGCCATTTAGAAACAACAAGTTGTCAAAAAAATGGTATTCTGGCTGTTTATCGGCCACATCTTGAAAAAGAGGACAGTTTTGCTTAGATTGTACACTTTTTTCTTAAAACAAATATGGTTAACCATGAACAGAAAATGTGTAATGGCTATGCGCCAGCCATCGCTTCTTAGACTGTGGATCACCACAGCGTGTACTCAGGTGAACAGTGAGTGCGCGAACCAAGTAGCTGTAACCTTCTTAATAATAAGTTACCTGAGGTAAACCTACAGGGTTAATGCTCACCATGTAGCCGTGACCTTGTTAATAATAAGTTACCTGAGGTAAACCTACAGGGTTAACGCTCACTAAGTAGCCGTAACCTTGTTAATAGTAAGTTACCTGAGGTAAACCTACAGGGTTAACGCAGGCAGGTCTCATTGATAACAATAGTGAAGCTGGCATTGTGACGCAGAACAATGAGCTGGGAATAGAATGTTCAGAAGGCGAGTCGGTGCCACGGAGCTCAATAGAACTAATAGGAGCTGGTAGGGTGAAAGATGCCCTAAAATAAGGCCTGTTTTAATTTTTTAAGTAATGGCGTGTCAGCTAATAGTCTTGGAAGGATCCTGCTTGATTCTGTAAGTAGAATTGTTTTAACTTGTAAACTGTGTTGGTTCTGTCTCAAATCAAATCAAATCAAATTTTATTGGTCACATGCGCCGAATACAACAGGTGCAGATATTACAGTGAAATGCTTACTTACAGCCCTTAACCAACAGTGCATTTATTTTAAACAAAAAAGTAAGAATAAAACAACAACAAAAAAGTGTTGAGAAAAAAAGAGCAGAAGTAAAAATAAAGTGACACTAGGGAGGCTATATATACAATAGAATAAAGTGACAGTAGGGAGGCTATATATACAGGGGGGTACCGTTGCATAGTCAATGTGCGGGGGCACCGGCTAGTTGAGGTAGTTGAGGTAATATGTACGGCTAGTTGAGGTAGTTGAGGTAATATGTACATGTGGGTAGAGTTAAAGTGACTATGCATAAATACTTAACAGAGTAGCAGCAGCGTAAAAAGTATGGGGTGGGGGGGCAGTGCAAATAGTCCGGGTAGCCATGATTAGCTGTTCAGGAGTCTTATGGCTTGGGGGTAGAAGCTGTTGAGAAGTCTTTTGGACCTAGACTTGGCACTCCGGTACCGCTTGCCGTGCGGTAGCAGAGAGAACAGTCTATGACTAGGGTGACTGGAGTCTTTGACAATTTTGAGGGTCTTCCTCTGTCTTCCTCTGTCTGTCAAAGTTAGAAAGCTACCCAGTCTGCTTAAAAAGCGATTGCTACCCATTCACACTGGCCAGACACTTATTTTGTTCTCTGCAGATTACAACTCAATAGGAGGGGGAGTGGCTACACTTGTCTCTCTAGGTGGTATGTATATAAGCGAGGCCTGGCTAATTTACTAGCGTGTCAACTAAAAGGAGGGGAAGTGGCTACACTTGTGCTAGGCGATTAGCTTAGTGTTATTAGCACAACCTCTTTGTTCAGTGGCAGCTGTCTGTGGCAGCTGTCCCCAAAACGAAGACTGTCCCTGAAACGAAGACAGTTCTGCCAAATTGTTCTGCGGGAGTTAGTCGAGGGAGGCCCCGCTCTCTCGCTTCCCCAGATGTTTAATGAATTTCATTCCGATCTCTTTTGCATTATTGTAGCCTTTTCTGTAGCCTGTCAACTATGTGTCTGTCTATCCCTGTTCTCTCCTCTCTGCACAGGCCATACAAACGCTTCACACCGCGTGGCTGCTACCACTCTAATCTGGTGGTCCCTGCACGCGCGACCCACGTGGAGTTCCAGGTCTCCTGTAGCCTCTGGAACTGCCGTTCTGCGGCCAACAAGGCAAAGTTCATCTCAGCCTATGCTACCCTCCAGTCTCTCGACTTCTTGGCGCTGACGGAAACATGGATTACCACAGAAAACACTGTTACTCCTACTGCTCTTTCCTCGTCTGATCATGTGTTCTCGCATACCCCGAGAGCATCTGGTCAGCGCGGCGGTGGCACAGGAATCCTCATCTCTCCCAAGTGGACATTCTCTCTTTTCCCCCTGATCCATCTGTCTATCTCCTCATTTGAATTCCATGCTGTCACAGTCACTAGCCCATTCAAGCTTAACATCCTTGTCATTTATCACCCTCCAGGATCCCTTGGAGAGTGAAACAATGAGCTTGACGCCTTGATAAGTTCCTTTCCTGAGGATGGCTCACCCCTCACAGTACTGAATGACTTTAACCTCCCTTCGTCTGCCTTTGACTCATTTCTCTCTGCCTCCTTCTTTCCACTCCTTTCCTCTTTTGACCTCACCCTTTCACCATCCCGCCCTACTCACAAGGCAGGCAATACGCTTGACCTCATCTTTACTAGATGCTGTTCTTCTACTAATCTCACTGCAACTCCCCTCCAAATCTCCGACCACTACTTTGTATCCTTTTCTCTCTCGCTCTCCTCCAACACTACTCACTCTGCCCCTACTCAGATGTTAATGCGCCGTCGCAACCTTCGCTCTCTCTCCCGCTACTCTCTCCTCTTCCATCCTATTATCTCTTCCCTCTGCTAAATCCTTCTCCCGCCGGTCTCCTGATTCTGCCTCCTCAACCCTCCTCTCCTCCCTTTCTGCATCTTTTGACTCTCTATGTCCCCTATCCTCCCGGCCGGCTCGGTCCTCCCCTCCTGCTCCGTGGCTTGACAACTCATTGCGAGCTCACAGAACAGGACTCCGGGCAGCCGAGCGGAAATGGAGGAAAACTAGACTCCCTGCGGACCTGGCATCTTTTCACTCCCTCCTCTCTACTTTTTCTTCCTCTGTTTCTGCTGCTAAGGCCACTTTCTACCACTCTAAATTTCAAGCATCTGCCTCTAACCCTAGGAAGCTCTTTGCCACCTTCTCTTCCCTGCTGAATCCTCCTCCTCCTCCCCCTCCCTCCTCCCTCTCTGTGGATGACTTCGTTAACCATTTTGAAAAGAAGGTTGACGACATCCGATCCTCATTTATTAAGTCAAATGACACCACTGGTCCTGCTCACACTGCCCTACCCTATGCTTTGACTTCTTTCTCCCCTCTCTCTCCAGATGAAATCTTGCGACTTGTGACGGCCGGCCACCCAACAACCTGCCCGCTTGACCCTATCCCCTACTCTCTTCTCCAGACCATTTCCGGAGACCTTCTCCCTTACCTCACCTCGCTCATCAACTCATCCTTGACCGCTGGCTATGTCCCTTCCGTCTTCAAGAGGGCGAGAGTTGCACTCCTCCTCAAAAGACCTACACTCGATCCCTTCGATGTCAACAACTACAGACCAGTATCCCTTCTTTCTTTTCTCTCCAAAACTCTTGACCGTGCCGTCTCTAGCCAACTCTCCTGCTATCTCTCTCAGAATGACCTTCTTGATCCTAACCAGTCAGGTTTCAAGCCTGGTCATTCAACTGAGACAGCTCTTCTCTGTGTCACGGAGGCTCTCCGCACTGCCAAAGCTAACTCTCTCTCCTCTGCTATTATCCTTCTAGACCTATCTGCATCCTTTGATACTGTGAACCATTAGATACTCCTCTCCACCCTCTCCGAGTTGAGCATCTCCGGCGCTGCTCACTCTTGGATTGCATCCTACCTGACAGGTCGCTCCTACCAGGTGGCGTGGCAAGAATCTGTCTCCGTACCACATGCTCTCACCACTGGTGTCCCCCAGGGCTCAGTTCTAGGCCCTCTCCTATTCTCTCTATACATCAAGTCACTTGGCTCTGTCATATCCTCACATGGTCTCTCCTATCATTGCTACGCAGACGACACACAGTTAATTTTCTCCTTTCCCCCTTCTGATAACCAGGTGGAGAATCGCATCTCTGCATCTCTGGCAGACATATCAGTGTGGATGTCGGATTACCACCTCAAGCTGAACCTCGGCAACACGGAGCTGCTCTTCCTCCCGGGGAAGGACTGCCCGCTCCATGATCTCGCCATCACGGTTGACAACTCCGTTGTGTCTTCCTCCCAGAGTGCAAAGAACCTTGGCGTTACCCTGGACAAGACCCTGTCGTTCTCTGCTAACATCAAAGCGATGACCCGATCCTGCAAGTTCATGCTCTACAACATTCGCAGAGTACGACCCTACCTTACACAGAAAGTGGCACAGGTCCTAATCCAGGCACTTGTCATCTCCCGTCTGGATTACTGCAACTCGCTGTTGGTTGGGCTCCCTACCTGTTCCATTAAACCCCTGCAACTTATGCAGAACGCTGCAGCCCGTCTGGTGTTCAACCTTCCCAAATTCTCTCACATTACCCTGCTCCTCCGCACACACCACTGGCTTCCAGTTGAAGCTCGCATCTACGACAAAACCATGGTGCTTGCCTACGGAGCTGTGAGGGGAACGGCACCTCCTTACCTTCAGGCTCTGATCAGACCCTACACCCAAACGAGGGCACTACGTTCATCCACCTCTGGCCTGCTAGCCCCCCTACCTCTATGGAAGCACAGTTCCCGCTCAGCCCAGTCAAAGCTATTCACTGCTCTGGCACCGCAATGGTGGAACAAGCTCCCCCACTACGCCAGGACAGCGGAGTCACTGACCACCTTCCGGAGACACTTGAAACCCTACCTCTTTAAGAAATACCTGGAATAGTATAATAGTAATCCTTCTACCCCCCCCCTTTACTACCACTGTCTTTTGTCTAAACTAACACCTGACTTATTTTACCTGCTAGCACTGACTTGTTTAAAGAAATGTACTTATTGTGATCGAGATGTAGTTGTCCCTGATTGCACTGACTTTGCTCACAGCTACTTGTTTGAAGAAGTGTACTTACTGTGATCAAGATGTGGTTGTCCCACTGGCTATAAGGTGAATGCACCAATTTGTAAGTCGCTCTGGATAAGAGCGTCTGCTAAATGACGTAAATGTAAATGTAAATAAAGAGGGACAGAAGGTGAAACTTGACCAGAGCGACTCACATATTGGTGCATTCACCTTATAGCCAGTGGGATAACCACTTTACAATATTTTTTTATTTTTTTTTGGGTGGGGTGGGGTGGGGTGGGGTAAGGGGGGGTAGTGGTGGATGCAATTAACTAGTTTTTATCAGAACAAAACAGTTGTTAAAAATGTCACTTGAGGCGCACCAAAAATAATATTCAAAAGTTTGGTCCTTGGACACAGAGGAGTTAAACACTAAAGTTACTGTCCATCTAGTGAAGAGAGGAGAACCGGACAGAGGAAGCGTAGGCCAGCATCCGTCAACGAGAGAGGGAGAAGCCCTCCACGGTATTTAACAGGTGGAAGAAACAACCAGGGAGCTCCATCGGTCCACAAGAAATGCAGGCAGCCGGTGATGATGTAGTGGTAGCTAGGATAACTAGGATGCTACTGGTAAAGTAGCTAACTAGCTTACCTAGCTGTACCGACTAGCTTGGCTAACTAGCAGGTCGTTCGTCTGTCCCTCGTCTAGAGGATGATGACGAATCCGGTGAACCACAAAATGAAACAAGGATAGCGTGTGAAAAGGATCTGGCTACACTCACTACTATCCCTGACCAAAAAGCAAACTGAACAATAAACTTCGATGTCTGTACAGTCGTGGTCAAAAGTTTTGAGAATGACACAAGTATTCGTCTTCACAAAGTTCGCTGCTTCAGTGTTATGAGATATTTTTGTCAGATGTTACTATGGTATACTGAAGTATAATTACAAGCATTCCATAAGTGTCAAAGGCTTTTATTGACAATTACATTAAGTTGCAAGAGTCAATATTTGCGGTGTTGACAATTCTTTTTCAAGACCTCTGAAAACCGCCCTGGCATGCTGTCAATTAACTTCTGGGCCACATCCTGACTGATGGTAGCCCATTCTTGCATAATCAATGCTTGGAGTTTGTCAGAATTTGTGGGTTTTTGTTTGTCCACACGCCTCTTGAGGATCGACCACAAGTTCTCAATGGGATTAAGTTTTGGGGAGTTTCCTGGCCATGGACCCAAAATGTCGATGTTTTGTTCCCCGAGCCACTTAGTTATCACTTTTGCCTTATGGCAAGGTGCTCCACCATGCTGGAAAAGGCATTGATCATCACCAAACTGTTCTTGGATGGTTGGGAGAAGTTGCTCACAGAGGATGTGTTGGTACCATTCTTTATTCATGGCTGTGTTCTTAGGCAAATTTGTGAGTGAGCCCACTCCCTTGGCTGAGAAGCAACCCCACACATGAATGGTCTCAGGATGCTTTACTGTTGGCATGACACAGGACTGAGGGTAGCGCTCACCTTGTCTTCTCCGGACAACCTTTTTTTACGGATGCCTCAAACAATCGGAAAGGGGATTCATCAGAGAAAATGACTTTACCCCAGTCCTCAGAAGTCCAATCCCTGTACTTTTTGCAGAATATCAGTCTGTCACTGATTTTTTTCCTGGAGAGAAGTGGCTTCTTTGCTGCCATTCTTGACACCAGGCCATCCTCCAGAAGTATTTTCCTCACTGTGCATGCAGATGCACTCACACCTGCCTGCTGCCATTCCTGAGCAAGCTCTGCACTGGTGGTGCCCCGATCCCGCAGCTGAATCAACTTTAGGAGATGGTCCTGGCGCTTGCTGGACTTTCTTGGGCGCCCTGTCGCCTTCTTCACAACAATTGAACCTCTCTCCTTGAAGTTCTTGATGATCCGATAAATTGTTGATTTAGGTGCAATCTTACTAGCAGCAATATCCTTGCCTGTGAAGCCCTTTTTGTGCAAAGCAATGATGACGGCACGTGTTTCCTTGCAGGTAACCATGGTTAACAGAGGAAGAACAATGATTTCAAGCACCACCCTCCTTTTAAAGCTTCCAGTCTGTTATTCTAACTCAATCAGCATGACAGAGTGATCTTCAGCCTTGTCAACACTGTCACCTGCGTTAACGAGAGAATCACTGACATAATGGCAGCTGGTCCTTTTGTGGCAGGGCTGAAATGCAGTGGAAATGTTTTGGGAGGATTAAGTTCATTTTCATGGCAAAGAGGGACTTTGCAATTAATTGCAATTCATCTGATCACTCTTCAAGACATTCTGGAGTATATGCAAATTGCCATCATCAAAACTGAGGCAGCAGACTTTGTGAAAATTAGTATTTGTGTCATTCTCAAAACATTTGACCATGACTGTAACGAACTCTGCTCCTAACTGGACAATATCCTTGGCGCCACACCGTACGTGGACGCGGACAGTTCTGTACGGGAACGTGGGCAGTTCCAGAATGCGAACATGAGCAGTGCAACACAATAAACTAAACCCAGTCTTTATAGTGGCTTACATTAGTAAAATGCATTTTTTAAATTATGTAAAACAAACATTCTCCGTTTTTTTATTACAATATTTTGAGATCTGGGCCCGTATCCACAAAGCCTCTCAAAGTAGAAAATTGGTTGTATATTACTGACAATAAAGACTTCTACTCTTATGGGTATAAATTAAAGCTATGCATGAAGCCTCTAGTCCCACCTAGTCGGCAGATATTTAGGACACCTCATGAGCTGTCCTAACCAGTTAAGAGGTACCAGCAGGTGTCTTGATAATACTATAGAATAATGCAGCGAGTCAGTGGTTCCTGTGCCACATGTAATTGCTTTGGAGTGTTTAAAATGTTGTTTATATTTCTATATGATCAATCCATAAATAATATAGACCTACATGCAACCGTATGTCTTGTGCTTTTGGCAATGATTTGTCTATAATAATTATGTATAAGTGATACTATTAATGTCTGCATAGCATGTTGTCTTCATTTTGGCAGATTAACTCATGCTTATTTCTGAAGAGTAACTCAGGTTTTCGCCCAGCGCCTAAGGAGTTGGAGCTGTGGCAGGAGTTGGACCTATGGCAGAAAGGTGGCTGGTTCGAATCCCGGGCCTGGCGCTGGAAAAAATGGGCAGACTTGATCTGACCACTGGAGGGCTGCTGGGTTGACATCCTCAAAACAATCACCTTTCGTTGATCAGAACTCTAGAGGTTTTCTTCACTGAACCTCAAAATATATATATATATATCACTTTTATTGGTTCCATATATTAAGGAAGTGATATAAGCCTTTTTGGTTCTATAAGGAACCTTCTTTTCTAAGTGTATAATAAACACGTTTTTCTTTTGATTATTTAATTACCTACATCATGTTATTTCAAGTTATCCCTTTGGAGCGCAACATCACGTTGTTAAAAAATAATCCGAAGGCATCTAGGACGGAATTTGTGTTCGATGAAAATGTACATTGTATACAAGGGACCCTGATGCCTACTATGAAAAAAATATTTAAAAAAAATGTGTTAGATGAAAATGAACATTGTATGCAAAGTTGTAGGCAACATTATTGACAAGGGACCCTGATGCCTACGATGCCAAAGCTATTTAGAGTTGTTAAACGGGTGTGAAGTGTGTGTTGGTATAACGGTAATATTGTCAAAATTCCGCTTGTAGCAACCATCAGAATTGGTTAAAAAAAATATGGATTCTATTATATTAGGCAATAATGAAGAGTAGGCAAAGTGTTCGTGTCGTGAAAATTCTATCAAATGTCTTCCATTGCAACGAGTCCAGTCAGGGTGCTGCAGAACCCCTGCAGTACCTCCACTGACCCCGGATTGAGGACACCTGATTTAGCAGATGCTCTTATCCAGAGTGATTTACAGTAAGTGCATTCATCTTAAGATAGCTATTTATTTAGTAAATAAACATAATAAATTCTTCATAAAATTGTCATCTCACCTCTTAGCTTTGGTGTCATGTTCCCCAGAGAGACGCATTTTAGAGGCAGGGCCCCCCTCCTCTCTCTCCCCAGAGAGACTCATTTTAGACCACTGACCCCTAAACAGAGATGCAGCATGTTGGTTGTGGTGAACACAGTGACAACTCATTCTAGAATGTCAATTGTTCTCTTTTTACTTTCCTTTCTTTTTACTTTTCTCTTTTTAATTTGAAATTTGAAAATGAATTTTCCCACACAGCAGAACTTGTAACGTATTCAAGGTTTTAAAAGGCTTCTAAAGTTGATCATTTCCACTTTAAAATGTCAGACTTATTTTGCTATCATGAAAAATTTATCAACCCCTTCAAAAAATGTCCATTAATTATAATCCACATAATAATTCACATTTCCTGTTGCTGCAGGATTATTTTCCTGCTGTGAGAAACTGGGTGAAATTAAAATTTGGCATCTGTAAGTGCATTCATTTTACGATAGCTAGGTGTGACAACCACATATCACAGTCATATATACAGGATATACAGTGGGGAGAACAAGTATTTGATACACTGCCGATTTTGCAGGTTTTCCTACTTACAAAGCATGTAGAGGTCTGTAATTTTTATCATAGGTACTGTGAGAGACGGAATCTAAAACAAAAATCTAGAAAATCACATTGTATGATTTTTAAGTAATTCATTTGCATTTTATTGCATGACATAAGTATTTGATCACCTACCAACCAGTAAGAATTCCGGCTCTCACAGACCTGTTAGTATTTCTTTAAGAAGCCCTCCTGTTCTCCACTCATTACCTGTGTTAACTGCACCTGTTTGAACTCGTTACCTGTATAAAAGACACCTGTCCACACACTCGATCAAACAGACTCCAACCTCTCCACAATGGCCAAGACCAGAGAGCTGTGTAAGGACATAGGATACAATTGTAGACCTGCACAAGGCTGGGATGGGCTACAGGACAATAGGCAAGCAGCTTGGTGAGAAGGCAACAACTGTTGGCGCAATTATTAGAAAATGGAAGAAGTTCAAGATGACGGTCAATCACCCTCGGTCTGGGGCTCCATGCAAGATCTCACCTCTTGGGGCATCAATGATCATGAGGAAGGTGAGGGATCAGCACATAACTACATGGCAGGACCTGGTCAATGACCTGAAGAGAGCTGGGACCACAGTCTCAAAGAACCATTTGTAACACACTACGCCGTCATGGATTAAAATCCTGCAGCGCATGCAAGGTCCCCCTGCTCAAGCCAGCGCATGTCCAGGCCTGTCTGAAGTTTGCCAATGACCATCTGGATGATCCAGAGGAGGAATGGGTGAAGGTCATGTGGTCTGATGAGACAAAAATAGAGCTTTTTGGTCTAAACTCCACTCGCCGTGTTTGGTGGAAGAAGAAGGATGAGTACAACCCCAAGAACACCATCCCAACCGTGAAGCATGGAGGTGGAAACATCATTCTTTGGGGATGCTTTTCTGCAAAGGGGACATGATGACTGCACCGTATTGAGGGGAGGATGGATGGGGCCATGTATCGCGAGATCTTGGCCAATAACCTCCTTCCCTCAGTAAGAGCATTGAAGATGGGTCGTGGCTGGGTCTTCCAGCATGACAACGACCCGAAACACACAGCCAGGGCAACTAAGGAGTGGCTCCGTAAGAAGCATCTCAAGGTCCTGGAGTGGCCTAGCCAGTCTCCAGACCTGAACCCAATAGAAAATCTTTGGAAGCAGCTGAAAGTCCGTATTGCCCATTGACAGCCCCGAAACCTGAAGGATCTGGAGAAGGTCTGTATGGAGGAGTGGGCCAAAATCCCTGCTGTAGTGTGGTCAAACCTGGTCAAGACCTACAGGAAACGTATGATCTCTGTAATTGCAAACAAAGGTTTCTGTACCAAATATTAAGTTCTGCTTTTCTGATGTATCAAATACTTATGACATGCAATAAAATGAAAATCAATTACTTAAAAATCATACAATGTGATTTTCTGGATTTTTGTTTTAGATTCCGTCTCTCACAGTTGAAGTGTACCTATGATAAAAATTACAGACCTCTACATGCTTTGTAAGTAGGAAAACCTGCAAAATCGTCAGTGTATCTGTCACGGATTCTGCCGAGGCTGCTCCTCCTCCTTGTTCGGGCAGGTTTCGGCGTTCGTCGTCCCCGGAGTACTAGCTGCCACCGTTGAATGTTTCTTTGTTTGATTGCTTTTGTCTGTCTATTGCACCTGTGTCCGTTTGTGTCTGATTATGTGTTCTATAAGTTGCCTGTTTTGTATTGGTTAGGTTGTGTGTTGTTTTTCGCCTGTCAGTTAGTGCTGCGTGTTTGCTCTGTTTGTTGTTTTGGAGTTTACGCACTGTTTGCGTAATCGCTCGCCTCTGTGTGTTTTTGAGGCCGTTTATTGTATTTTGCCTAGTGGTTTTCTAGTAAACTTTGTTGGACTAAGCTTCGGTGTCCTGCACCTGACTTCCACACCACACTTACATCAGCCCTTGACAGTATCACATACTTGTTCTCCCCACTCTAAACATTCTATTCTAGCTAAACATGGAAATGTAGTGTTTTGCAAAAATAAAAAATTAAACTTTTTCATACACATTTAAAATATATTGTTTTGCAATAAATAATTAAATAATCAGACAAATGTATAATCTATGAATAAAAAAATCTGAGAAAATAAATATTAGCAATAAATTATATTTAAAAAAACACAAAAGTGATATTTTGGGGGATATAGCGTTTTGGAAATAAACATAATACATTCTTCATAAAATTGTCATCTCACCTCTTAGCTTTGGTGTCATGTTCCCCAGAGAGACTCATTTTAGAGGCAGGGCCCCCCTCCTTTCTCTTCCCAGAGAGACTCATTTTAGACCACTGACCCCTAAACAGAGATGCAGCATGTTGGTTGTCGTGAACACAGTGACAACTCTAGAATGTAAATTGTTCTCTTTTACACATGATCTCTTAGAAAAAAAAACATTTACTAATAGACACATCCAAACAGTCAGGTGATTTAATTTAATCACATGAACATTGTTGCATTCCCCAACAAGAAATAAAACATTGTCTCTCAAACAGAAGAAGGAACTAACAAAGAGTCCCTAACAACAACCAAAACGAAACAGGTGGTTTTAGGAGGGGTTCTGAAAGACAGTCATGGAGGTGACCACTGGTGATGGGAAACAGAGGCTTTCTGAACGCTTTCGGGCTTTGACCAAATTGTGCCGAAAATGCCATGGATAGATTTGAGTGCTAATAAACAACATTTAGTTAGAATGTGGGGTTCGCTTTTTGCCTCCAGGTTCGCTATGTATAAAAAAATTATGCATCTGTGGTATTATTTAGGATACTAAATATAGAAGATTATCATAGGTTACACTAAATAAAACACATTATTTAAACAACAATGGGAAGATTTTCAACTATAGCAGGGATTCAATCTTGTGCCTATGTTGATGTCTGATCCAAATCCCCGTCTCTACCTGCTGAGCTACCATTCAGGGGCTATAAACTGGAAGACATCAAACTAAATGTGTAAATAAGGTGTCCAGTAGAGGTCGGTGTTTGAAAAATACTTTCCTTTGAAGAAAGCACCGGCACCAGGGCGAAATCAGTGAGATCTCTCGCATTTTGGAACACATGGCTCGAAAAAGCATGAGATCAAACGAAGCTTCGTACGTCATTATTCATCTGGTAATGTTACCTCGAAACTATCCAAGGCAGCGTTTCAAACACTTAAAAGACTCCCTCTCCCCTCAGCCTGCAAGTTAAGTGGACACTTCTGATGACGTATCATGACGTATGATGAGTTGACACTTGCAGGGCGTGGGAAATGCATGTTACATCTTCAGCCGTTGTAGGAAAGATACACTTAAAACACTCGTAACCCTGAATTCCATCGCTATTGGAAACCGGGCCCAGAGTGACTTACAATACAGTTGCCGTATTGTAGTGTATTTTAGCTTTTAAGACTTGATTTGCCCTAACAACATTTTTTTATGAATTATAATCCACATAATAATTCACATTTTCGTGTTGCTGCAGGATAATTTTTCTGCTGTGAGAAACTGGGTCAAATTAAGATATGGCATCTGTAAGTGCATTTGTCTAAAGATTGCTAAGTGTGACAACCACATATCACAGTCAAATATACAGGATACAAACATCCCATTCCAGCTAAACATTGGATACACAGCGTTTTGCAAAAAAGCACATTTTCATACACATCTAAAGTCTATTAATTAAAAATCTGAGATCAGTAATATTGAAGGTACCCAGTAATATTGAAGGTACCCAAGGCAATCATTTCTGCTGAAAGAAATTGTGGATATAGCGTTTTGGAAATGTACATAATAATTCTTAAACAAAACTGTAATCTCACCTCTTAGCTTTGGTGTCATGTCCCCCAGAGAGACTAATTTTAGAGGCAGGGACCCCCACATCTCTCTCCCCAGAGAGACTCATTTTAGAGGCAGGGCCCCCCTCTTCTCTTTCCCCAGAGAGACTAATTTTAGAGCACTGACCCCTAAACATAGATTTAGAATGTTGGTTGTGGTGAACACAGTGACAACTAATTCTTGAACGTCAATTGTTCTGCATGATTTTATATTATGTAAAGTAGGCTAGGTTATAATATATAATAGCGGTTTGTTAGTGATATGCAGATGGAGGTCTATACCTCAGCTACAGTGGGGGAAAAAAGTATTTAGTCAGCCACCAATTGTGCAAGTTCTCCCACTTAAAAAGATGAGAGAGGCCTGTAATTTTCATCATAGGTACACGTCAACTATGACAGACAAATTGAGAATATTTTTTCCAGAAAATCACATTGTAGGATTTTTTATGAATTTTATTTGCAAATTACGGTGGAAAATAAGTATTTGGTCACCTACAAACAAGCAAGATTTCTGGCTCTCACAGACCTGTAACTTCTTCTTTAAGAGGCTCCTCTGTCCTCCACTCGTTACCTGTATTAATGGCACCGGTTTGAACTTGTTATCAGTATAAAAGACACCTGTCCACAACCTCAAACAGTCACACTCCAAACTCCACTATGGCCAAGACCAAAGAGCTGTCAAAGGACACCAGAAACAAAATTGTAGACCTGCACCGGGCTGGGAAGACTGAATCTGCAATAGGTAAGCAGCTTGTTTGGAAGAAATCAACTGTGGGAGCAATTATTAGGAAATAGAAGACATACAAGACCACTGATAATCTCCCTCGATCTGGGGCTCCACGCAAGATCTCACCCCATGGGGTAAAAATGATCACAAGAACGGTGAGCAAAAATCCCAGAACCACATGGGGGGACCTAGTGAATGACCTGCAGAGAGCTGGGACCAAAGTAACAAAGCCTACCATCAGTAACACACTACGCCGCCAGGTACTCAAATCCTGCAGTGCCAGACGTGTCTCCCCGCTTAAGCCAGTACATGTCCAGGCCCGTCTGAAGTTTGCTAGAGTGCATTTGGATGATCCAGAAGAGGATTGGGAGAATATCATATGGTCAGATGAAACCAAAATAGAACTTTTTGGTAAAAACTCAACTCGTCGTGTTTGGAGGACAAAGAATGCTGAGTTGCATCCACAGAACACCATACCTACTGTGAAGCATGGGGGTGGAAACATCATTCTTTGGGGCTGTTTTTCTGCAAAGGGACCAGGACGACTGATCCGTGTAAAGGAAAGAATGAATGGGGCCATGTATCGTGAGATTTTGAGTGAGAACCTCCTTCCATCAGCAAGGGCATTGAAGATGAAACGTGGCTGGGTCTTTCAGTATGACAATGATCCCAAACACACCGCCCGGGCAACGAAGGAGTGGCTTCGTAAGAAGCATTTCAAGGTCCTGGAGTGGCCTAGCCAGTCTCCAGATCTCAACCCCATAGAAAATCTTTGGAGGGAGTTGAAAGTCCGTGTTGCCCAGCGACAGCCCCAAAACATCACTGCTCTAGAGGAGATCTGCATGGAGGAATGGGCCAAAATACCAGCAACAGTGTGTGAAAACCTTGTGAAGACTTACAGAAAACGTTTGACCTGTGTCATTGCCAACAAAGGGAATATAACAAAGTATTGAGAAACTTTTGTTATTGATCAAATGCTTATTTTCCACCATAATTTGCAAATACATTCATAAAAAATCCTACAATGTCATTTTCTGGATTTTTTTCCCCCCTCATTTTGTCTGTCATAGTTGACGTGTACCTATGATGAAAATTACAGGCCTCTCTCATCTTTTTAAGTGGGAGAACTTGCACAATTGGTGGCTGACTAAATACTTTTTTCCCCACTGTATATTAAAAAATAAATAAATAAACATTTTTGGGGGAAGCATGGCTTCCGTTGGCATCCAAGAAAACATGGCACTGCAAATACAAAGTTGCCAATGTCTCTGCGAACAAGCTAAGTGTAAAAAGATGCTTCAAATGAAATCCGAGGTGACTTTATTGAAATATAAACAGCAGGCTATAGTCCTATTTCAATCATATTGGAATATATTCAGTGTTCAATCCATTGAGTTTTATTTTGCTACTTGTAGGCTACTGTCTGTAATCTGTCTCAATATATTTCATGATGTGTAGCCTAACATGTGCCCAATGATGTGCTGAATCTGTGATTTAGTGCATTTTTATCGGGTAAGCATTAGAATAAGCTCCCTCAATATTTGCAGCCGTAGGTGGTAATATCTCTCTAGGAGCTGATCTGTCATCAGTATTGGGAACTAATTATAATATTATGGAAAGATTTGAATGGAGAAAACTGATCCAAGAGCAGCCGATCTGAGCTCTCCCTTTCTTTTGATCCTATCACTATCGACACATGACCCCAAAAGGCACTTTTATGTTACATCTCATTTGTAAGACAGACTAATCTTTAAAACACTCCTAAAACACTATCCGGAAACCGTACACAGAGCCATTTACAGTACAGATGCCGTATCTTAATTTGATAATCCTGTTGTTGCAGGAATATTCCTGCACAGCAGAAAATGCAAACTTGTAGTGTATTCGAGATTTTAAAAGGCTTCTAAAGTTTGTAATTTCCACTCTTGCACTAATAAAAAAATGAATCTATCCTACAAAAAGTGTCCATTAATTATAATCTCTCAACATAATAATTCAGAATTCCTGTTGTTGCAGGAGTATTTTCCTGCTGTGAGAAACTGGGTCAAATTAAGATATGTCATCTGTAAGTTCATTCATCTTAAGATATATTGGTGAGACAACCACATATCACAGTCAAATATACAAGATACAAACATTCCATTCCCGCTAAACAATGGATATACAAATGTATAGCGTTCATTAAAAAAAATTATATTTTCATACACATCTCAAATCTATTAATAAAACATCTGAGAACAGTAATTTTGCAGGTACCCATAAGCAACCATTTCTGAGGAAAAAACACACATAAAATATTTTTGTATATAGCGTTATGGAAATTCTTAAACAAAATTATCATCTCACCTCTTAGCTTTGATGTCATGTCCCCCAGAGAGACTCATTTTAGAGGCAGGGACCCCCTCCCTTCTCTCCCCAGAGAGACTCATTTTAGAGGCAGGGACCCCCTCCCTTCTCTCCCCAGAGAGACTCATTTTAGACCACTGACGCCTAAACAGAGATGCAGCATGTTGGTTGTGGTGAACACAGTGACAACTCATTCTAGAATGTCAATTGTTCTATTTTATTCAAATGAAACATTTACTAACAGCCACGTCCAAACAGTCAGGTGGTTTAATGCGATCACATGAACATGTAGTCATGACTGATATTTTTCACCTCATCTCTATGTTTAGTGTCAATAATAATAATAATATAATGTGTCACTGTTTGTTAAGGCCAAACTGTTTTGCTTCATGACCAACTGAGGTGTTTTTTGAGTCGCGGCCCACCATAAGGGTTGAACAGTAAAATAACGGTAAGAAAAACACACACAGACCAAAGAATAAGTCAAAAGTATTATCTTGGCAGGGAACAGAAAATGTTTCAAAGCTAATCTCCTGCAATTCCACACATCCTGCCAAGTGTAATGCAATTTTAAAGCAATTCTATGCAATTCTATGCAAGCTGAGATATTTTTTTCAGTTTTTAAGCTAATTTTCTAGAATTCATTATTATTTAAAAAATGTATAAGTCCATTATCTTTTCGACATACTTTATATTTGGTTTTAGTCGTTTAAGTTTATACTGAAAACTAGTATTTCTTTGGGCAATGTCATCCTGCGACCCACCTGGACCCACCAGTAGGTCCCTACAGTCACATAGTCTATTAGTAGCAGGACTTATCACCTTCAAATCGGTTTAAATTCTAAATAACTGAGCATGTAGTGATATTTATATTTTTTTATCCTACGGAGACCATCAGGTCATTCAGCAATATAAAGGATCATATCTCAAGGCTACTCTATTGAATGTTTGGCGACCGAACTTCATAATAATTAGCCTAGACTTAAAAGAGTTTGCCAGTCTTTCCTTCAAATCAACACATTTATCTGATTTCTAATTGTGCAGAGAAATGTGTGCCACAGTTTCTACAGCCATTTTGTAACTGCGTAGGCTACAAGCTTATTTACATATTCACATATTTTGTGACGGTCACTGTTTTCTTGCAAAAGAAGTAGCCTCTATTACAGACTTCAAAAACCTTTTTATATAAATCTCAAATACACTACAAGTTTTAAATTCCCTACATTGCAGGAAAGTTCTCCTGCAACCGGATGATCAAATTCAGATCCTACTTCTGTACAGATATTGTCTTTATCCAAACCAAGGCAGTTTGAGTTAGTAGCGATGAATTTTCAACTGTCCGCTGCTGTTAACCTATGTGATTGGATGTTATAGACCCCCATCTGAACAGTTTCTTTCCCCATGCTGTGGCCCTCACCAACTGGCCATCTGGCCCATAGAGACTAAAGGACTTTACACTCTAAGTTGCACACCACATCTCATTTCAGGGGAAGGTATTGGGAAGTTTGAAAGATAACAGTGAATATGAGACATGGGGGAGGAATTGGGAAGGTTGAAAGATAACATTGAACCCCCCCCCCCCCCCCCCCCTTGCAAGTATCGCAACGCAAACAGGAAGTTAAATTAGTGCTAACTACAGTAGTGTTGAAAAAGCCTTTCCACCCCACTCTTCCCCATCAGTCTCAAGAACAGGACCTGTGGTTTAATGAAGAAACATGTAGATACAACAGAAACAAGATGTGATACTATCAACTTCTCTTTTACCAGAACAGAGACATTTCCCAGAGGAGGCTGGTGGGAAGGGCTATAGGAGGACGGGTTCATTTTTATGGCTGAAATTGAATAAATAAATTACGTGTTTGATACCGTTCCATTAATTCCATTCCAGTCTTTACAATGAGCCTGTCCTCCTATAGCATGCAGGTGTCCATGTTGCTGTGGAGGCAAACTATATATATATAAAAAAAAACTACCTTTAAATGTCCAATGCAGCCGTAAAAATAAAAGAAGAACATATGTGAAAATTGTGTTTTGTAGAAAATTATATAAAGTTAAAAAGACCTAATTTAAAAGTTTAAACATGTTAAAAGCAGAAATGTTCAAACCCAATCAGATTTGCAGTGGTGTGGGGAGCAATAAAATCCCCCCCATTGGACTGGAAACTAGAAACTCACTGCAGGTGGAAATCACTGGGTTTACTCCATTGGGCTGGAAACTAGAAACTCACTGCAGGTGGAAATCACTGGGTTTACTCCATTGGACTGGAAACTAGAAACTCACTGCAGGTGGAAATCACTGGGTTTACTCCATTGGACTGGAAACTAGAAACTCACTGCAGGTGGAAATCACTGGGTTTACTCCATTGGGCTGGAAACTAGAAACTCACTGCAGGTGGAAATCACTGGGTTTACTCCATTGGACTGGAAACTAGAAACTCACTGCAGGTGGAAATCACTGGGTTTACTCCATTGGACTGGAAACTAGAAACTCACTGCAGGTGGAAATCACTGGGTTTACTCCATTGGACTGGAAACTAGAAACTCACTGCAGGTGGAAATCACTGGGTTTACTCCATTGGACTGGAAACTAGAAACTCACTGCAGGTGGAAATCACTGGGTTTACTCCATTGGGCTGGAAACTAGAAACTCACTGCAGGTGGAAATCACTGGGTTTACTCCATTGGACTGGAAACTAGAAACTCACTGCAGGTGGAAATCACTGGGATTACTCCATTGGGCTGGAAACTAGAAACTCACTGCAGGTTTTGAAAATCACAGTTTTCTTACTTTTATGTCACAGAGAAACATTTTATAAAGACTTTTCTTCTTGTCTTTTTAACTACAGATCATAGAAACGTGCTGTTTTCACAAATATAGACACTGTTGTGGTGCTGGAGAGGATGAATATGATGTTGAAAAGTGGCGGAATTGCCTTTTAACACTAGAATCAGACCCCAAATAAACCTATGTCCTGCTCCCTGACTTTTCCTAAATGTTTGTATTTTACTGCTCATTTGTCAGAATTTTTACATCACAAACAGAAAATATTTAGAGCCTTTTTACCCGTTTTTTAACCTATTCCCAATTTAATCCGCTGTAGGACGTTGGTACCCAGCCAGGCACTAATGACTCTCTCTTTCCTCACTGAATAAATGGCAAATGGATGAATGGGCAAAATTGTGAACTTTACTTCATGAATTAATTTAAATTAGGCCCAACTGAATGATAAGGAGAGGTGGATTTAATTTAGAAAGACAATAGTGTAATGATGAGTTTGTGTTATGCCTGTTTATCAGCAGCAAATCATTTGACCGCATCTTGCAGGTTGATACCATTCTGTTTTACATTTTCCTTTGTAAAAATAAACTGAGTCTGTTTTATTTACTGTAACTCTATTACTAATCAAATGTATTGTGGGAAATGAAAACATGCTATGTGTTGCAGTCAACACAATCTCACACTCAATCCATGCAAATATGCACAAAAACGTTTTCAGCAGATTTTGTGCGTATTTGTGCATTTTTGTGTGGCTTAATCCGTGTGAAAATACACATTTTTGTACGACTTAATTCATAGGAAAATACATTTTGGGGGGGTGAATTAAGCCACACAAAAATGCACAAAATCTGCTGAAAAAGTTTTTGTGCATATTTGCACGGATTGACTGTGAGATTGTGTTGCAAAATTTATGCCTTTAGAATAATGCAAAACATATCATTGACTCTACCTAAACTAATTTCACACATAATAAGAGTTAGCCTATAGACCAGATGAAATTGACAATAGTCTGTAATTGACAGATGCAGGGAAAGGAGCATCTCTTTATCAAATCCTCCTTCAGAGTCCCATGCAGGTAAAACATTGTGATTTCTATATAGTGCTGTATCTGAACGAGCATATTCTGCAGTTTCTATGACACTTACCTTTATCAAATAACTCTCCAAATTCAAGAGGTGAAGCTCTATTTCCAAATATCATTTTTTCACCAACATCCCTGCTGTTCATTCATTTAGCACACGACCACTCTAGTGCCAGCATTGCTCTGGCAACTAAGCAACAACGAGTAACATAATATTCTGTCGTCAATGGATGAATGGCCAAAAGAAACCAGATAGAAACTGATAATGATGCATGTGACTTCTGTTTTGGTTAGCAGTGGATGTTGAAACCAACTTACTCAGTGTCTTTCCATATCTGGGGAAAGATTCAACCAGATCAGCAGGGTGAGCGACTGTCTGAGACTGTGGTTTTGAGACACGTGAGCCCAAATAAAAGACACAATGTCAAGTCAGCAGGTCCTGCTCTCCCTCTTCCCCAAGCACCACAGCTCCCACTGGGGAAAAATACACAATGTCAAGACAGCAGGTCCTGTTCTCCCTCTTCCCCAAGCACCACAGCTCCCACTGGGGAAAAATACACAATGTCAAGACAGCAGGTCCTGTTCTCCCTCTTCCCCAAGAACCACAGTGTCACGCCCTGGCTCTGGGGACTTTTAAATGTTGAGCCAGGGTGTGGATTTTCATGGTTTAGTTTGTCTGTGTTAGTTATTCTAGATCATGTATATCTATGTTGGCCGGTGTGGTTCCCAATCAGAGGCAGCTGTAGCTCGTTGTCTCTGATTGGGGAGCATACTTAGGCAGCCTGTTGGCACCTGGTTATTTGTGGGATCTTGTTCCGTATAGGTTTGTGTTGTGTTAACCTCAGGACTTCACGTATCGTTTTGTTGTTTGTGTAAAGTACTCATTAAAAGATGTACGCCTATCACGCTGCGCCTTGGTCCACTTCTTATAACGATCGTGACAAACAGCTCCCACTGGGGAAAAATACACAATGTCAAGACAGCAGGTCCTGTTCTCCCTCTTCCCCAAGAACCACAGCTCCCACTGGGGAAAAATACACAATGTCAAGACAGCAGGTCCTGTTCTCCCTCTTCCCCAAGAACCACAGCTCCCACTGGGGAAAAATACACAATGTCAAGACAGCAGGTCCTGTTCTCCCTCTTCCCCAAGAACCACAGCTCCCACTGGGGAAAAAGGAGACACAATGTCAAGTAAGTAAGAGCGGACGGAAAAAGCCTCATAAAACTGTGTGCAGGGTAACCGATTTGTTTGTGGGGCTTGCTCACACAAAGCCCCGAAGCTGTGTGCTGACTGTGGACCTGAAGCATAAAGAGAAGACGTGATTGGTTCATGTGTAAAGGCGCGGTACAGTGTCTGATACAATCAACACATTATTGTTTTTATATCTTGTCATTAATATATTTCCACAAATATTTATTCATGGAATTAATCCTTTATAATTGTTCATGCACTGGTGCGTTTGTTTAGAAATACACCAAATCCTTTCACCTGAACACCTGGCTAGTTATATTATTATTATTATATTTTTCATTCTACTTTGTCAAAATAAACTGTAAATTGACTTTATTAAGTACTATAACTCTATTACTAATTGAATCTACAAATAAAGTTGATCAGATGGATTATACTGTAATGTTTTTATTGTAAGGGAAACAGAAATAGGCTATAGGCCTTTTTTTATTTTACTTTGTAGAATGAACTTTTTTTTTTAGTTACAAAAAATATATATTTCCATTAATATTTCTTCATGCAATTAATCCTTTACAATAGTTTATGCACTATTTATGTATGTATCAAGCGTTTATTTATCAACCATGTTGTCACACCTTGCTATAGCACAGGGATGGGAAACTCCAGTCCTCGGGGCCTGATTGGTGTCACACCTTGCTCTAGTGCAGGGATGGGCAACTCCAGTCCTCGGGGCCTGATTGGTGTCACACCTTGCTCTAGTGCAGGGATGGGCAACTCCAGTCCTCGGGGCCTGATTGGTGTCACACCTTGCTCTAGTGCAGGGATGGGCAACTCCAGTCCTCGGGGCCTGATTGGTGTCACACCTTGCTATAGTGCAGGGATGGGCAACTCCAGTCCTCTGGGACTGATTGGTGTCACACCTTGCTCTAGTGCAGGGATGGGCAACTCCAGTCCTCTGGGCCTGATTGGTGTCACACCTTGCTATTGCACAGGGATGGCCAACTCCAGTCCTCAGGGCCTGATTGGTGTCACACCTTGCTCTAGTGCAGGGATGGGCAACTCCAGTCCTCTGGGCCTGATTGGTGTCACACCTTGCTATAGCACAGGGATGGGCAACTCCAGTCCTCTGGGCCTGATTGGTGTCACACCTTGCTATAGCACAGGGATGGGCAACTCCA
The DNA here is from genome assembly GCF_964263955.1 of Coregonus lavaretus. NCBI lineage: Eukaryota > Metazoa > Chordata > Actinopteri > Salmoniformes > Salmonidae > Coregonus > Coregonus lavaretus. The sequence continues at coordinate 52,942 of NW_028161873.1, forward strand.
GTCCTCGGGGCCTGATTGGTGTCACACCTTGCTATAGTGCAGGGATGGGCAACTCCAGTCCTCTGGGCCTGATTGGTGTCACACCTTGCTATAGTGCAGGGATGGGCAACTCCAGTCCTCTGGGCCTGATTGGTGTCACACCTTGCTATAGTGCAGGGATGGGCAACTCCAGTCCTCTGGGCCTGATTGGTGTCACACCTTGCTATAGTGCAGGGATGGGCAACTCCAGTCCTCTGGGCCTGATTGGTGTCACACCTTGCTCTAGTGCAGGGATGGACAACTCCAGTCCTCGGGGCCTGATTGGTGTCACACCTTGCTCTAGTGCAGGGATGGGCAACTCCAGTACTCGGGGCCTGATTGGTGTCACACTTTTGCCACACGTTTGCCCTAGCTAACACACTTGACTCCAATAATTAACTAATCATAATCTTCAATTTAGAATGTGATTAGTTTAATCAGCTGTGTTTGCTAGGGATGGGGGAAAAGTGTGACACCCCGCGGATTGGAGTTACCCATCCCTACTAGCTGAAAGGCCAGGCGGTTCTAGTGTTAAGGACTGGTAGATGGGTGTTGCTCATGCATTCACTCATGCTGACCGGCTCCAGTACTTTGTTCTTGACTAAAGCCTCCAAGTCAGCCTTGACTTTTGGGTTGATAGCATAAGGTACAGGTCCTGCTTTCAGAAACGTTGGTTTGCTGTCTGGCTTAATGTTAAGCTTCCCTGTAATGTCGTTCATACTACCCAGCTGTCCATTAAATACTTCTCCATGTTTCTTTAAGATGGCAGGTAGGTCTGTGTCTCCATGTGTCATTGTATGCACTGATGGTCAGTCCAGTGTGATTTTCTCCAACTATGAACATCCCAGTAGTGATGCATGGTCTCCTTTCACAACATAGAGTGGCAGCTTTTCAGTTTGTCTGTTTACCTGAACTGTGACATCAGTGATGCCTCTCACAGCGACAGATTCACCTGTGTAAGTCTTTAACACGAGGTGCGCTGGTTGAAGTGGAAGGTGTTTCAGTGTCTTTTTTCTGACACGAGATACAGCTGCCCCTGTGTCAATCTCCATACCCACCGGCTGTCCCTCTAGCAAGGGGGAGACATAGTAGCCGTGCAGCCCGCCAGGAAAAAGTCAGGATTTTCAGTGTGACTTCCTCGTCTGATGAGTCACTCACCTCAGCGTTCTCTTACTCAACAGTGTGAACATGTCTTTGTGTCTTTCGTTGGAATGTCTGTTTCTTGTTTCCCGTTTTTGCGTTTTCTCTGTTCTCTTTTTGTTTCTGGAGACTTGTTCGATGTTGCCCTTTTTACCACAGACTGGACAATCCATGTCCTTACACCAGCATGTAGACGTCTGATGTCCCACCTTGCCACAGTGGAAGCATGTGACTTGATTTCCTGGTCTCTGATGTTCAGTTGAAACTCTGTGATCAACTTTTCATTTATTTGAAAGGAACACAGACAAGAACAAATAGCAGCAGGAATGGTTATACAGCTAGAGACAGAATACTGTTAAATTATATATAAAATGTATATCAGTATATTATGGAAACCACTTATTGCATGTAAATACAATTATAATAATAAAATCAGTAAGGTACACATTTGCACGAAATGATCATGAATGTGCAATCTGTTGGGTAAAACCCACTACAGGAGTTATTTTATGGTTTCAGCTGCAATTGTTGTTTGGCTAGCCCCATGGATCCTAGCAGTGGATAGTTGTAAATAAATGATATCTATAAAAGTGCTGATCCAATGAGGTGTGGTGGTTGCCATCTTAGTTCCAACGTCTTTATAGCTGCTGTCAAACCTGACAACATTATACGTCGTTGCTGTAATGACAGTGGTGAATTATCATTCAGTAAAAACAGTTTGGGGGAACAAGGTATGAGGATACCTCTTTCCAAAACGTGTCCCCTGGTCACTCCCAGTACATATGATTAAAGGAGCCCAAGGCACCTTGATTACATAGATCACACAGAGGAGCGGTTGTGATTTCTATTAAATGATGTTTTCTAGGTGGAAGGTTTACCCTGTGTATGAGATTAAAATGTATCAGCTGATGATTAGGATTGTTAGATGAACCCACTAAGTTCCTGATGAACTCAACTGGTGAGCCTCTTTAGCAGCTAGTTCCATGGACACACTGATTCCAATGTCCTTTGCCAAGGTCAGATGACTTTCAGTCAACAGTCTCTTTTGTGTAGCTTCACTCCGTAGCCCACAGAGCTCACACCCAGTGGCTCTCCAGGACCAGGTTCAGAGAACACCTGACTCACTGATAATAGTCTAACACCTGGAAGGACAAGGGATTCACTAAAATTATATTTAGTGGGTTTTAATGAAGGGTTTTAATTGAAGATATTGTTTAAAGATATTGTCCATCATGTTCTATGCAGAAGAGGCTGTGGCCTTCTGGGCTTGTTCAATGACAAGGCCATTATGGAAAGAGTTGTTCAGCTGTAGAGACACAACAACACAGTAATTCAGTATATCTGGTCCTCCATTATGGAAAGAGTTGTTCAGCTGTATAGACACAACAACACAGTAATTCAGTATATCTGGTCCTCCATTATGGAAAGAGTTGATCAGCTGTAGAGACACATCAACACAGTAATTCAGTATATCTGGTCCTCCATTATGGAAAGAGTTGTTCAGCTGTATAGACACATCAACACAGTAATTCAGTATATCTGGTCCTCCATTATGGAAAGAGTTGTTCAGCTGTAGAGACACATCAACACAGTAATTCAGTATATCTGGTCCTCCATTATGGAAAGAGTTGTTCAGCTGTAGAGACACATCAACACAGTAATTCAGTATATCTGGTCCTCCATTATGGAAAGAGTTGTTCAGCTGTATAGACACATCAACACAGTAATTCAGTATATCTGGTCCTCCATTATGGAAAGAGTTGTTCAGCTGTAGAGACACAACAACACAGTAATTCAGTATATCTGGTCCTCCATTATGGAAAGAGTTGTTCAGCTGTATAGACACATCAACACAGTAATTCAGTATATCTGGTCCTCCATTATGGAAAGAGTTGTTCAGCTGTAGAGACACATCAACACAGTAATTCAGTATATCTGGTCCTCCATTATGGAAAGAGTTGTTCAGCTGTAGAGACACATCAACACAGTAATTCAGTATATCTGGTCCTCCATTATGGAAAGAGTTGTTCAGCTGTAGAGACACATCAACACAGTAATTCAGTATATCTGGTCCTCCATTATGGAAAGAGTTGTTCAGCTGTAGAGACACATCAACACAGTAATTCAGTATATCTGGTCCTCCATTATGGAAAGAGTTGATCAGCTGTAGAGACACATCAACACAGTAATTCAGTATATCTGGTCCTCCATTATGGAAAGAGTTGTTCAGCTGTAGAGACACAACAACACAGTAATTCAGTATATCTGGTCCTCCATTATGGAAAGAGTTGTTCAGCTGTAGAGACACATCAACACAGTAATTCAGTATATCTGGTCCTCCATTATGGAAAGAGTTGTTCAGCTGTAGAGACACATCAACACAGTAATTCAGTATATCTGGTCCATTATGGAAAGAGTTGATCAGCTGTAGAGACACATCAACACAGTAATTCAGTATATCTGGTCCTCCATTATGGAAAGAGTTGTTCAGCTGTATAGACACATCAACACAGTAATTCAGTATATCTGGTCCCCCATTATGGAAAGAGTTGTTCAGCTGTATAGACACATCAACACAGTAATTCAGTATATCTGGTCCATTATGGAAAGAGTTGTTCAGCTGTATAGACACATCACCACAGTAATTCAGTATATCTGGTCCTCCATTATGGAAAGAGTTGTTCAGCTGTAGAGACACATCAACACAGTAATTCAGTATATCTGGTCCTCCATTATGGAAAGAGTTGATCAGCTGTATAGACACAACACCACAGTAATTCAGTATATCTGGTCCTCCATTATGGAAAGAGTTGATCAGCTGTATAGACACATCAACACAGTAATTCAGTATATCTGGTCCTCCATTATGGAAAGAGTTGTTCAGCTGTAGAGACACAACAACACAGTAATTCAGTATATCTGGTCCTCCATTATGGAAAGAGTTGTTCAGCTGTATAGACACAACAACACAGTAATTCAGTATATCTGGTCCTCCATTATGGAAAGAGTTGTTCAGCTGTATAGACACAACAACACAGTAATTCAGTATATCTGGTCCATTATGGAAAGAGTTGATCAGCTGTAGAGACACATCAACACAGTAATTCAGTATATCTGGTCCTCCATTATGGAAAGAGTTGTTCAGCTGTAGAGACACAACAACACAGTAATTCAGTATATCTGGTCCTCCATTATGGAAAGAGTTGTTCAGCTGTAGAGACACATCAACACAGTAATTCAGTATATCTGGTCCCCCATTATGGAAAGAGTTGTTCAGCTGTAGAGACACATCAACACAGTAATTCAGTATATCTGGTCCTCCATTATGGAAAGAGTTGTTCAGCTGTAGAGACACATCAACACAGTAATTCAGTATATCTGGTCCTCCATTATGGAAAGAGTTGATCAGCTGTATAGACACAACAACACAGTAATTCAGTATATCTCGTCCTCCATTATGGAAAGAGTTGTTCAGCTATAGAGACACAACAACACAGTAATTCAGTATATCTGGTCCTCCATTATGGAAAGAGTTGTTCAGCTGTATAGACACAACAACACAGTAATTCAGTATATCTGGTCCTGGTTGCCATAGTTACAGTAGGAACCCATGTTGATGAGCTACAGGGATTTAGAATTTTAACACAAAAGCTTAAATGAAGAGAAAAGTATCCTGTCTCAGGTCAGGGGCCGTGTCCACAAATCACCTCAGAGTAGGAGTACTGATCTAGGATCAGTTTAGCCTTTTAGATCATAATGAAACAGATTAGATGGACAGGGGGGACCTGATCCTAGATCAGCACTCCTCCTCTGAGACACTGCCTTTATGAAGTGGTTGGTTGGAGTCCCCCCTGGAGTCTCTGACAGCTGGGTACTGGAGACTCTACTCTCTGGGTCTGGTTGGAGTCTCTGACAGCTGGGTACTGGAGACTCTACTCTCTGGGTCTGGTTGGAGTCTCTGACAGCTGGGTACTGGAGGCTCTACTCTCTGGGTCTGGTTGGAGTCTCTGACAGCTGGGTACTGGAGACTCTACTCTCTGGGTCTGGTTGGAGTCTAACAATTTACAAGTACAATATTTCCACAACGTATTTTTGTTTGTTTACCCTGCTGTGATAGCCATGCTGGTTAAGTGTTCCTTGAATTCTAAACAAATCACAGACAGTGTCACCAGCAAAGCACCCCCACACCATAACACCTCCTCCTCCATGCTTTACGGTGGGAACTACACATGCAGAGATCATCCGTTCACCCACACCGCGTCTCACAAAGACACGGCTGTTTGAACCAAAAATCTTTAATTTGGACTCCAGACCAAAGGACAAATTTCCACCAGTCCAATGTACATTTGTCGTGTTTTTTGGCCCAAGCAGGTCTCTTCTTCTTATTGGTGTCCTTTAGTAGTGATTTCTTTGCAGAAATTTGACCATGAAGGCCTGATTCGCACAGTCCCCTCTTAACAGTTGATGTTGAGATGTGTCTGTTACTTGAACTCTGTGAAGCATTTATTTGGTCTGCAACTTCTGAGGCTGGTAACTCTAATGAACTTATCCTCTGCAGCAGAGGTAACTCTGGGTCTTCCATTCCTGTGGCGGTCCTCATGAGAGCCAGTTTCATCATAGCGCTTGATGGTTTTTGCGACTGCACTTGAAGAAACTTTCAAAGTTCTTGAAATGTTCCGTATTGACTGACCTTCATGTCTTAAAGTAATGATGGACTGTCGTTTCTCTTTGCTTATTTGAGCTGTTCTTGCCATAATGTGGACTTGGTCTTTTACCAAATAGGGATATCTTCTGTATTCCCCCCCTACCTTGTCACAACACAACTGATTGGCTCAAACACATTAAGAAGGAAATAAATTAACTTTTAAGAAGGCACACCTGTTATTTGAAATGCATTCCAGGTGACTTCCTCATGACGCTGGTTGAGAGAATGCCAAGAATGTGCAAAGCAGTCATCAAGGCAAAGGGTGGCTATTTGAAGAATCTCAAATTTAAAATATATTTTGATTTGTTTAATACTTTTTTGGTTACTACATGATTCTATATGTGTTATTTCATTGTTTTGATGTCTTCACTATTATTCTACAATGTAAAAAAATTTAAAAATAAAGAAAAACCATTGAATGAGTAGGTGTGTTCAAACTTTTGACTGGCAGTACTAGTCAAATCTTGGCATTCTCTCAACCAGCTTCATAAGGTAGTCACCTGGAATGCACTTCAATTAACAGGCTCTGGTTGGATGACGTCCTCCGGACGTTGTCATAATTACTGTGTAAGTCTATGGAAGGGGGTAAGAACCATTAGCCTCCTAGGTTTTGTATTGAAGTCAATGTACCCAGAGGAGGACGGAAGCTAGCTGTCCTCCGGCTACACCCTGGTGCTACCCTACAGAGTGCTGTTGAGGCTACTGTAGACCTTCATTGTGATTTAATCAATTATTTGGTGACATTAATATATTTAGTATAGTTTGATCTAAAAAGGCTAACTTTTAAAATGTTTTACCATTTTTATGAAGTTCACTGAGGAGGATGGTCCTCCCCTTCCTCCTCTGAGGAGCCTCCACTGATTTAAATGTCATATTCTTATAAAAAATAAAACATTTAGAACTGCTCTTCTTTCATCTGTTTTATTAACCTTCATTAGTCAAATCTGTCACATGTAAATTCCATTCAGTGTAATTGTGTTTATACAGAAGCAGGATTGTTTGGTCAACTATTTGACAAATAAACATTTTACAGACAGGAAAATTTACAAACATGAAAAAACAATAACAACAAGATCAATGAATTCTAAATGAGAACCTTTAACAACAGTGATTCATTCTATTAATTACTATTTTACAATGTCTATCAACTTCAGTGGTGTATAATCATGACTATTTAGATATAATAATAATAATCATCTGTTAACTAGTGACTAGAGAGTTCATATCAATTCTTGTTCCAGTGTGTCTTACTGAACATGACCATGATTACAGTGAAACATCATCTGTTTGGCACAGGGACCACATGACACAGAGACACTGAAGAGGAGTCATCCCAAAGCTGAAACCCTGGATAGAGGGGCTCAGTGAATGTGGTGTAGAATGTGTTCAGGTGGGTCAGTGTGTCAGAGGAGACTCTGTAGAAGGACAGAGTGCCGGCTGGCCAGTCCAGATACACTCCTACTCTGTGGGAGCTGGAGGAGGGGACGTCTATGATAGTGTGATTGTCATTGTGCCAGGCAGTGTAACGGTTGTTAAAGCAGCTCAGACTCCAGGATTTGTCATTCTGTCCAAGCACACAGTCATCATCACCCCCTCCTCTCCTGCTGATTCCTTTATATGTCACTCCTATATCAGCCCCACTCCCACTCCACTCTACCTCCCAGTAACAGTGCCCAATCAGACCCTCTCTACACAGCACCTGTTCACAGTCCTCAAATCTCTCTGGGTGATCAGGATACGGCTGAGCCTCTTCGCTACGTGTCACCTTTCTGTTCTCCTCAGAAAGAGAGAGCTTTATGTTTACTGTGTTTGGGTCCAGTGTGAGATCAAAGGCATCTGATGGAGAAGACCAGGTATATTACAAATCATCTTCATATCACATCAGAATGTTATTGTTTCTAGGTATTAAAGGACCACATCAGAATGTTAATGTTTCTAGGTATTAAAGGGCCACATCAGAATGTTAATGTTTCTAGGTATTAAAGGGCCACATCAGAATGTTAATGTTTCTAGGTATTAAAGGACCACATCAGAATGTTAATGTTTCTAGGTATTAAAGGACCACATCAGAATGTTAATGTTTCTAGGTATTAAAGGGCCACATCAGAATGATAATGTTTCTAGGTATTAAAGGGCCACATCAGAATGTTAATGTTTCTAGGTATTAAAGGGCCACATCAGAATGTTAATGTTTCTAGTTATTAAAGAGCCACATCAGAATGTTAATGTTTCTAGGTATTAAAGGGCCACATCAGAATGTTAATGTTTCTAGGTATTAAAGGGCCACATCAGAATGTTAATGTTTCTAGGTATTAAAGGGCCACATCAGAATGTTAATGTTTCTAGGTATTAAAGGGCCACATCAGAATGTTAATGTTTCTAGTTATTAAAGGGACACATCAGAATGTTAATGTTTCTAGGTATTAAAGGGCCACATCAGAATGTTAATGTTTCTAGTTATTAAAGGACCAAGGAAAGGTTAAGACTTGCTGAATGATGATATGTTATACTGTATGGTCACACAAACACACAGCAAAACATAACCCCAGAGTGAAGTCCTATCAGTGTAACCACACATCCATAGCTCACTTATCAAGCAAGCTCTGAAAAATGATTCCATTATTTTCTAACCCCTTACTATAAAAAAGACTGAGTAATAACAAGCTAATTATTCCCAGCAGTTAACACTCACATTTTCTAGGCCAAGGTTTGATTGTGTTCACTCCACCAGGTTTCACACTGTAGGAGGAGCAGAAGAACAGACAGTTAGTAAATGGAAATCTCTCTCACTAACCTGATAACTATCATTTATCATACTGTAACTAGCCTGATAACTATCAATTATCCTAACTAACCTGATTGTTATCAATAATCCTAACTAACCTGATAACTATCAATAATCATACATAACCTGATAACTAACCTGATAACTATCAATTATCATAACTAACCAGATAACTATCAATTATCATAACTAACCTGATAACTATCAATTATCATAACTAACCTGATAATTATCAAAACTAACCCAAACTCAGAAACATTTCTTCCAGTATTGTGTTGACGCTGTGATTACAGCTTGCAAGGAATGACTTCATCAAATCATGAACAAACTGCTCTATGCCGGTGCCTCCTTGCCAACTCTGCCTGGGTCTCTGAGAAACTGTTATAAGGCCGATCCGAGAGTTCAGGCAGGTGATTGAGGAGAGCTGGTGCTTTGATGAACGTTGGGTTCCATAGCCTACAAGTATCTGTATTGCACTCACTCTAACGGGGGCAGGTTGTCGTTCGCTGCTGGGTAGGGCTGCCGGCGACAAAGACAGGTAGTGAGGGGGAATTTGGGGAACCAGATGAGATGGTTGTGTTCCAAGGGGTGCTCATCCTGTCCCCTACACCTTTGGAATATAACAGGCTGCTTGTTGTAGCACGTTATTTTGCCTCCAACTGAAATAACTAGCCTGAACTAGAGCACAGCTGTTGCTGCATTATTAGGGTGGTCTTATCGTGTTCTTCTGGATTCTAAGTAATGAACCTGAATCTGTGTCCCCTTCAGGCCACTGTAGTTTATTCACCTGCAACTTGCCATGCCAGCCGGCTCAGCAATGGGGCACATGCTCAGACTGATCAGGAAGTTTAGTGTTTTTAAATGTTCTGTCTTATGTCCCATTTTGTTGCAGACTGTATCTTAAAGTGGGCTGGGTCCTATATGACTGTATCACTATATGATGTGCATCTTTGACCATGTGTATTGGGCTAATGTTCCCTGTTAGCAGGAATTCACGTTTGCAGAGTATCACTTTTGTGCAGTGTGTCACCTTCTAGTGCGTAATGACGCTCAAAGCCTTTCATTATAACACAGAGCTTGTTTATTCCTACTGATGCTCAGGTTGAATCACATAGCCTACTGATGCTCAGGTTGAATCACATAGCCTACTGATGCTCAGGTTGAATCACATAGCCTACTGATGCTCAGGTTGAATCACATAGCCTACTGATGCTCAGGTTGAATCACATAGCCTACTGATGCTCAGGTTGAATCACATAGCCTACTGATGCTCAGGTTGAATCACATAGCCTACTGATGCTCAGGTTGAATCACATAACCTACTGATGCTCAGGTTGAATCACATAGCCTACTGATGCTCAGGTTGAATCACATTGCCTACTGATGCTCAGGTTGAATCACATAGCCTACTGATGCTCAGGTTGAATCACATAGCCTACTGATGCTCAGGTTGAATCACATAGCCTACTGATGCTCAGGTTGAATCACATAGCCTACTAATGCTCAGGTTGAATCACATAGCCTAATGATGCTCAGGTTGAATCACATAGCCTACTGATGCTCAGGTTGAATCACATAGCCTACTGATGCTCAGGTTGAATCACATAGCCTACTGATGCTCAGGTTGAATCACATAGCCTACTGATGCTCAGGCTGAATCACATAGCCTAATGATGCTCAGGTTGAATCACATAGCCTACTGATTCTCAGGTTGAATCACATAGCCTACTGATGCTCAGGTTGAATCACATAGCCTACTGATGCTCAGGTTGAATCACATAGCCTACTGATGCTCAGGTTGAATCACATAGCCTACTGATGCTCAGGTTGAATCACATAGCCTACTGATGCTCAGGTTGAATCACATAGCCTAATGATGCTCAGGTTGAATCACATAGCCTACTGATTCTCAGGTTGAATCACATAGCCTACTGATGCTCAGGTTGAATCACATAGCCTACTGATGCTCAGGTTGAATCACATAGCCTACTGATGCTCAGGTTGAATCACATAGCCTACTGATGCTCAGGTTGAATCACATAGCCTACTGATGCTCAGGTTGAATCACATAGCCTACTGATGCTCAGGTTGAATCACATAGCCTACTGATGCTCAGGTTGAATCACATAGCCTACTGATGCTCAGGTTGAATCACATAGCCTAATGATGCTCAGGTTGAATCACATAGCCTACTGATTCTCAGGTTGAATCACATAGCCTACTGATGCTCAGGTTGAATCACATAGCCTACTGATGCTCAGGTTGAATCACATAGCCTACTGATGCTCAGGTTGAATCACATAGCCTACTGATGCTCAGGTTGAGTCATAGACTACATCCATTTTGTAGGCCACCTCACATCTTATCCTATGAACTTGATTGTAATAAAGTATTACAATGTTTTCCTCAGGTGGTTGTGTGTTGATGTGTTCAGACCTCTGACGCCGGCCCATACTGGTTAATGCAAAGATGGTGGTAGCGCTATGCTACTCTGATCAATCCAGTCCTTGTCCCTCCACTCAGGTGGTCTACTGTGATCAATCCAGTCCTTGTCCCTCCACTCAGGTGGTCTACTGTGATCAATCCAGTCCTTGTCCCTCCACTCAGGTGGTCTCAAGCTCTATTACAGTAAGTCAATCATCAACACAGATTGACACAAACCCTCTACATACTTGAGTTTCTCCAGTCTGCAGTGTGGATCCTCCAGTCCAGCAGAGAGCAGTCTGACTCCTGAGTCTCCTGGGTGATTGTATCTCAGGTCCAGCTCTCTCAGGTGTGAGGGGTTTGACCTCAGAGCTGAGACCAGAGAAACACAGCCTTCCTCTTCGACTGCACAGAGCGACAACCTGCAGAGAGTTAAACATGATTTCAAAATCACACTGCTCAGAGGCGACCCTTCATTCAGGGCAGGTGGGGCAGAGCTGTTTTGAGCCCCACCAGTTTAGCTTGAAAAAAAGAGCCTGTTTTGCTTGTTATTTTTGCATTAACACGTGTCAGATATCAGTTTGCAAACAATGTAAAAAATAAAAAATAAAAATTGAGTTAATAAAGCCGCATACAAACATGGTCTCTTTTTTGCTTTCTTGAGTAAGGCAGCTCCAAAATGCAGGTGTTTCAGCCTAGCTCTGTGCTTTCTGTGGTGGTGGGGCAGCCAGCGGAAAATACGGAGCGTAGGGGTTGGTAATGTTCTCTAGTTGCGCCGTGATTGGCTCAGTGTTCTGTCACTCATGGAGACTACGTCACCGTAAAATCTAAGGGGAGAGCTCGAAAATTCAAGCTCCTTGGGTGCTCCCATAGAATTACATTAGAAGTGCCCATCCCAGAAGGCTCAAGGTCATTGGCCACAGATAAAATGACGTCAAATCACGTTATATCTACAGTAGCTTTGATTGGACTGATCCTATCAACATCATACTAGGAAGCTAGCAATCATCATCACGAATCAAGTCGACAATCTACTGGCAAATCCTTTTCAAACCTTTTCACATGAAGAGAAATTATGGAGGGAAATTATAGATAAAACGTATCAGTGCTCATCGGCCATTGGACATAAACATTACACAACAAGTTGGAAATCGCAAATTCAACAACGAGTGGTTTGGAAGGAATCAGTGGCTAACTGCAAGCATTGCAAAGTGATCACTAGCCTGCTATACCGTGGAGTGGATGTGTGGTCCAAGTCTGGGTTTAAGGGTCTCTTTTCCAAGCTTAAAAGGATAAACTTTCAACATTGGCCATGCTGTCAATCCAGCATGACTTCTGTCGCTTTCAAAACAACTGGAAACTCGGAACTTGGAAATCTCAGACTTCAGTGAGTTCGAGACAACTGGGAACTCTGAAAAAAACGAGCTCCGACTGGGAAAATACGTTTTGAACGGTCATTCAACTTGTAATTCTTCGGCCTCTTTCTAGAGCTCCGACCTGAAAGTCACTAACGTCATGATTCGACCTTGTTTTTTTCTGAGTTCCCAGTTGTCTTGAAAGCACCATAAATCCAGAGAATGACAGACTTTGATGACAAAGTTTGATGACTAAATTTGCCCACGAAGGACCGCCGCGCCAAGCAAGCCCAAGCAAACGTAGCTACACACATAAATACCAAAGACAATATCAGCATGTGAAGTAGCTAGTTAGCTGTAAAATCGCCTTAACAAACTGCACTATCAATTTAGGGGTCTACAATCTCACCATGTTCAACCTGCAGATCGATGTGCCTCACAGAGTGGAGTCTGACGTTCACAACGGCAGAGATACTTTTGAGGAGATTGGGGAAACTCCATTGGACTCCTGGTAACGCCCATTGGTGTACATTGCCCATGCTACGTCCATGGGCCGCGCGGTGCATTCTGGGCGATTCTGGGACAAGGAGAGCGCTCCTTCAAGGAGTGAATGGGAGGCAATTGAGTGCTAGATAAAAAATAAAAAAACATTAGCACGAATTTCGTCAACAAGGTACAACATTACGAATCTTTTCCGAGTTATGATATAATTGATCTCTTTATATCTGTAATATTGTATTGCTTTGGAATCGTCACATTATGTACTTTCGAGGAAAATAGGCACGTTTCTCGACTCATACCCTGACTTTGAGAAGGGATTGCGCGACGATTAGTTTAGCAACCGCATGACGCTGCATGACAACTTCAATGGGATTGGTCGACAGTCTGCTGGGTGGAGCGTTATACTCTCCGACGTGCATTGGCCAATGTGATTCCTATCTGTTTTCTCTAATATCTCTGGCAACGGCACCATGCAATGCACCCTGGACTGAAGAGGCAGACAAATAGGAGAAATGTGCTAGACAGATGGTTTTATTTGGTTTTATTTCCTGCAGTGTCTATTCATTGTCCAAACGCACGGCCGCTTTCTGGCTTGCTCCTGACTGCTGTAGAGTTTTCACAAATGCCTTAGTATACATCATTCCCAAACATTCAAAATAATTGATTAAAACGTGAAAATGAACATTTCTAAGTGGTCACTTGTCAGAAAATGTTTTAAAAGTATCATATTATTCCCGTGGGTGTATGATGCATTTAATTCAGTTGACTGATTGCCTTATATGAACTGTAACTCAGTAAAATCTTTGAAATTGTTTGCTGTTGCATTTATATTTTTGAGAAAAAGACTGCGAGAGAGTGCTGGCATGTGCATTGATTTAAAGCAACGATATTCAAGTGATAGGCTGTTTTAAAACTCTGCCACTGCAATAAATAAAAATATAAGTATCTTTACAATAAATCATGTGCCCCCCCGAAACCAGATGTAGACGTGTAAATTAGACTCGCATTCTGTCCTTATGTTACCGTAGCAACATTTACATTACATTTAAGTCATTTAGCAGACGCTCTTATCCAGAGCAACTTACAGTTAGTGAATACATTAAAAAAAAAAAAAAATTATACTGGCCCCCCGTGGGAATCGAACCCACAACCCTGGCATTGCAAACGCCATGCTCTATCAACTGAGCTACATCCCTGCCGGCCATTCCCTCCCCTACCCTGGCCAACGCTGGGCCAATTGTGCGCTGCCCATGAGTCTCCCGGTCGCGGCCGGCTGCGACAGAGCCTGGATTCGAACCAGGATCTCTAGTGGCACAGTTAGCACTGTAGATGCAGTGCCTTAGACCGCTGCGCCACTCGGGAGCCCTTTAGGGGGTCAGAATGGAGCCAGGAAATGACTCTGCTATTTTTACATGACAGGGCTGTTATTTTTACATGACAGGGCTGTTATTTTTACAGGACAGGGCTGTTATTTTTACAGGACAGGGCTGTTATTTCTACAGGACAGGGCTGTTATTTTTACATGACAGGGCTGTTATTTTTACATGACAGGACTGTTATTTTTACAGGACAGAGCTGTTATTTTTACAGGACAGGGCTGTTATTTCTACAGGACAGGGCTGTTATTTTTACAGGACAGGGCTGCTATTTTTACATGACAGGCCTTGGTCCCGCCACTAATGTTCCAGACACTGAATTAGAAGGGAGAGAAGTCAGATACCGCCATTATTATAAAATAAGGAAGTGGGCGGAGCGGTCAAGAGGTGAAAACTGGAGACAATGGTGGAGGAACCAAACAGGGAGGGATTAAGCTAAAATGTATGTAAAATGAGTAAGGATGAAACTGTATATAAACTGAGAGCTGAGAGGTGGAAAGTTAGATGCTCTGCAGACCACCTCGGCTCTATTATCTGTGTAATAAAGTCTATCTTAATTCTACAAAAACTCTGAAAGTACTTTTTGTTTCACTGACGACAAATACAATTTTCGACATCAAAGGCACTACTCAGCCCCCTCACATGTCCAGGCTTTCTGATGGCCTCATGGCCACCATCCCACTTCTGTAGCAAACGGCGGGGCAGGGAAGCAAACCCAGGTTGTTGGCGTGAAAGGCAAACACCCGACACATCATGCCATTGGCACTAAGAGGGTTAACCCACTTGGTGGGAATTGTAACGTGGCTCATATACTGAGGATCGTTGCACTATAGTGGAACAAATATGATACAATTACATATTTCATACGAAATGTGAAATGTAGAACTATGATATATTCATATGCTATATGTTTTTGAATTTGACTTACCCAATCCCAGTTAGCGCCTGTCCCAGGATTCACTATACTATAATTACACCATACATATAATTTCTCTACACACTTCACAATAATATTACCTTGTAGCCTGAATTCACTACCAGAACATGTCAAATCATTGAAATGTTTCCCATTC
This sequence comes from Coregonus lavaretus, assembly GCF_964263955.1. Taxonomy (NCBI): domain Eukaryota; kingdom Metazoa; phylum Chordata; class Actinopteri; order Salmoniformes; family Salmonidae; genus Coregonus; species Coregonus lavaretus. The sequence goes on from NW_028161873.1 coordinate 68,319, forward strand.
TGCTCAGAGAGCCACTTCCTGATGACGAGCGGTCTGTATCTATGTTCTAGGTGCAGTTGATCTCCCGTTCTGCTCAGAGAGCCACTTCCTGATGACGAGCGGTCTGTTTCTATGTTCTAGGTGCAGTTGATCTCCCGTTCTGCTCAGAGAGCAACTTGTATTTGCCACATGCGCCGAATACAACAGGTGTAGACATTACAGTGAAATGCTTACTTACAAGCCCTTAACCAACAATGCAGTTTTTGAGTAGTATGAGAAATCACCCTGGATCATTATTAAACCCCATAGTATTTCATACAGTAATGTTGATCAGTAGTATGAGAAATCACCCTGGATCATTATTAAACCCCATAGTATTTCATACAGTAATGTTGATCAGTAGTATTAGAAATCACCCTGGATCATTATTAAACCCCATAGTATTTCATACAGTAATGATGATCAGTAGTATTAGAAATCACCCTGGATCAATATTAAACCCCATAGTATTTCATACAGTAATGATGATCAGTAGTATCAGAAATCACCCTGGATCATTATTAAACCCCATAGTATTTCATACAGTAATGTTGATCAGTAGTATGAGAAATCACCCTGGATCATTATTAAACCCCATAGTATTTCATACAGTAATGATGATCAGTAGTATCAGAAATCACCCTGCATCATTCATCATGTCAGACATTTCCCTCTATTTCTCCCCACATGGAACTGCTGATGTAAAAGGGCTTCATAAATAAATGATTGATATAACTTCCAGAATTACAGTGTGATAAAAAGACTCACACACCATTTAGGAGACACACACTTCCTTGATTAAACATATACTTACTAGAGTTTACAGGATATCCTGCTCTGTCCTCTCTTCAGTTTAGAGTTTATATGATATCCTGCTCTGTCCTCTCTCCAGTATAGAGTTTACAGGATATCCTGCTCTGTCCTCTCTCCAGTTTAGAATTTATAGAATATCCTGCTCTGTCCTCTCTCCAGTTTAGAGTTTATAGGATATCCTGCTCTGTCCTCTCTCCAGTTTAGAGTTTATAGGATATCCTGCTCTGTCCTCTCTCCAGTTTAGAGTTTATAGGATATCTTGCTATGTCCTCTCTCCAGTTTAGAGTTTATAGGATATCCTGCTCTGTCCTCTCTCCAGTTTAGAGTTTATAGGATATCCTGATCTGTCATCTAAAAATATGTAATGGCTGGACAAGAACAAATATACTTTTATATAGGTATGCTTTCTACACACCATGAGGATAAACCATTAACCATGAGGTGTAGCTAACTGTTTTCTTTACTGACAACTGGGGTTAGAGACAGACAGAGACTGAGAGAGACACAGACATCAAATACTCATGATCTTTGACCTTCCACCATTTCAGGCTTTTTTCACAGAAATTGCATGGTAACACTTTACATGGCAGATGATAGGCATTAAAATACATTCATAAAGCCCTTGACCATTTTAAATAATAGTATTTACATTTTCGTCATTTAGCATACGCTCTTATCCAAAGATACTCAAGGGCACATCTACAGTTTTTTAATCTAGTCAGCTCAGGGTTTCGAACCAGCAACCTTTCGGTTACTGGTCCAACACCCTTAACCGCTAGGCTACCTGCCACCAGTGTATGATGGGCATCTTACAACAACTACAGCTGACATTATTGTGGTCATGTTAAGTATTTAGTTTTTTATTGGGATCCCCAAATAGACGTTGCCAAGGCAATCATTTTTTTTATTTAGGCTGCAAAATAAGGATCATACCAGGGATTATTTATGTATGATATTGGTAGAATGTATACATTGGGATAGTAGTAAGGATCCTACCAGGGATTATTTATGTATGATGTTGGTAGAATGTATACATTGGGATAGTAGTAAGGATCCTACCAGGGATTACATTTTACATTTTAGTCATTTAGCAGATGTTCTTATCCAGAGCGACTTACAGTTAGTGCATACATTTTAATTATTTTTTATACTGGAATCGAACCCACAACCCTGGCGTTGCAAACACCATGCTCTACCAACTGAGCTACATCCCTGCCGGCCAATTGTGCGCCGCCCCATGGGTCTCCCAGTCACAGCCTGCTACAACAGAGCCTGGATTCGAACCAGGATCTCTAGTGGCACAGCTAGCACTGCGATGCAGTGCCTTAGACCACTGCGCCACTCGGGGGTATTATTTATGTATGATGTTGGTAGAATGTATACATTGGGTAAATGACTAAGACTCAAGCCTCCCGTCAGTTAAGGAGATTTGTTTCTTTATTGTGTGTTTAGTTGTACCTTTACCTTCCTGTAGTTGGTCATTTGGAAGGGTTCTGTATGGAGGAATGGTCTAAGATCACTCCAACTCAGAAAACATTTTAGAAAAAGGCTCAGTGCCGTTATCCTCGCAAGGGAGGTATTGAAAGGGAGAGCCAATTTTGACCCCTACCTTTTAGAGAAAAAAAGTATTACTTGTTAAACAAAATCTCTTTCTCTGAGCAATTGTATTAGTATAAAATCATTTAATTTAATAATTTGGGACCCCACTGTATACTTCAAAGTTAGAGATATGTTGAAACTGGATCCATCATAATGATTCTACATTTTATAGTATGCCATGGCCTTTACTGGCCAAAGGTTAAACTACTGTTCTGTTAATGCTATACTATGGTGTTGTGCCACTAGACTTTGACCAGATATTATTGCATCCAAAGATCAACTGTACCTAGAACATAGATACAGAGCCACTTGTCATCAGGAAGGTGCTCTCTCAGCAGAACGGAAAATATCTCAATGACTTGACATGTTCTGGTTGTAAATACAGGCTACAAGGTAAGACTCTTCCAAGGGATTATTGTAAAGTGTGTAGGGAAATTAAATATATGGTGTTATTATAGTATAGAGAATGACAGCAAAACACTCAGATCTAACAGTCCATTTCACCTGGGACAGGTACGTGACAGTTCAATCATACAAAATGGCGCTAACTGGGCGTAGGCAAGTCAAATTCAAAAACATATTGTTGTTCATATCTCGTATTATAGGATTCGTATATCGTGGTTATTTTACAATTTGTAAAAATGTTAATGTATCATAGTTCTAAATCATCTTTCAGAATGTCAGAACATTAGTTGTTTTCTAAATTACAATGAGCTCCTACTTCCTGTGTAATTTGGCATGAAACCTGAACATACTTTTCTTAACATTGATATTATGAATTAAATTCAATAATATCATAATAATAGCAGACCTGTTGAACAAAGCAACACACTAGAATGAGTGGAATTATTACAAGAGAAAGTGAGACATTATTATTATTAATATTATATTATTATGTTATTATTATTATTATTATTATTATTATTATTATTATTATTATTATTATTATTATTATTATTATTATTATTATTATTATTATTATTATTATTATTATTATTAGTTCCACTACATGGAGAAAAGGTTAAAAATATCAGTCATGACTACGTGTTGATGTGATTGCATTAAATCACCTGACTGTTTGGACGTGTCTGTTAGTAAATCTTTTATTTCTAAGAGATAATGAATAAAATAGAACAATTGACCTTCAATAATTAGTTGTCACTGTGTTAACCACAACCAACATGTTGGATCTCTGTTTAGGGGTCAGTGAACAAAAATGAGTCTCTCTGGGGAGAGAGAGGAGGGGGGCCCTGCCTCTAAAATGACTCTTTCTAGGGAACATGACACCAAAGCTAAGAGGTGAGATGACAATGTTTTAAAGAATTTATAAGGAGTTTATTTCTAAAACGTTATATCCACAATTGTTTCACGTTTGTTATTTTACATCAGAAATGATTGCTTATGGGTACCTTCATGTGCGTGTAAAATATTGTTCTTCTAAGATTTTAATTAATAGATTTTTGCGTATTTATTTATATTTTTGCAAAACGCTATATAGCTGGAATGAAATGTTTGTATTCTGTATATTTGACTGTGATATGTGGATGTCTCACCAGCACACACACACACACACACACACACACACACACACACACACACACACACACACACACACACACACACCCACATCTTTACCAGTATACACACACATCTTTACCATCATACACACACACATCTATAGAAGTTCTGCATGACACAATCATTTAGCCTACTCTTAGTTATTGTCTAATATGTTGTTGCAGAACCTTATTGTTTTTACTAATTCTGATCGTTGTTACAAGTGGAATTTTGACAATACTACCGTCAAATCAACACACTCTTCACTTCTGTTTAAACCCAAAAGGGTTCTATCGCTTGCTTAATATATGGAACCACTAAAAGTTCTATATACAGTCCCTTTTATAGGGTTCTTTGATCAGAACTCTAGAGGTTCTTCTTCACTGAACCATAATGGTTCCATATAGAACCCTGCATGGTGCCATTTATGAATTATGGCTACTACTATTAAATAGGAATATTATTTGCTCAGAATATAATTTATAGGAAAATAGGAATGGTTGAAAAATCCCAATATTCATTTAAGATTATCCTTAGAAATAGCAGTGCTGGGGATTTGGAAAGCCATAGCCAGTCAATCAACAACAGAATAATACTCTTATGATAAATATGTATCTTTAATTTAGTCTGTGGATACTATGCGACTAGAAATGTTAAACATGCATGTATGACATCACAGCACAGTTGAACAAATATGGCAGGTGGAAATCAAAAGAGGATGTTCTAAGGAGATAGGTGGGTGGGGCTGAGAGTAGCAGAGGGGTGGGATTTAAAAAGATCATGATCGGTAATAGTCAATACTGTAAACACTATAGATGTCTGAGTACTATCTATCCAAAATGTAATGTGTATAATTATTATTATTATTATTATTATTATTATTATTATTATTATTATTATAAAAAAGTAATTACTGTGTATACAAGTATTGTATGGGGGGTAGAATTGATCTTGGTTATATGCAAACACACTGGTAGCCAGGGAGGCATCTCTTTGTTTGAACGATGGCCCACGTCAACTCTGGCTGACTTCTTTACAATACAATACATTACAATACAATACATTACAATACAGTACAACTTTGTCCATTAGTTACAGCAAACAACAAAAACATGTATTCTGCTCCGTTCTTAACCCCCCCAAACAGCAGACCTCACACATACAGTTGAGACCAGCACAGGTTGTGGTCCTCTGTAGCTCAGCTGGTAGAGCACGGCGCTTGTAACGCCAAGGTAGTGGGTTCGTTCCCCGGGACCACCCATACACAAAAATGTATGCACGCATGACTATAAGTCGCTTTGGATAAAAGCGTCTGCCAAATGGCATATTATTATTATTATTAGGTTCAAGCTGCAGTGCAGCGCCCCTGGATGGAGATCTTCTGTTAAATCTGACAATGAATCTTGATGGTTGTAAAGTCGTCTCAAATAAAACTGTGAAGGACCTAGGCGTTACTCTTGACCCTGATCTCTCTTTTGACGAACATATCAAGACTGTTTCAAGGACAGCTTTTTTCCATCTACGTAACATTGCAAAAATCAGAAATTTTCTGTCCAAAAATGATGCAGAAAAATTAATCCATGCATTTGTTACTTCTAGGTTAGACTACTGCAATGCTCTATTTTCCGGCTACCCGGATAAAGCACTAAATAAACTTCAGTTAGTGCTAAATACGGCTGCTAGAATCCTGACTAGAACCAAGAAATTTGATCATATTACTCCAGTGCTAGCTTCCCTACACTGGCTTCCTGTTAAGGCAAGGGCTGATTTCAAGGTTTTACTGTTAACCTATAAAGCGTTACATGGGCTTGCTCCTACCTATCTTTCCGAGTTGGTCCTGCCGTACATACCAATACGTACGCTACGGTCACAAGACGCAGGCCTCCTAATTGTCCCTAGAATTTCTAAGCAAACAGCGGGAGGCAGGGCTTTCTCCTATAGATCTCCATTTTTATGGAACAGTCTGCCTACCCATGTGAGAGACGCAGACTCGGTCTCAACCTTTAAGTCTTTACTGAAGACTTATCTCTTCAGTAGGTCATATGATTGAGTGTAGTCTGGCCCAGGAGTGTGAAGGTGAACGGAAAGGCTGGAGCAACGAACAGCCCTTGCTGTCTCTGCCAGGCCGGTTCCCCTCTCCACTGGGGTTCTCTGCCTCTAACCCTGTTGCAGGGGCTGAGTCACTGGCTTGCTGGTGCTCTTTCATGCCGTCCCTGGGAGGGGTGCGTCACTTGAGTGGGTTGAGTTACTGACGTGATCTTCCTGTCTGGGTTGGCGCCCCCCCCTTGGTTTGTGCTGTGGTGGAGACCTCTGTGGGCTATACTCGGCCTTGTCTCAGGATTGTAAGTTGGTGGTTGGGGATATCCCTCTAGTGGTGCGGGGGCTGTGCTTTGGCGGAGTGGGTGGGGTTATATCCTTCCTGTTTGGCCCTGTCCGGGGGTTTCTTCGGATGGGGCCACAGTGTCTCCGGACCGCTCCTGTCTCAGCCTCCAGTATTTATGCTGCAGTAGTTTATGTGTCGGGGGGCTGGGGTTAGTTGGTTATACCTGGAGTACTTCTCCTGTCTTATCCAGTGTCCTGTGTGAATTTAAGTATGCTCTCTCTAATTCTCTCGTTCTCTCTTTCTCTCTGAGAACCTGAGCCCTAGGACCATACGTCAGGACTACCGGGCATGATGACACCTTGCTGTCCCCAGTCCGCCTGGCCTTGCTGCTATTCCAGTTTCAACTGTTCTGCCTGCGGCTACGAAACCCCTACCTGTCCCAGACCTGCTGTTTTCAACTCTTAATGATCGGCTATGAAAAGCCAACTGAGAGACCTGAGCCCTAGGACCATACGTCGGGACTACCGGCCGTGGTGACTCCTTGCTGTCCCCAGTCCGCCTGGCCTTGCTGCTATTCTAGTTTCAACTGTTCTGCCTGCGGTTATGGAACCCCTACCTGTCCCAGACCTGCTGTTTTCAACTCTTAATGATCGGCTATGAAAAGCCAACTGAGATTTATTCCTGATTATTATTTGACCATGCTTGTCACTTATGAACATTTTTGAACATCTTGGCATGGTTCTGTTATAATCTCCACCCGGCACAGCCAGAAGAGGACTGGCCACCCCTCATAGCCTGGTTCCTCTCTAGGTTTCTTCCTAGGTTTTGCCTTTCTAGGGAGTTTTTCCTAGCCACCGTGCTTCTACACCTGCATTACTAGCTGTTTGGGGTTTTAGGCTGGGTTTCTGTACAGCACTTCGAGATATTAGCTGATGTAAGAAGGGCTATATAAAATAAAATTGATTGATTGATTGATTGATTGATGTTGTGGGGTTAAGGGCCTTGCTCAAAGGCCCAACGAAAGGTGAATGTTTTGAGGACGTGAACACAACAGCCCTCCAGTGATCAGATCAATTCCGCCCGTTCTTTCCAGCGCCTGGCCCGGGATTCAAACTGGACACTTTTCGGCTACAGGTCCAACGCCTGCCACAGCTCCAACTAATTTGCCGCTGGGCAGAAACCTGATTTAATGTTCAGAAATAAGCATGAGTTAATCTGCCAAAACGAAGACAAAATGTTATGCAGACATCATTATTATGATAACATACATGCAGTTGTCATCAGCAGCAGCCACAAGAGAGAGCATCTGATAGTTCTGGGTAACTGCCAGACTGAGCAAAACATAGATAGTGTGTTAAAAGACATTTAATGACTAACTAGGCTATTGAATCACCAACACTTATTATACATCATTATTATACAGAAATCATTGTCAAAAGCGGAAGAGAAACTGTTGCATGTAGATCTATATTATTATGGATTGATCATATAGAAATATAGAAACATTATTTAAACTACTCCAAATTAATTACATGTGGCACAGGAACCACTGACTCACTGCATTATTCTATAGTATTATCAAGACACCTGCTGTTAACTCTTAACTGGTTAGGACAGCTCATGAGGTGTCCTAAATATCTGCCGACTAGGTGGGACTAGAGCAGTGGTGTCAAACTCATTTTAGCTCAGGGGCCACATGGAGGAAAATCTATTCCCAAGTGGGCCGGACCGGAAAAATCATGGTATATATAACTTAAAAACAACAACTTCAGATTGTTTTCTTTGTTTTAATACGATCAACATACAACATAAAGCTGGAGCCTGAGGACAGTGTGTCCAAAATAGTACAAGCACAACATCACTATTAATCATAAAACACGTCAAGTTTATTTGAAAATTCTAAAGAAAAAGAACACACAAACACACAATGCCTCAGTGATTAACAGAACTGTTTCACAGATCACATAACTATATCAGGGTGTCATTTCTCAGGCAGAAATGTAGATAAAAATAATGAAATCCTGTTCCCCAAACAAGTGCAAGAACCACAGAGTCAAGAATAGGTTAAATATACAAATAAAATAAAATCAATTAAAAACAATAGCACATCAACATAAAAACATATAAACATAAAGCTGGAGCCTGAGGACAGTGTCCAAAAGCACAACATCACTATTAATCATAAAACACCTCAAGTTATTTGAAAGTTCTGAGGACAAAGAACACACAAACACACAATGCCTCAGTGATTAACAGAACTGTTTCACAGATCACAGAACTATATCAGGGTGTCATTTCTCAGGCAGAAATGTAGATAAAAATAATGAAATCCTGTTCCCCAAACAAGTGCAAGAACCACAGAGTCAAGAATAGGTTAAATATACAAATAAAATAAAATCAATTAAAAACAATAGCACATCAACATAAAAACATATAAACATAAAGCTGGAGCCTGAGGACAGTGTCCAAAAGCACAACATCACTATTAATCATAAAACACCTCAAGTTATTTGAAAGTTCTGAGGACAAAGAACACACAAAAACACAATGCCTCAGTGATTCACAGAAGTATATCACAGATCACAGAACTATATCAGGGTGTCATTTCTCTGGCAGAAATGTAGATAAAAATAATGAAATCCTGTTCCCCAAACAAGTGCAAGAACCACAGAGTCAAGAATAGGTTAAATATACAAATAAAATAAAATCAATTAAAAACAATAGCACATCAACATAAAAACATATAAACATAAATCTGAAAGCGTTGCTCAAACTCCCGTAACAGTCCTGTTATTTTATCTTTGAACCGCTTCATGTCTGCCACATGTTGGGTCGCGCACACATTTTTCAGACAGGGGAAGTGAGCTGCATCACCACCGGCAAGTTGCGTCTCCCACAATGACAGCTTCAACTTGAAAGAACGTATGCTGTCATAATACTGCGTGACAACTTTGTTGCGCCCTTGCAGCTGTTTGTTCAAGTTATTCAGGTGCTCTGTAACATCCACCATAAATGCAAGGTCCTGCATCCATTCTGCGGAATGAAATTCTAACACTGGTTTGCCCTTTTCGTCCATGAACTGTTCAATTTCTTCTCGTAAATCAAAGAAACGCCTCAGCACAGCTCCTCGGCTTAACCATCTTACCTCAGTGTGGTATGGCAGGCCATAGATGTGGTCTTTCTCTCTGAGAAGGCTGTCAAACTGACGGTGATTCAGGCTTCTGGATCGGATGAAATTAACAGTTTGGATGACCACCTTCATGACGTTATCCATCTTTAATGACTTGCAACACAAAGCCTCCTGGTGCAAAATACAGTGAAAAGTCAAAAAATCACATCCTCCATTTGCAGATTGCACTTTCTCTCTGAACTTAGTCACAACGCCTGCTTTTTTCCCGATCATTGAGGGCGCACCATCTGTAGCCAGGCTGACAGCGCAGGACCAGTCCACTCCGACCCTGTCCAGCGCGCCGACGAGTGCGGTAAAAATATCAGCTGCTGTCGTTGTATCTGTCATCGGCACCAACTCCACGAACTCCTCGGTGACGGTCAATGTGTCATCAACTCCGCGGATGAAAATGGCCAGTTGTGCAACATCTGTAATGTCCGTGCTTTCATCAATTGCAACCGAAAACGCAATAAATGACTTTACTTTTTGCTTCAACTGGCTGTCCAAATCCACTGAAAGATCGGAAATCCTGTCTGCAACTGTGTTTCTTGTCAGGCTGATATTTGCAAAAGCCTGCCGCTTTTCAGGGCACACAATCTCCGCTGCCTTCATCATGCATGTTTTTACAAATTCACCCTCACTAAATGGTTTTGAAGCCACTGCGATTTCATTAGCAATGAGGTAGCTAGCTTTCACTGCAGCGTCACTGATGTCTCGGCTGTGAGTAAACACAGACTGCTGTTTCTTCAGACCCGCCAACAGTTCATTCACCTTCTCTCATCTCCGCTGTCCTTGAAAGTTGTCATATTTGTCGGCATGAAGACTCACATAGTGGCGACGAAGGTTATATTCTTTCAGCACTGCAACATGCTCTGAACACACCAAACATACAGCTTTCCCATTCAATTCACGCATGACTGTAAGTCGCTTTGGATAAAAGCGTCTGCTAAATGGCATATTATTATTATTATTATTATAATTCCGTTAATAAATAGGATGACAATTTTTCTTGGAACACTCTGCACTCTGCGTCCACTTTTCTCTTTTTTGACAGAGACATATTGGGGCAATGAGGGTGCCAAAGCACATAATGTTAAAAGTAGAAGCCGTAATAAATATCGCGGGCAAAACAAAGTAGCTCATTGGCTGCACGTGCTTGACCTACTTGCTCTGCCCCGGTATAAACAGTTTGCTTGCTTAACACAATTGCTATTGCGCCATCCAGTGGACACAATTGGAACAGCAGTTTATTTTATTGAAAAATTTCAGCGCATTTTTATACTTAACACATTTTTTATTTTATTATTATTATTTTTTTTTTAATCATCTCGCGGGCCGGATTAAACCCGTTTGCGGGCCTGATCCGGCCCGCGGGCCGGACGTTTGACACCCCTGGACTAGAGGCTTCATGCATAGCTTTAATGTATACCCATAAGAGTAGAAGTCTTTATTCTCAGCACTTATACGACCAATGTTCTACTTTGAGACACTTTGTGGATATGGGCCCAGATCTCAAAATATTGTTATAAAAAAAGTAATAATTTTGTTTTACGTTATAATAATTATAATTATAATAGCAAATGAATATTACTAATGTAAGCCACTGTAAAGACTGGGTTTAGTTTATTGTGTGGCACTGCTCATGTCCGCGTTCTGGAACTGTCCGCGTCCACGTACAGAACTGTCCGCGTCCACGTACGGTGTGGCGCCAAGCATATTGTCCAGTTGCGCGCAGAGTGGTCTGAGGTGATCTTGGGGAACAACGACGGAGTTCGTTACAGTGTTGAGACTGTTAGAAATTGCGTAATTCAAATCTGGTATTGGAATAAGAGAAAACATAATCAAGAGATATTCAATCCAAGCTAAATTTATTATATGCAAAATGTATGTATGATAAGTATGAAGGTTCGTATACGGGCTCACTGAAAAACCACGCAGGGCAGACAGAGAACTGATCCATTGTTCTAAGTTCTTCTTCAAATATGACTGTAAGTCGGGCAAAACAAAGTAGCTCATTGGCTGCACGTGCTTGACCTACTTGCTCTGCCCCGGTATAAACAGTTTGCTTGCTTAACACAATTGCTATTGCGCCATCCAGTGGACACAATTGGAACAGCAGTTTATTTTATTGAAAAATTTCAGCGCATTTTTATACTTAACACATTTTTTATTTTATTATTATTATTTTTTTTTTAATCATCTCGCGGGCCGGATTAAACCCGTTTGCGGGTCACCAAAAATCACCAAAAATGCAAATGTAAATATTCTCTACTTTCTCACCCATCTCATCCCTCGTCAGAAACCCACATGCACCTCTCAAATAATAACCCCGTGGTGTTCCCAGCCAACTCCAGTCTTTCCTCGCTCCAAAAGCCACATATGGGTCGCACTGCCATTTCTGATAATTCCCTACTTTCACAATACTCCACCAGTCCCTAAACTGTGTATGGAGATTGGTGATGTCCTTCCCTAAAGTCCCTAGTATTTCCCCTTTCCCTACGTCTAGCTGTCTCCTATGCCTTTTCAACTTGTGTTAGGTTAACTACCACTTCTGGCTGAAACAGGAGGGTCCGTGTGTGTTAGGAATATGGCCCCCACAATCAGACAGCTACCTACCGTCGGGAGACCTGTGAATCCCCACCCTCGCCCTGAGAACATGTCAGACGCCAACCCATTACTTCACCTTCTACCAAACTCACACAAGGATGATCAGACAGGGTAAGGGAATCTTCGTTAAGGAGCCAACCCCCAAGCCCTAGTGGTGATCTTTCTTTCTCCTAACTCTGTGTTTGTTCGTCAGGTGTAACTGGGTTTACCTTTTTGCAGTGTGTGACATGCACCCAGATGGATCTAATAGGACTTGATAGGGCCCTTCCCAACAGGCCTGCTTCCAGTTTTTCTTCTTTTAGGGACTGGATCCACACCCAGTCTCCTGGTGAGATAGAGTGGGTCACCTTCTCCTTTAGTTCACCTGTGGGGCACAAAACCTCTGACATACAGGTGTGGTTAATAAACTATCATACATGTTGTTTTTTTTAAAGTATTTTGTCCTCTCCTTCGTATATGTTTAATATTTAATCCAACCATCCCCCTTTTTGACACATGATTTGGCCATGTGTCAATATTACCACCTACCTAAACAATCACTTTGGTAATATTGGTAATTCATTATCCAATTGCCATTCCTCCACTCTCTCTTCTGATATTTTATGGTTCAAATCAAATATACTATTACCAAACTATAATCTTCTTCACAATTTGCACAGTATTACAAATTACCCTCAACTTAGTAAAATAAACTATCTTAAAGTCCTCCTCTCATGCCTTTAGAATTTACTAGTGTGTATGATTAAAATAACACCAGAAGGTTAAAACAGAGTTCAGAGGCAATTGAAATCATTTAACGAACTGTTTAATCCCATAGTATACTAAACATTACCATTATTCTAAATATTTCATAAATGTTAGTTATCCCAAGTGTTCATTAAGTCCTCATGACATTCATTCTCATAAGAAATCATATATACCCCAAACTCAGCCAAAAGCTAAAAAACTCCATAAAATTCACTGTGTGCTCCTCTAAGACCTATCACCCTTGACCTGCTGAAACCCCCCCAAAATTGAAACAACAAGGCTTTATAAACATCATACTAGGTGTGTTGTTTTTTGTTTGAAAAACCCAATTTGAAAAATAACAACCACAAATAGCCAGGCCTCACTTAATTTGGTAACTCACTTTTATGACCTAAATACTGCCTAACTTCACTACTGCTCCCCTAGCCCTTGGCAACATTCCAACGAGATGAGCTAATCTCTTTCTCCTGGTTATCCCCAGTCTTAACCCATCAATAATTGTTTGTATCAATCTAATTCCTCATTTTCCGCTAAACCATTTCAGTTCGCTGAAATTTATTTAACTGTTCTCTCTGATTATGCCCTAATTAATAAAACAACTACTTGCTATCGTTGATTAGCATACATTTAATGATGTTTCTACCATCTGAACTGTACTGTCTCTCACCCTCCCCTTGCTCCTTCGGGGAGAGCGCATGGTAACCTTATAACATATTTTCATAGACTTTTCTAGAATACTTCTATTTAAGCTATTTAATTCAACCTTTCACATTTCTCAATCCACATAGTAATCTAGGTATATAGCCCCACTGCGAAAGCTTTATCTACTGTCCCTACCTGTGTTCGAACCAGGGACATCGCCAGTCACTCCACACCATCTACGATTCTCTCAAAGTAAATACTTTCACGTCGCACATCCAGCCACGTCATCACCCCCGTCTAGCCAGCCCTTCCGTCTCAAACACCCTATTAGCAAAAATAAAACACACTCTCTAACAGCGTTCTGCATTTACCTCTATCATCGGGTTTAAGAACTAACGTAAAAACATTAACTATTCTCTATTGCTGTAGTAACGTCTTGTTTGGTTCAGTTTATTTATTACGGAGTGTCCATAATACTATAATAATACATAATCGAATTCCCCTCATGCATACAGATTTCACCTTATGCCATTGAAATGCCAAATAAACCATAATAGTTCAATGGAGCCCCCTATTGGCTCTACCCTACCTATACATTACTTCCATAACCACATTAGTTATGGTCCGATTAGCAATTAAACCTTATCACATGATCAAACAACGCCACAACCTTAAACTCATATGGGGCGGCAGGCAGCTTAGTGATCAATAGCGCCGCGCCAACAACCGAGAGGTCGCCGGTTCCAATCCCCGAGCCGACCAGGCGAAAAATCTGCCGATGTGCCCTCGAGCAAGGCACTCAACCCCAATCGCTCCTGCAAGTCGCTCTGGACAAGAGCGTCTGCCAAATCACCAAAAATGCAAATGTAAATATTCTCTACTTTCTCACCCATCTCATCCCTCGTCAGAAACCCACATGCACCTCTCAAATAATAACCCCGTGGTGTTCCCAGCCAACTCCAGTCTTTCCTCGCTCCAAAAGCCACACTTTCGCTCTCTCCAGCCCCCCCCTCGCAACTCTCTCTTCAGCTTTTGAGGAGCTGTGTTTCCAATATTCTGTCGTTATTTAAGGTACTTTAATCTAGTTATTTAAATCAAATTATTCCCACCTAATTAGTTAAAGTTGGTGCATGTTTATATTTAAACGATAAACCGAATTATTTCAGTCTAATTGTTTAACCAGTATTTTGCAGGGTCAAACATCAAACGTTAAATCAAATAATAAACCTAATTGCTTCAACACAACTATTCAAAACCAGTATTATGCTATGTCAAACATCAATAACAGGTTATACGGTTTTAAGCAACCACAAACCCAACAGTTATCCCCAAATTTATACAGTTTTGACAGGCACAGACGTCTTTGATTCCCAATTAGTTTTCTATCAAGGTATACAGGTTTATCATTCACACGTCACCCCTGTCTTAAATAATTTTAAGTGTCTCCTTTGAACCTAGTCATATCTAGTCTGAACTGATATGTGCCATAGCGTCGCACTGCCTATTTATTTAAAGTACCTCCTATGGGTGTCTTTTGTTAACGTTTGCACAATTTAAACTTTGTTTCCTAATTGTAATTCTCAGTATTTACCGTTTTAAAATATTGTTTGTATTCTCAGCCAAAATGGTACACAGTTATTACACAGTTAAACGTAGTATACAGTTATCACACAGCAAAAATAGTACACAGTTATCACACTCACTCAAAATACACAGTCATAATCCTATCACACAGTCAAATATGTCACACAGTCATAAATGACACACTTACAATCGACACACAATCTATTTGGGCACACAGCCTCCTCTGTTTGGGCACACAGCCTCCTCTGTTTGGGCACACAGCCTCCTCTATTTGGGCACACAGCCTCCTCTATTTGGGCATACAGCCTCCTCTATTTGGGCACACAGCCTCCTCTATTTGGGCACACAGCCTCCTCTATTTCCCATGGGTTTAACCATCACAATTATCAAACATTTGCATAATACATTATGAAATCGAAGTAGTATACTGTAATTGTTATTTATAGTAGAATAGGGTTCACTTACATCAAACAGGTGTTTCACAAAATTAATTTGGATAAAGCCAATGTGCAAAACTTTAGTTATATTACAATAGGTGTTTTGCTTACCTTTTTAGAAGCTCGGGCAATTTGTGAAACACATCGTTCGATGACAGTGATGTCCAATAGGCTGGGTGAATTCCAGCGAAGTTCCGCCACCAGATCACAGTCGGAGGTCACCAATTGTTAGAAATTGCGTAATTCAAATCTGGTATTGGAATAAGAGAAAACATAATCAAGAGATATTCAATCCAAGCTAAATTTATTATATGCAAAATGTATGTATGATAAGTATGAAGGTTCGTATACGGGCTCACTGAAAAACCACGCAGGGCAGACAGAGAACTGATCCATTGTTCTAAGTTCTTCTTCAAATACTCTGACAGAAAGCCTCCACTTCTTCTGTTGGCCAACCAGAGCAAAGGACTGAGTGTGGTTCAGCCAATCCGTTGGCGCAGGGGTTGGTCCCAACTCCTCGGCATTTCATTTGTTGCACATTGTTTTCCAGGCATAAGTTGCTATCATTATAACCTGTGGAGTCAGCACCCAAAAGACACCATTCCACTGTACTCCATGTACCCATGTTCAAGGACAGTTTCACAGACTACAAAGAGAGAGTGTTCGTATCTGTGAGAAATACAAGTCTTATCTCATCCTAGCCCCTAACGTTCCTTACATGAATAACAGCCTGTTATGTGAAACAATTTATATCAGTACAGTTCATTAATGCATTCCTTCCAAGCTATTCATCACATACAGATCCAATTATGAGAAAAATAGAACCCAACAAGACACCGAAGTTTATTGTTCAATTTGCTTTTTGGTCAGAGACAGTATGAGTGTAGCCAGATCCTTTTCACTCGCTATTCTTGTTTCATTTTGTGGTTCACCGGATTCGTCATCATCCTCGAGGGACAGACGAACGACCTGCTAGCTAGCCAAGCTAGTCGGTACAGCTAGCTAAGCTAGCTACTCTACCAGCAGCATCCTAGTTATCCTAGCTACCACTACATCATCACCGGCTGCCTGCATTTCTTGTGGACCGATGGAGCTCCCTGGTTGTTTCTTCCACCTGTTAAATACCGTGGAGTGCTTCTCCCTCTCTCATTGACGGATGCTGGGTACCTACTCTCCCTCTGTCCGGTTCTCCTCTCTTCACTAGATGGATGGTAACTTTAGTGTTTAACCCCTCTGTGTCCAAGGACCAAACTTTTTGAATATTATTTTTGGGGCGCCTCAAGTGACATTTTTCTACAACGTTTATTTCTGATAAAATTAGTTCATTGCATCCGCCATGGAGCCCAGTTTCATAATATTACCTTCTGTCCCTGGTTATGAAGTAATCATGAAAAAACAGGCCTTATGTTTGGGCATTTTTCACCCTACCAGCTCCTATTAGTTCTATTGAGCTCCGTGGCACCGACTCGCCTTCAGAACGTTCTATTCCCAGCCCATTGTTCTGCGTCACAATGCCAGCTTCACTATTGTTATCAATGAGACCTGCCTGCGTTAACCCTGTAGGTTTACCTCAGGTAACTTATTATTAACAAGGTTATGGCTACTTGGTGAGCGTTAACCCTGTAGGTTTACCTCAGGTAACTTATTATTACCAAGGTTACTGCTACTTGGTGAGCGCTAACCCTGTAGGTTTACCTCAGGTAAGTTATTATTAACAAGGTTACGGTTACTTGGTGAGCGTTAACCCTGTAGGTTTACCTCAGGTAAGTTATTATTAACAAGGTTACGGTTACTTGGTGATCGTTAACCCTGTAGGTTTACCTCAGGTAACTTATTATTAACAAGGTTACGGTTACTTGGTGAGCGCACTCACTGTTAACCTGAGTACATGTTGTGGTGAGCCACATTCTAAGAGGTGTTGTCTGACGCAAAGTGAAGTGAGACACTGCATAAGAGGCGATGGCTGGCGGATAGCCATCAAACGTTAAACATTTTCTGGTCATGGTTAAACATATTTGTTTTAAGAAAAAAGTGTACAATCTAAACAAAACGCATGTCCCTGTCCTCTTTTTCAAGATGTGGCAGATTTAAACAGCCAGAATACATTTTTTAATTAAGAAATAACCATTTTTCTGATGACTTGTTGTTTCTAAATGGCTGCTGGGTAATTTGATATGCATCGAAATGTTCTTTCATAGGCATCAAATTGAGCGAATGCTGCACAGGTTCACTGAGTTGCAAACCAAATGGGTATAATGGGGTGATTGTTGTCTAATCGGGTGGTCTAGCTAATGGATTTGTAGATCTGACGCAGTTGCTACCTCAGATTATGAGCCTAGCAAGTGTCATATAGCTCAGTTGGTAGAGCATGGCGCTTGCAACGCCAGGGTTGTGGGTTCGTTTCCCACGGGGGGCCAGTATGAAAATGTATGCACTCACTAACTGTAAGTCGCTCTGGATAAGAGCGTCTGCTAAATATGTAAAAATGTAAAAAATTTAATGAATGAGTTATGTAGTACCCACAGATGGCCAAAGGGAGGCGCAAGAGTGCTATAAACCCATACTGTTTTTTTGCCATAAAAACCCTAAACCTAACAATCAATCAAATGTATTTATAAAGCCCTTTTTACACCAGCAGATGTAACAAAGTGCTATACAGAAACTCTTACCCTACTTATAACCTATTTTAGCCGTAACCCTAACCCCTAATTCTAGGGTAGGGTAGCCTAGAACACTTTTAGAAACTATTTTAATAATAATATTATCTTAGTAAATACAATTATAGTATTAAATAGTGTTTTGATTATTTTGTTGTTATTTTATTATATGTATAATTGCAAGACAGAACATTTGATAAATAAGACACATTTGTTTTATTTTTCAAATGTGGTTTGAATTGGGTGACCTAGTAACCTCTGTGTGAAAGTCCAGCAATTGGCGTGGGGCAGGATTGAGACTGATCTAATACACTTTATTTCTCAGCTGCCTCACCAATGTCTGTACGTGAATTAATAACTTTTAATAGCTAAATATTTCCAATAGATGGCAGCATAAGACAACGAAGCATCAGTTATAGGCTACAAGCAGCAATATGATTAACATAAAATAGCATGCAACCAAATACTATATGTCCCATGATTTTCTGAAATGGTCACTTATTACTTTAGCTAGCTATATATCTCGTATTAGGCCTGTGATGCTTTTGGAAGAGCAATTAAATTGTGACTATAGCAGGTGTTGAACCCCGGGTAAATAATCACTAGTCAGATGCTCCAACCTCAACCCTAGTATACATGCATTTTTAAATATCTAATATTACGATTAAACAACCTCGGAATAGAAAAGACAAGAGTGCGTCTTCCAGCCCGCCAATAAATTAGATCGTGCAACCCTCCCGGTTAGCAAATGTACCTCAACATGCCCCTCACTTGTGCTAGAAGGCAGAGTGCTCGCTGCTGGTTGATGAATCTGACAATGAATGTACTAGGAAAATATGTTTTTCTCAACCAGAGGTGACTAAATTAATGTTCAGGCTTATTGATAATCGTTATAGTAATGAAGTATAATTTCAAAACATGAGCATAAAAACAGGTAATAATAAACATGAATCATCATTATATTACTTCACAGTAATCTGTTAAATGCTTTTTCAGTCGTTCCTCTTGCGTTAGCAGTGTGGAAAGGGACAGTAAATAGCGTGTGCAGGAGTTTTCCTGTGAGGGGGAGTGGTGGTGTATCAAGGGAGAAAACTAAACTGAGCTTCTGAAATGTCATTCGTGGTCTTATGCTGCCATCTATTGGAATTATTTAGCAACTGCAGTAGTACTGAATAAAGTATATCCTTACTAAAGTAGTAATTACTCAGAATTGCAAAATATGACTTTCTAGTTCATTTTACCACTTACAACCATATAATAACCATTTATAGCATTTACAAACAATGAAACTGACATAAACCAAAAACACCATACATTTAGTTAACTATATATATATATATATATATATATATATATATATATATATATATATATATATATACTATTTATTTAGATGGGTGACATTATCTGCCAAAGTAACACCACTGTAGATAAAGAAGAGCTCTCCAGTAGGTGAACCAAAACATTCAAATGCCATTTTCTAAAAAGTGAGGTTACAAGTTTATCATCTTTCAAAGCAGAATTACTTTCCCATTGTTCCTCAACTGTAGTGTATGATATACCTTTTTCTAGCTGAGTCTCTACTTTTATCCAATGTAAAAAAAACACAATTTCAAATTTTGCTACATAAGACCGAATCGAGTCGGTCGGTCACATTTGACTGTGTAAAACCTAGCAGTACTAGTTATTTCTCTGAAAGTGAGGCAGATATATATTATTACTGTGTAAAACCTAGCAGTACTACTTATTTCTCTGAGAGTGAGGCAGATATATTATTACTGTGTAAAACCTAGCAGTACTACATATTTCTCTGAGAGTGAGGCAGATATATTATTACTGTGTAAAACCTAGCAGTACTACTTATTTATCTGAGAGTGAGGCAGATATATATATTTACTGTGTAAAACCTAATAGTACTACTTATTTCTCTGAGAGTGAGGCAGATATGTAGCATTAGGCAAAAAACATGATTATTTGTCTCTCTGAAATGAAACCGTTAAGTGATAGATTTTAAACAAATACATGACTCCAATCTCTTTCATAATTTCTTTAAACAACAAAAGCTACTTTACGAACATTTCTGAAAATGGATATATAGCGTTTTGGAATGAAACTCTTCTCATGATTCCCCATCTGAGCTCAGAGTAGATGAGAGATGTAATGTTTGTCTCTGTTGTGTTGAAGTCCAATCAAGCAGGAGAGACCAGCCTCCCCTATACCCAGCTGTGTGTCCATGAAGAGTGACCGGTCTATGCATCAACCTCTATCCTTTAGAGAGGGAGACTTTTCTACTGAACAAAGGTAAGAAGAACTCATGGGTCATGGTCAGTGAGTTAAACAACACTGTCTCTAGTCAATTCTCCTCTCCCATTTGTGTGTGTGTGTGTGTGTGTGTGTGTGTGTGTGTGTGTGTGTCTGTCAGTGTGTGTGTGTGCACTCCCTGTATGAGGAGATTAAATCTCTGTCCTGATTGCCTAGTCACTTTTACCCCAACCTACATGTAAAATATTACCTCAATTACCTCAACTTCCTGGTACCCCTGCACATTGACTCGGTACTCCTTATAGCCTCATTACTACCTCAACTACCTGGTACCCCTGCACGTTGACTCAGTACTGGTACTCCTTGTATATAGTCTAGTTATTACCTCAACTTCCTGGTACCCCTGCACATTGACTCAGTACTGGTACTCCTTGTATATAGTCTAGTTATTACCTCAACTACCTGGTACCCCTGCACATTGACTCGGTACTCCTTATAGCCTCATTAGTGTTATTTTATTATGTTACTATTTCCTTTTTTTATTTAGTGAATTTTTGTGACTTTTTAACTCTGCATTGTTGGGAAAGGGCTCATAAGTAAGCATTTCACGGTAAAGTGTACCACTGTTGTATTCGGCGCATGTTAGAAATACAATTTGATTTGATTTTAAGCTCATTGGGTCTAATGGTCGTCTTGTGCCGAACTGCACAGGTCCAGGCCGTCAAATCAAAGGCACTCCTTCACTATAAAGTTGTTTTTGACTAACATGTGTCAGTTTGTTAAACTACTTAAGACAGAACATTTTCCTAATTTAAAACTAAGGAAGTCATTTTTACCTCTCATTGACTTCCAAACCCCAAACCCTGGCCTGGTCTGCTTCATATGCGTTCCCAGAATAAATTTTTTACATCAGCAGTTGTCACCAAGTGCTTATATAGAAACCCAGTCTAAAACCCCAAAGAGCAAGCAATGCAGATGTAGAAGCACGGTGGCTAGGAAAAACTCCCTAGAAAGGCAGGAACCTAGGAAGAAACCTAGAGAGGAACCAGGCTCTGAGGGGTGGCCAGTCCTCTTCTGGCTGTGCCAGGGGAGATTATAAGAGGATATGGCCATTAAGTTCAGATCGTTTTTCAAGATTTTAAAATGTTCATAGATGACCAGCAGGGTCAAATAATAATCACTGTGGTTATAGAGGGTGCAACACGGCAGCACCTCAGGAGTAAATGTCAGTTGGCTGTTCATAGCCGAGCATTCAGAGGTCAAGACAGCAGGTGTTGTAGAGAGAGAGAATGAGAGGGAGAGAGAGAGAGAGAGAGAGAGAGAGGGTCAAAACAGCAGGTTTGGGACAAGGTCGCACGTCTGTTGAACAGGTCAGAGTTCCAGATCCGCAGGCAGACCAGTAGAAACTGGATCAGCAGCACGACAAGGTATCACATCCGGTGGAGCATGTGTCGATACTGATAGGATCGAAAGAAAGGGAGCGTTGCTCTTGGATCAGCTTTCTCCATTCAAATCTTTCCTTATCATTATAATTATTTCACAATACTGACCATGGATCAGCTTCTAGAAAGATATGACTACCTACGGCTGCAAATATTGAGGTAGTTTATTCTAATGCTTACACAATAAAAATGCACTAAATCACAGATTCGGCACATCATTGGGCACATGTTAGGCTACACATCATGAAATATATTGAGACAAATTACAGACAGTAGCCTACAAGTAGCAAAATATAACTAAATATATTGAACATTGAATATATTTCAATATGATTGAAATAGGCCTATAGCCTACTGTTTATATTTTAATGCAGTCATCTCGGTTTTCATTTGAAGCATAATTGTTATACGTCCCTTGTTTGAATCAATTGCAAAGACATCGGCAACTTTGTATTTGTAGTCAACTTTGTTCTGAATTTATCGGCGGTCACAAAGAGACGGATAAACCACGTGATTCTATGTTTAGCGGAGATCTTCTGTGTATAAAGTGACGCGGGAGGGCAAAAAAGCATCTAACGACGCACTTGGCTGTTCTACAAGTGGTCTGAGGCAGGTGTTAGAATATGAGCGTTTTCAAGTGCATTGTTAATAACGATGGTTTTGGGAAACAGCTCAGAGATTTTACAATGCGCCTACGAAGGTTCTAATGATGAACTTGGCCTTAAAATGCTTTTGGGATACCAGGCCCTGGACAAAAACATCTGCTAAATGACTAAAATGTGAAATGTAAATGTTTTACATACAGATCTCATATTACTGTATTTAAAATAAAAATAAAAATAAAATAAAAATATTGATGTCACAAGTGTATAATTTGTACAGTTCTTTATTAAAAATGTAGTTATTTGTTACATTTAACTGTGTAAAATCTAGCAGTACTACGTATCTCTCTGAGAGTGAGGCAGATATATAGCATTTTGCAAAAAAAAACATTTGTCTCTCTAAAATGAAGCCATTAATTGATCGATTTTAAAGAAATACATGTCTGTCATTGAACAACCCCATGCCATGATTAGATAGTGAAAAAACACAACCATTTATTTGATCATTTCTTTAAACAATAGAAGCTAATTTACTAACATTTCTTTAATTTAGGAACTCTTCCTCTGTTTCCCCATCTGAGCTCAGAGTAGATGAGAGACGTAATGTTTGTCTCTGTTGTGTTGAAGCCCAATCAAGCAGGAGAGACCAGCCTCCCCTGTACCCAGCTGTGTGTCCATGAAGAGTGACCGGTCTATGGAACAACCTATACGGTTTAGAGAGGGAGACTTTTCTAGTGAACAAAGGTAAGAAGAACTCATGGGTCATGGTCAGTGAGTTAAACAACACTGTCTCTAGTCATTTCTCCTCTCCCATTTTCCCATTTATTTTTGTTGTTTTCATAATCCATAGGCTAAACCTTTTTTCATAGTCCTAAAATAATATTAAACAAACACAAAATTCCCTTTGAGTGTGTGTTTGTCTGTCAGTGAGTGTGTGTGTGTGCACTCCCTGGATGAGGAGATGTAATCTCTATCCTGATTGACGTGTCACTTTTAACCCTACCTACATGTACATATTACCTCAACTACCTGGTACACTGTAAATTGACTCAGTACTGGTACTCCTTGTATATAGTCTAGTTATTACCTCAACTACCTGGTACCCCTGCACATTGACTCAGTACTGGTACTCCTTGTATATAGTCTAGTTATTACCTCAACTTCCTGGTACCCCTGCACATTGACTCAGTACTGGTACTCCTTGTATATAGTCTAGTTATTACCTCACCTACCTGGTACCCCTGCACATTGACTCAGTACTGGTACTCCTTGTATATAGTCTAGTTATTACCTCAACTACCTGGTACCCCTGCACATTGACTCAGTACTGGTACTCCTTGTATATAGTCTAGTTATTACCTCAACTTCCTGGTACCCCTGCACATTGACTCAGTACTGGTACTCCTTGTATATAGTCTAGTTATTACCTCAACTACCTGGTACCCCTGCACATTGACTCAGTACTGGTACTCCTTGTATATAGTCTAGTTATTACCTCAACTACCTGGTACCCCTGCACATTGACTCAGTACTGGTACTCCTTGTATATAGTCTAGTTATTACCTCAACTACCTGGTACCCCTGCACATTGACTCAGTGCTCCTTATAGCCTCATTAGTGTTATTTTATTATGTTACTATTTCCTTTTTTTTTTTAGCTAATTTTTGTGACTTTTTAACTCTGCATTTTTGGGAAAGGGCTCGTAAGTAAGCATTTCACAGTAAAGTGTACCACTGTTGTATTCGGCGCATGTGACAAATACAATTTCATTTGATTTAATTTGAAGCTCATGTGTAAAAACATGTCATCAGGTCGAGCAGTCGTCTCACGCCGAACGGTCGTCTCACGCCAAACTGCGCATGTGCAGGCCGTCAAATCAAAGGCACTCCTTCCATATAAAGTTGTTTTTGACTAACATGAAAACGTGTCAGTTTGTCACTTTCACGAGGTTGGAGCAATAATGTGTTCAACTACTTACGACAGAACATTTTAAAAATGAACAAATCAATTAAACCAAATTTGATTTGTCACATGCGCTGAATACAACATGTGTAGACCTTAGCGTGAGATGTCTTTAAACATTAAAAGCTCATTTACAAACATTTCTAAACAAACACAACATTCCCTCCGTGTGTGTGTGTGTGTGTGTGTGTGTGTGTGTGTGTGTGTGTGTGTGTGTGTGTGTGTGTGTGTGTGTGTACTCCCTGGATGAGGAAATGTAATCTCATGTTTTGTCCACAGAAACCAACAGGAGAGATCAGAGTCAGAGATTCTCAGTGGTCAGTCTTCCCAGAGTCATCAAACAGACCTGGCCTCCATATTCAGTGTATGTGGTCCTGTTATGTACATTTGTTTTGGTTTACCTCAAGTAAAGTTGATCTGTCAATCATTCATTAATGTGTTAATGACAAATAATTTATTCTCTTGCTTAACTTATTTACTTTATTTATTTCAGTTGCTTGAAGATAATATTATGACATTTGTGAAGAACGAGCTGAAGAGGTTCAAGAGGATTCTTAGTCCAGAACTCCCAGAAGGCTTTGAGAGTCAGAAGCAGGATAAGGAAGTGGTGGACGCTGAAGATGAGAAGCAGGAGAGCAGTGCCAGAGAGGGGGCTCTGAAGATCACACTGCACGTCCTGAGGAAAATGAACCAGAAGGAGCTTGCTGACACACTGGAGAAAAGTAAGAGCTCTCTGCCTCATGTTGAATGCTGTTTTAGAACAAACATTTAAAAGCAGTAGCTAAAGTACAGCTAAAGTAGCTGTGTAACTCAATGATATTGTAGCAGCCTTAACACAACACCTAGTGACCTCATCAAGTAGCAGCAGGGATGTGTTGTGGTGATTCATTTAGACCAGGGGTGTCAAACTCGTTTTAGCTCAGGGGCCACATGGAGGAAAATCTATTCCCAAGTGGGCCGGACCGGAAAAATCATGGTATATATAACTTAAAAACAACAACTTCAGATTGTTTTCTTTGTTTTAATACGATCAACATACAACATAAAGCTGGAGCCTGAGGACAGTGTGTCCAAAATAGTACAAGCACAACATCACTATTAATCATAAAACACGTCAAGTTTATTTGAAAATTCTAAAGAAAAAGAACACACAAACACACAATGCCTCAGTGATTAACAGTACTGTTTCACAGATCACATAACTATATCAGGGTGTCATTTCTCAGGCAGAAATGTAGATAAAAATAATGAAATCCTGTTCCCAAACAAGTGCAAGAACCACAGAGTCAAGAATAGGTTAAATATACAAATAAAATAAAATCAATTAAAAACAATAGCACATCAACATAAAAACATATAAACATAAAGCTGGAGCCTGAGGACAGTGTCCAAAAGCACAACATCACTATTAATCATAAAACACCTCAAGTTATTTGAAAGTTCTGAGGACAAAGAACACACAAACACACAATGCCTCAGTGATTCACAGAAGTATATCACAGATCACAGAACTATATCAGGGTGTCATTTCTCAGGCAGAAATGTAGATAAAAATAATGAAATCCTGTTCCCCAAACAAGTGCAAGAACCACAGAGTCAAGAATAGGTTAAATATACAAATAAAATAAAAACAATTAAAAACAATAGCACATCAACATAAAAACATATACATAAATCTGAAAGCGTTGCTCAAACTCCCGTAACAGTCCCGTTATTTTATCTTTGAACCGCTTCATGTCTGCCACATGTTGGGTCGCACACACATTTTTCAGACAGGGGAAGTGAGCTGCATCACCACCGGCAAGTTGCGTCTCCCACAATGACAGCTTCAACTTGAAAGAACGTATGCTGTCATAATACCGCGTGACAACTTTGTTGCGCCCTTGCAGCTGTTTGTTCAAGTTATTCAGGTGCTCTGTAACATCCACCATAAATGCAAGGTCCGGCATCCATTCTGCGGAATGAAATTCTAACACTGGTTTGCCCTTTTCTTCCATGAACTGTTCAATTTCTTCTCGTAAATCAAAGAAACGCCTCAGCACAGCACCTCGGCTTAACCATCTTACCTCAGTGTGGTATGGCAGGCCATAGATGTGGTCTTTCTCTCTGAGAAGGCTGTCAAACTGACGGTGATTCAGGCTTCTGGATCGGATGAAATTAACAGTTTGGATGACCACCTTCATGACGTTATCCATCTTTAATGACTTGCAACACAAAGCCTCCTGGTGCAAAATACAGTGAAAAGTCAAAAAATCACGTCCTCCATTTGCAGATTGCACTTTCTCTCTGAACTTTGTCACAACGCCTGCTTTTTTCCCGATCATTGAGGGCGCACCATCTGTAGCCAGGCTGACAGCGCGGGACCAGTCCACTCCGACCCTGTCCAGCGCGCCGACGAGTGCGGTAAAAATATCAGCTGCTGTCGTTGTATCTGTCATCGGCACCAACTCCACGAACTCCTCGGTGACGGTCAATGTGTCATCAACTCCGCGGATGAAAAAATGGCCAGTTGTGCAACATCTGTAATGTCCGTGCTTTCATCAATTGCAACCGAAAACGCAATAAATGACTTTACTTTTTGCTTCAACTGGCTGTCCAAATCCACTGAAAGATCGGAAATCCTGTCTGCAACTGTGTTTCTTGTCAGGCTGATATTTGCAAAAGCCTGCCGCTTTTCAGGGCACACAATCTCCGCTGCCTTCATCATGCATGTTTTTACAAATTCACCCTCACTAAATGGTTTTGAAGCCACTGCGATTTCATTAGCAATGAGGTAGCTAGCTTTCACTGCAGCGTCACTGATGTCTCGGCTGTGAGTAAACACAGACTGCTGTTTCTTCAGACCCGCCAACAGTTCATTCACCTTCTCTCATCTCCGCTGTCCTTGAAAGTTGTCATATTTGTCGGCATGAAGACTCACATAGTGGCGACGAAGGTTATATTCTTTCAGCACTGCAACATGCTCTGAACACACCAAACATACAGCTTTCCCATTCAATTCCGTGATTAAATAGGATGACCATTTTTCTTGGAACACTCTGCACTCTGTGTCCACTTTTCTCTTTTTTGACAGAGACATATTGGGGCAATGAGGGTGCCAAAGCACATAATGTTAAAAGTAGAAGCCGTAATAAATATCGCGGGCAAAACAAAGTAGCTCATTGGCTGCACGTGCTTGACCTACTTGCTCTGCCCCGGTATAAACAGTTTGCTTGCTTAACACAATTGCTATTGCGCCATCCAGTGGACGCAATTGGAACAGCAGTTTATTTTATTGAAAAAAAAATAATAAAAAAAATCTTTTTTTTTCTTTTCTTTCAAAATCATCTCGCGGGCCGGATTAAACCCGTTTGCGGGCCTGATCCGGCCCGCGGGCCGTACGTTTGACACCCCTGATTTAGACAGAGAGAAGAGGAGAGACAGAGGAGAGAGAGAGAGAGAGAGAGAGAGAGAGAGAGAGAGAGAGAGAGAGAGAGAGAGAGAGAGAGAGAGAGAGAGAGAGAGAGAGAGAGAGAGAGAGAGAGAGAGACAACATGATTAATACCATCAATAATACCAATGATAATATAATCAGTCACGCCAGTGTGTAATGCATTATGAAAACATTTAAAGATTTATACAGACAGTTAAGAGAATAAATGATTATAATTTAAACTTTATAACACAGTATTACATTACTGTAGGCATTAAAACAGACGTAATATTAATATCCTCTGTGTTATTTCTTCATTCAGATGAGCTTGCTGTGATTTTACAACGTGAACTCAAATCTAATCTAAAGAAGAAGTTTCAATGTGTATTTGAGGGGATCGCTAAACAAGGAAACCCAACATTTCTCAATAAGATCTACACAGAGCTCTACATCACAGAGGGTGGAACAGGAGAGGTCAATAATGAACATGAGCTGAGACAGATTGAGACAACAACCAGGAAACAAGCAAGACCAGAGACTGCAATCAAATGTAACGACATCTTCAAACCCTTAACTGGACAAGACAAACTTATCAGAACTGTGCTGACAAAGGGAGTCGCTGGCATTGGAAAAACAGTCTCTGTGCAGAAGTTCATTCTGGACTGGGCTGAAGGAAAAGCAAATCAGGATGTCCAATTTGTATTTTCATTCCCTTTTCGGGAGCTGAATTTGATGAACGGGGAAACACACACTTTGATTGAACTTCTCAATCACTTCTCAAAGGAAACCAAAGAATCAAGAATCTCCAACTACGACAAGTACAAAGTTCTGTTCATCTTTGATGGTCTGGATGAGTGCCGACTGCCCCTAGACTTCCAGAAGAACAAGATTTGTTGTGATGTCACAGAGTCAACCTCAGTGGATGTTCTGCTGACAAATCTCATCAAGAGAAATCTGCTTCCCTCTGCTCTCCTCTGGATAACTACCCGACCTGCAGCAGCCAATAAGATCCCTTCAGTGTGTGTTGACCAGGTGACAGAGGTACGAGGGTTCAATGACCCACAGAAGGAGGAGTACTTCAGGAAGAGATTCAGTGATGAGGACCTGGCCAGCAGAATCATCTCACACATAAAGACATCAAGGAGCCTCCACATCATGTGCCACATTCCAGTCTTCTGTTGGATTTCTGCAATAGTCCTTGAACACATGCTGAAACATAAGAGAGAAGAGATGCCCAAGACTCTGACTGAGATGTACACACACCTTGTGGTGTTTCATACCAAACAGAAGAATGAAAAGTATCTTGGGAAAGAAGAGACAGGTCCACACTGGAATAAAGAGAGCATTCTGTCACTGGGAAAACTGGCTTTTCAACAGCTTGTGAATGGCAATCTGATTTTCTATGAAGATGACCTGAAAGAGGCTGGCATTGATGTCAATGAAGCCACAGTGTACTCAGGATTGTGCACACAGCTCTTTAAAGAGGAATGTGTGCTGTACCAGGACAAGGTGTACTGCTTCGTGCATCTGAGCATTCAGGAGTTTCTGGCTGCTGTATATGTGTTCCTCTCATTCATCAACAACAATGAGAATCTAATGGCCGAACCGCAAGTTACTGAAGTTACTGTCTACAAGAGTGCTGTGGATAAAGCCTTACAAAGTGAGATGGGAAACCTGGACCTGTTCCTCCGCTTCCTTCTGGGCCTCTCACTGGAGTCCAATCAGAAGCACTTACGAGGTCTCCTGACAAAGACAAGAAGCAGCTCACAGAGCCATGAAGAAACAGTCAAGTACATCAAGGAGAAGATCAGGGAGAATCCCTCTCCAGAGAGGTGCATCAATCTGTTCCACTGTCTGAATGAACTGAATGACCATTCTCTAGTGGAGGAGATCCAAAGCTACCTGAGATCAGGAAGTCTCTCAGAAGCCAAACTGTCACCTGCACAGTGGTCAGCTCTGGTCTTTGTGTTGCTGACTTCAGAAAAGGAGCTGGATGTGTTTGACCTGAAGAAATACTCCAGATCAGAGAAAGGTCTTCTGAGGCTGCTGCCAGTGGTCAAAGCCTCCAGAGCTGCTCTGTGAGTACATAAAATGACATTTAAGTACTAATCATCAGGAAGAAATATTCAGTTTAGAGACAAATATGTATTATTGAATAACATATTGAATCAATGCATTGATGTTCACATTAGTATAACAATATGACCATACAATTCTAGGAGACGGAAGATGAATCTATATGTTGTTTAAGAGAATAAACCAAATGCATCTGCCATTGTCCTTCTACACTACTGGTGTTAAATTAACAGTTTGTGAAATCATGATGATCTCTTTGCAGGCTGTCAGGCTGTGGAGTCACAGAGGAAGGCTGTGCTTCTCTGGTCTCAGCTCTGAAGTCAAACCCCTCACACCTGAGAGAGCTGGACCTGAGTAACAATGACCTGAAGGATTCAGGAGTGAAGCTGCTCTCTGCTGGACTGGGGAATCCCCACTGTAAACTGGAGACTCTGAGGTCAGTATTCCTGTAGTTGGTCAACAAGTGATAACTGTTCACCAGATCCACATGTGTTTACCAGGCACACATAGTCCACACCATATGTGTTTGGACAGTGAAGCTTACAGTTTTACATTTGGAGCTATGCTCCAGCATTTTGGATTTGAGATATAATGTTTCATATTAGGCAACAGTGCAGAATGTCACCTTTTATTTTAGGTTTTTCATACATATCTGTTTTTCCGTTTAGATAGGAAAGCATTTTATGTGTCTAGTTCTCCCATTTGAAGAAGTCGTAATTATTTAGTGTCACGGTTTCGGCCGAGGCTGCTCCTCTTCCTTGTTCGGGCGGACTTCGGCGGTCGTCGTCTCCGGAGTACTAGCTGCCACCGTTCGATGTTTTTTGTTCTTTTGGTTTTGTCTGTGCATAACACCTGTCCCTTATTTGTGTCTTGATTATTCTCCTTATTTAGTTGGTTTGTTTGGGGCAGGTGTTATGCGTGATTGTTATTGTCAGTTTGCCTCCGAGTAGTTCTCTCTCTCGTTTATTTAGTATTTTCGAGAGTTCGCACTGCGTGCGCCTTTTCTTGTTTTTCCGCACTGTGTGTTGTGCGTAATTGTTCGTGCCGCCCGGTTGGGTTGGCGACTCATTTCCCGTGTTGGGATACATATAATTACTAAAGTCCGTTGAAGAACCTCCTTGTCCCTGCGCTTGATTCCTGCACTACATCCACACTCAACACTCTGACAGAATCACGCATCATCATGGAATCAGCAGGAGCGACCGCGCCGACCGCCGATCTGGACGAACGGCTTCGTGGTCAGGAGGACCGTATGAACCAGGTGTGTCACGCCCTGGATAGGGTGATGACCACCCTACACCGATGGGAGACCAGCGGGGTGCCCACACCTCCAACCACCGACCCAGCTCCAGCGGTCAGCCCTCAGGGTACATCTCCGGAACCCAGTGGGATTCGGCTCTCGCTCCCGAGGGCGTACGACGGCTCCACCGCCGGGTGTCAAGGGTTCCTGCTGCAGGTGGAGCTCTACCTCGCCACCGTCCACCCGGCGCCCTCGGGACACGAGAGCGTCTCAGCCCTCATCTCCTGTCTCACCGGCAAGGCGTTGGAGTGGGCCAACGCCGAGTGGAGGAGAATGGACGCCGCAACCACGAACTATGCGGAGTTCTCCCGCCGCTTCCGTGCTGTATTCGACCATCCACCAGAGGGGAAGGCGGCGGGGGAGCGTCTGTTCTACCTCCGACAGGGGATGAGGAGCGCACAGGACTTTGCCTTGGAGTTCCGGACCCTAGCGGCTGACGCAGGGTGGAATGAGCGGGCCCATATCGACCATTTCCGCTGCAGCCTCCGGGAGGACGTCCAGCGAGAGTTGGCGTGCAGGGACACGTCGTTGACGTTCGACCAGCTGGTCGACATGGCCATCCGGCTGGATACCCTGCTCGCCACCCGTGGGCGTCCCGGAGGGGGGGGTCTGCCCATTCCACTCTCCAGCACCTCTGAGCCTAGCCCTATGGAGCTCGGAGGTGCTGGCGCTAGGGAACGCAGGAGGAGGAGCCCGAGGGGACCCGGCCCTTGCACCAACTGTGGTCGTGGAGGGCACACTGCGGCTAGGTGCTGGGGCGGGTCCTCCAGGGGAGGAGATGGCAGGTCTAGCATTGGGGGGTCCCCCCAGGTGAGTAGGCGCCCTGCTTACCCAGAGCTTTCTGTCGTGCACCTAACCTTGCCTGTTTGTTTCCCACAGGTTGCACCTCGTTCCCAGCATAAGGCGCTGGTAGATTCAGGCGCAGCTGGGAATTTTATAGATCGCCAGTTCTGTTTAGAGTTAGGGATTCCCCTCCTTCCTGTTGATAAGCCTTTCCCCGTCCATGCCCTAGATAGCCGTCCGTTAGGGTCTGGGTTGATTGGGGAGGTCACAGCACCACTTCAGATGATGGCGCAGGAGGGTCATGAGGAGAGAATTCAGCTTTATCTGATTGACTCTCCTGCGTATCCGGTGGTGCTGGGTCTTCCCTGGTTGATGACTCATGACCCTATTATTGGGTGGCGAGAGAAAGCTCTTAAAGGGTGGTCTGCTCAATGTGAGGGGCGGTGTCTGGGTGTTTCCATAGGGGCGACCTCGGTGGAGAGTCCGAATCTAATGCCAGCACTGCAGATTCCCCCCGAGTATGAGGATTTGGCACTGGCGTTCAGTAAGACTAGGGCTGCGCAGCTGCCGCCTCATAGACGGGGGGATTGTGCGATAGATCTCCAGTCAGGCGCAGCTCTCCCGCGGAGCCATGTGTATCCCTTGTCTCAAGAGGAGAAAAAATCGATGGAGACGTACATCTCTGAGTCTCTTAGACAGGGGTACATACGGTCCTCCGTTTCACCCGTTTCCTCAAGTTTCTTTTTTGTGAAGAAGAAGGATGGAGGTCTGCGGCCGTGTATTGATTACCGCGGTCTCAATCAGATCACAGTGAAGTACAGCTATCCACTTCCTCTGATTGCGACTATGACGGAGTCACTGCACGGCGCGCGGTTCTTTACAAAATTGGATCTTAGGAGCGCATATAACTTGGTGCGCATCCGTAAGGGCGATGAATGGAAGACAGCGTTTAGCACGACTTCCGGGCACTACGAGTATCTAGTCATGCCATATGGGTTGATGAATGCTCCCTCAGTCTTCCAATCCTTCGTTGATGAGATTTTCCGGGACATGCAGGGACAGGGAGTGGTTGTGTACATCGACGACATTCTGGTGTATAGTCCTACCCGTGCTGAGCATGTAGCCCTGGTGCGCCGAGTATTGCGGAGGCTGTTGGAGCATGACCTATATGTCAAGGCAGAGAAATGTCTGTTTTTTCAGAAGTCGGTCTCCTTTCTGGGTTACCAGTTATCTGCGTCAGGGGTGAAGATGGAGGTAGACCGGGTGTCAGCTGTGCGTAATTGGCAAACCCCAACCACTGTGAAGGAGGTGCAACGGTTCTTGGGTTTTGCGAATTACTACCGGAGGTTTATCCGGGGTTTTGGACAGGTGGCAGCTCCCATAACGTCTCTGTTAAAGGGGGGTCCGGTGCGCTTGCGGTGGTCAGCTGAGGCGGACAGGGCATTTGGGAGACTGAAGGACCTGTTTACCTCGGCGCCGGTGTTGGCGCATCCGGATCCCTCTTTACCGTTCCAAGTAGAGGTGGACGCGTCAGAGGCCGGAATAGGGGCCGTTCTTTCCCAGCGTTCTGGTACTCCACCTAAACTCCGTCCCTGTGCGTTCTACTCTAAGAAGCTCAGTCCGGCGGAGCGGAATTATGACGTAGGGGACAGGGAGCTGTTAGCCGTGGTACAGGCCCTAAAGGTGTGGCGGCATTGGCTCGAGGGGGCTCAACACCCTTTCCTCATTCAAACT
This sequence comes from Coregonus lavaretus, assembly GCF_964263955.1. Lineage (NCBI taxonomy): Eukaryota > Metazoa > Chordata > Actinopteri > Salmoniformes > Salmonidae > Coregonus > Coregonus lavaretus. The sequence continues at coordinate 102,045 of NW_028161873.1, forward strand.
GACCATCGTAACCTGGAGTACATCCGGGCAGCTAGGAGACTGAATCCTCGCCAGGCTCGTTGGACTATGTTCTTGGCCCGGTTTGTGTTTAAGATCACATACATCCCTGGGTCCCAGAACGGGAAGGCAGATGCTCTGTCCCGGCGGTATGACGCGGAGGAGAGGTCAGTTGAGTCCACGCCCATACTACCGGAGTCTTGTCTGGTTGCTCCGGTGGTGTGGGAGGTTGATGGTGAGATCGAGCGGGCGTTACGCACCGACCCGAGTCCTCCTCAGTGTCCTGTGGGTCGGACGTACGTTCCGCTCGAGATACGCGATCGCCTCATTTGTTGGGCTCACACGTCTCCCTCCTCTGGTCATCCGGGTATCGGCCGGACAGTGCACTGCCTTAGCACGAAGTACTGGTGGCCAACGTTAGCTAGGGATGTGAGGATTTATGTTTCCTCCTGTTCGGTGTGTGCCCAGTGTAAGGCGCCCAGACATTTGCCCAGGGGTAAGTTACAACCCCTGCCTATTCCACAACGACCCTGGTCCCACCTCTCGGTGGATTTTGTTACCGACCTTCCCTCCTCACAGGGAAACACTACCATCCTGGTCGTTGTGGATAGGTTCTCGAAGGCCTGTCGTCTCCTTCCCATGCCGGGTCTACCCACTGCCCTGCAGACCGCGGAGGCTCTGTTCACCCATGTCTTCCGGCATTACGGGGTACCCGAGGATATAGTGTCTGACCGAGGCCCCCAGTTCACCTCGAGAGTGTGGAGGGCATTTATGGAACGGTTGGGGGTGTCGGTAAGCCTTACCTCGGGTTACCACCCGGAAAGTAATGGGCAGGTTGAACGTGTCAACCAGGATGTGGGTAGGTTTCTGAGGTCATACTGTCAGGGCCGGCCGGAGGAGTGGGCGAGATATGTGCCCTGGGCGGAGATGGCACAGAACTCTCTTCGCCACTCCTCCACCCAACTAACCCCGTTTCAGTGTGTGTTGGGGTACCAGCCGGTGCTGGCACCATGGCATGAGAGCCAGATCGAGGCCCCCGCTGTGGATGAGTGGGTAAGGCGCTCGGAGGAGACGTGGGACGCTGCACACGTCCATCTGCAGCGTGCCATACGTCGACAGAAGACGAGCGCCGACCTACACCGCAGTGAGGGGCCAGTGTACGCACCTGGAGATCGAGTCTGGCTCTCAACCAGAAACCTGCCCCTCCGCCTGCCCTGCCGGAAGCTGGGTCGGCGGTTTGTGGGGCCGTTTAAAGTCCTGAGGAGATTGAACGAGGTGAGTTATAGGTTAGAACTACCTGTTGACTACAAAAATATTAACCCCTCGTTCCATGTGTCTCTCCTCAGGCCGGTGGTAGCTGGTCCACTCCAGGACTTTGAGATTGAGGAGACTCCTCCGCCCCCGTTGGACATCGAGGGGGCTCCGGCGTACACCGTGAGGTCCATTCTGGATTCTAGACGCCGGATGGGGGGTCTTCAATATCTCGTGGAGTGGGAGGGGTACGGTCCGGAGGAGCGGTGCTGGGTGCCAAGGAGGGACGTGCTAGACCAGTCCCTACTGACCGATTTCCATCGGGGTCATCCTGCGCGCCCTGCTCCGCGTCGTCCGGGTCGTCCTCGAGCTCCGGGTCGGCGCACGGCTGGAGCCGCGCGTCAAGGGGGGGGTACTGTCACGGTTTCGGCCGAGGCTGCTCCTCTTCCTTGTTCGGGCGGACTTCGGCGGTCGTCGTCTCCGGAGTACTAGCTGCCACCGTTCGATGTTTTTTGTTCTTTTGGTTTTGTCTGTGCATAACACCTGTCCCTTATTTGTGTCTTGATTATTCTCCTTATTTAGTTGGTTTGTTTGGGGCAGGTGTTATGCGTGATTGTTATTGTCAGTTTGCCTCCGAGTAGTTCTCTCTCTCGTTTATTTAGTATTTTCGAGAGTTCGCACTGCGTGCGCCTTTTCTTGTTTTTCCGCACTGTGTGTTGTGCGTAATTGTTCGTGCCGCCCGGTTGGGTTGGCGACTCATTTCCCGTGTTGGGATACATATAATTACTAAAGTCCGTTGAAGAACCTCCTTGTCCCTGCGCTTGATTCCTGCACTACATCCACACTCAACACTCTGACATTTAGACAAATTCATTTAGTCAGAAGTTTAATATTTGGTCCCATATTCCTTACCTGCAGTGATTACATCAAGCTTGTGATTCTACAAACTTGTTGAATGCATTTGCAGTTTGTCTTGGTTGTGTTTTGGATGATGTTTTTCCCAATAGAAACTGAATGGTGAATAATGTCCTGTCATTTTGGAGTCACTTCACTTGTATTGTCAGTAAGAATAGAAGATGTTTCTGAACACTTCTACATTCATGTGGACGCTACCATCATTATGAATAATCATGAATGAATCGTGAATCATGATGAATGAGAAAGTTACAGAGGAACAAGGATCATACCCCCTCTGTTATTGGTAATGGTGAGAGGTTAGCATGTTTTGTTGTAGCCTCTGTAACTTTCTCATTCATTATTATTCATGATTCATTCATGATTTTTCTTAATCATGTCATCATCAGGATTAATTTAGTAGTGTTTAGAAACATGTTATCTACTCACTTAGACAGAAAATTACTCCAGTCATCATCCACCATTCAGTTACTATTGGACAAAACATAACCCAAAACACAACCAAAACAAACTGCAAATGCAACCAACGAGTTTGAGTCACAAGCTTGATGTAGTCATTGTGTTCAAGGAATATCAGACCAAATACTCAACTTTTGACTACTTTAAAACACTATGAGTTAATTTATCAAAATACTTATGACTTCTTCAAAAGTGGGGGACTAGATACATAAAGTGCTTTCATTTCTAAACGGTGAAACAGATATGTATTAAAATATCCTCAAATAAAAGGTGACATTATATACTGTCACCTCATATGAAACATTTGATCTCAAATCCAAAATGCTGGAGTATAGAGCCACATTTAAAATGTTATTTTTGTCAAAATAGATATGGTGTGGACTGTATACTCAATACAATCTAAATCTGATACCTCACTGTCTGTCTTTTGACTGATACTGCTTTTTAAACTGCTCTGGTCAGTCTACTCAAATATTCGTACAATACATGTTTCTATCTACAAGCAATATTATGATAATTTGTAATTTCCAATAATCATACATTATTTTTTTCATAAATATATATGGCAGGGTTCAGGACACTGATATATCTGAAAATGTATCTGAAAAAATATACTGCCACTATTTTCACCACCAAAGAATAGCAGTGTGGTTTTAATATGATTTGACTCTTTGCAGGCTGTCAGGCTGTCTAGTCACAGAGGAAGGCTGTGCTTCTCTGGTCTCAGCTCTGAAGTCAAACCCCTCACACCTGAGAGAGCTGGATCTGAGTTACAATGACCTGGAGGATTCAGGAGTGAAGCTGCTCTCTGCTGGACTGGGGAATCCCCACTGTAAACTGGAGACTCTGAGGTCAGTATTCCTGTAGTTGGTCAACAAGTGATAACTGTTCACCAGATCCACATGTGTTTACCAGGCACACATAGGGGCGGAAGGTAGCTTAGTGGGTAAGAGCGTTGTGCCAGTAACCGAAAGGTCGCTGGTTCTAATCCCCGAGCCAACTAGGTGAAAAATCTGTCGATGTGCCCTTGAGCAAGGCACTTAACCCTAATTGCTCCTGTAAGTCGCTCTGGATAAGAGCGTCTGCTAAATGACTAAAAATAAAAAAATAAAAATAAATAAACATAGTCCACACCATATGTGTTTGGACAGTGAAGCTTACAGTTTTACATTTGGTGCTATGCTCCAGCATTTTGGATTTGAGATAGAATGTTTCATTTTAGGTGACAGTACAGAATGTCACCTTTTATTTGAGAGTATTTTCATACATATCTGTGTTACTGTTTAGAAATGAAAGCACTTTATGTGTCTAGTTCTCCCATTTGAAAAAGTCTTAATAATTTGGACATATTCACTTATATTGTATTAAAGTAGTCATAAGTTTAGTATTTGGTCCCATATTCCTTACCTGCAGTGATTACATCAAGCTTGTGATTCTACAAACTTGTTGAATGCATTTGCAGTTTGTCTTGGTTGTGTTTTGGATGATGTTTTTCCCAATAGAAACTGAATGGTGAATAATGTCCTGTCATTTTGGAGTCACTTCACTTGTATTGTCAGTAAGAATAGAAGATGATTCTGAACACTTCTACATTCATGTGGACGCTACCATAATTATGAATAATCATGAATGAATCGTGAATCATGATGAATGAGAAAGTTACAGAGGAACAAGTATCATACCCCCTCTGTTATTGGTAATGGTGAGAGGTTAGCATGTTTTGTTGTAGCCTCTGTAACTTTCTCACTCATTATTATTCATGATTCATTCATGATTTTTCTTAATCATGGCATCATCAGGATTCATTTAGTAGTGTTTAGAAACATGTTATCTACTCACTTAGACAGAAAATTACTCCAGTCATCATCCACCATTCAGTTACTATTGGACAAAACATAACCCAAAACACAACCAAGACAAACTGCAAATGCAACCAACGAGTTTGGAACCAAATACTAAACTTTGACTACTTTAATACATTATAAGTGAATTGGTCAGAATATGTTTGACTTCTTCAAATGGGGGGAATAGATACATAAAGTGCTTTCATTTCTAAACGGTGAAACAGATATGTATTAAAATACCCTCAAATAAAAGGTGACATTATATACTGTCACCTCATATGAAAAATTTGATCTGAAATCCAAAATGTTGGAGTATAGAGCCACATTTAAAATGTTAGCTTCACTGTCAAAATAGATATGGTGTGGACTGTATACTCAATACAATCTAAATCTGATACCTCACTGTCTGTCTTTTGACTGATACTGCTTTTTAAACTGCTCTGGTCAGTCTACTCAAATATTCGTACTATACATTTTTATATCTACACGCAATATTATGATTTTTTCAAATAATGACATATATATGGCAGGTTTCAGGGCACTGGTATAAATGAAAATGTTGAAAAAATATACTGCCACTATTTTCACCACCAAAGAATTGCAGTGTGATTTTAATATGATTTGACTCTTTGCAGGCTGTCAGGCTGTCTAGTCACAGAGGAAGGCTGTGCTTCTCTGGTCTCAGCTCTGAGGTCAAACCCCTCACACCTGAGAGAGCTGGACCTGAGCTACAATCACCCAGGAGACTCAGGAGTCAGACTGCTCTCTGCTGGACTGGAGGATCCACATTGCAGACTGGAGAAACTCAAGTATGTAGAGCAGGGGTGTCAAACTCATTTTAGCTCAGGGGCCACATGGAGGAAAATCTATTCCCAAGTGGGCCGGACCGGAAAAATCATGGTATATATAACTTAAAAACAACAACTTCAGATTGTTTTCTTTGTTTTAATACGATCAACATACAACATAAAGCTGGAGCCTGAGGACAGTGTGTCCAAAATAGTACAAGCACAACATCACTATTAATCATAAAACACGTCAAGTTTATTTGAAAATTCTAAAGAAAAAGAACACACAAACACACAATGCCTCAGTGATTAACAGTACTGTTTCACAGATCACATAACTATATCAGGGTGTCATTTCTCAGGCAGAAATGTAGATAAAAATAATGAAATCCTGTTCCCAAACAAGTGCAAGAACCACAGAGTCAAGAATAGGTTAAATATACAAATAAAATAAAATCAATTAAAAACAATAGCACATCAACATAAAAACATATAAACATAAAGCTGGAGCCTGAGGACAGTGTCCAAAAGCACAACATCACTATTAATCATAAAACACCTCAAGTTATTTGAAAGTTCTGAGGACAAAGAACACACAAACACACAATGCCTCAGTGATTCACAGAAGTATATCACAGATCACAGAACTATATCAGGGTGTCATTTCTCCGGCAGAAATGTAGATAAAAATAATGAAATCCTGTTCCCCAAACAAGTGCAAGAACCACAGAGTCAAGAATAGGTTAAATATACAAATAAAATAAAATCAATTAAAAACAATAGCACATCAACATAAAAACATATAAACATAAATCTGAAAGCGTTGCTCAAACTCCCGTAACAGTCCCGTTATTTTATCTTTGAACCGCTTCATGTCTGCCACATGTTGGGTCGCGCACACATTTTTCAGACAGGGGAAGTGAGCTGCATCACCACCGGCAAGTTGCGTCTCCCACAATGACAGCTTCAACTTGAAAGAACGTATGCTGTCATAATACTGCGTGACAACTTTGTTGCGCCCTTGCAGCTGTTTGTTCAAGTTATTCAGGTGCTCTGTAACATCCACCATAAATGCAAGGTCCTGCATCCATTCTGCGGAATGAAATTCTAAAACTGGTTTGCCCTGTTCTTCCATGAACTGTTCAATTTCTTCTCGTAAATCAAAGAAACGCCTCAGCACAGCACCTCGGCTTAACCATCTTACCTCAGTGTGGTATGGCAGGCCATAGATGTGGTCTTTCTCTCTGAGAAGGCTGTCAAACTGACGGTGATTCAGGCTTCTGGATCGGATGAAATTAACAGTTTGGATGACCACCTTCATGACGTTATCCATCTTTAATGACTTGCAACACAAAGCCTCCTGGTGCAAAATACAGTGAAAAGTCAAAAAATCACATCCTCCATTTGCAGATTGCACTTTCTCTCTGAACTTTGTCACAACGCCTGCTTTTTTCCCGATCATTGAGGGCGCACCATCTGTAGCCAGGCTGACAGCGCAGGACCAGTCCACTCCGACCCTGTCCAGCGCGCCGACGAGTGCGGTAAAAATATCAGCTGCTGTCGTTGTATCTGTCATCGGCACCAACTCCACGAACTCCTCGGTGACGGTCAATGTGTCATCAACTCCGCGGATGAAAATGGCCAGTTGTGCAACATCTGTAATGTCCGTGCTTTCATCAATTGCAACCGAAAACGCAATAAATGACTTTACTTTTTGCTTCAACTGGCTGTCCAAATCCACTGAAAGATCGGAAATCCTGTCTGCAACTGTGTTTCTTGTCAGGCTGATATTTGCAAAAGCCTGCCGCTTTTCAGGGCACACAATCTCCGCTGCCTTCATCATGCATGTTTTTACAAATTCACCCTCACTAAATGGTTTTGAAGCCACTGCGATTTCATTAGCAATGAGGTAGCTAGCTTTCACTGCAGCGTCACTGATGTCTCGGCTGTGAGTAAACACAGACTGCTGTTTCTTCAGACCCGCCAACAGTTCATTCACCTTCTCTCATCTCCGCTGTCCTTGAAAGTTGTCATATTTGTCGGCATGAAGACTCACATAGTGGTGACGAAGGTTATATTCTTTCAGCACTGCAACATGCTCTGAACACACCAAACATACAGCTTTCCCATTCAATTCACGCATGACTGTAAGTCGCTTTGGATAAAAGCGTCTGCTAAATGGCATATTATTATTATTATTATTATAATTCCGTTAATAAATAGGATGACAATTTTTCTTGGAACACTCTGCACTCTGCGTCCACTTTTCTCTTTTTTGACAGAGACATATTGGGGCAATGAGGGTGCCAAAGCACATAATGTTAAAAGTAGAAGCCGTAATAAATATAGCGGGCAAAACAAAGTAGCTCATTGGCTGCACGTGCTTGACCTACTTGCTCTGCCCCGGTATAAACAGTTTGCTTGCTTAACACAATTGCTATTGCGCCATCCAGTGGACACAATTGGAACAGCAGTTTATTTTATTGAAAAATTTCAGCGCATTTTTATACTTAACACATTTTTTATTTTATTATTATTATTTTTTTTTTAATCATCTCGCGGGCCGGATTAAACCCGTTTGCGGGCCTGATCCGGCCCGTGGGCCGGACGTTTGACACCCCTGGACTAGAGGCTTCATGCATAGCTTTAATGTATACCCATAAGAGTAGAAGTCTTTATTCTCAGCACTTATACGACCAATGTTCTACTTTGAGACACTTTGTGGATATGGGCCCAGATCTCAAAATATTGTTATAAAAAAAGTAATAATTTTGTTTTACGTTATAATAATTATAATTATAATAGCAAATGAATATTACTAATGTAAGCCACTGTAAAGACTGGGTTTAGTTTATTGTGTGGCACTGCTCATGTCCGCGTTCTGGAACTGTCCGCGTCCACGTACAGAACTGTCCGTGTCCACGTACGGTGTGGCGCCAAGCATATTGTCCAGTTGCGCGCAGAGTGGTCTGAGGTGATCTTGGGGAACAACGACGGAGTTCGTTACAGTGTTGAGACTGTTAGAAATTGCGTAATTCAAATCTGGTATTGGAATAAGAGAAAACATAATCAAGAGATATTCAATCCAAGCTAAATTTATTATATGCAAAATGTATGTATGATAAGTATGAAGGTTCGTATACGGGCTCACTGAAAAACCACGCAGGGCAGACAGAGAACTGATCCATTGTTCTAAGTTCTTCTTCAAATACTCTGACAGAAAGCCTCCACTTCTTCTGTTGGCCAACCAGAGCAAAGGACTGAGTGTGGTTCAGCCAATCCGTTGGCGCAGGGGTTGGTCCCAACTCCTCGGCATTTCATTTGTTGCACATTGTTTTCCAGGCATAAGTTGCTATCATTATAACCTGTGGAGTCAGCACCCAAAAGACACCATTCCACTGTACTCCATGTACCCATGTTCAAGGACAGTTTCACAGACTACAAAGAGAGAGTGTTCGTATCTGTGAGAAATACAAGTCTTATCTCATCCTAGCCCCTAACGTTCCTTACATGAATAACAGCCTGTTATGTGAAACAATTTATATCAGTACAGTTCATTAATGCATTCCTTCCAAGCTATTCATCACATACAGATCCAATTATGAGAAAAATAGAACCCAACAATTCCCCCTTTTGACGCCCTCTAGGGTGTCACTCATTAAAATACAATACAAACAAAAATAAACACTTTTATTAATAGACAATTTGATAATAAAAGGCCTTCAGTCCTTCCATCTACACCCAACTTGCAAACGGTTGGCCACAAGTCACCCAGGCACTTCAAACCTTCACATAGGGAAAGACAAACATTCACAATGGTTAACTTGATTAATAAAGCATAAAACACAGGATTAATAGAACACAAAACATCAGATTATTAAAACATAAAACACCAACAGGGAAGTAAATGTTTGGCCCCCTTTAGACACCCTCTAGAGTGTCACTCCACCAAGCCTGGTAGGTCATATCCTTCATTCCTTAGGTCGGAGTCCGGGATTGGGCCGTATCTCACCATCTGTTTGGAAACCACCTTCTCCATCTCCTTTTCTAACCAACCCTCAGACACAGGAAATAAGACAACATCCACAAAGAACAAGTATACCCATAGAAGCTATAACTTCACCCAGAATAGTTACAAAAAATAGTTTTCCATTTACCAAATATGTTATCAAACCAACCGTTTATGGAGCTATCAATACCAGAGTTCTCAACCAGTTCGTTCGCCAGCGTGGTGATGGTCACTCAAGCGCTTTGGTCACGGGCCTGTCCGGTGCTATATTGTTGGAGATGAAAGTACAGCACATATATCCAAACAGAACACAAACCCCGTCCCGCTCAGCCACAAGCATATCTAAAGCTATTCTATTCTGCCATGTCATTAAGCTAGTTGCCGCTGTCTGCTCAGCTAATCCCTTTATTGCATCACGAGTGTGGTTTATAAATCTTTTGCTGGTTATATTAGATATAATTTATCCAATCTACATTTTTATTAATTGTTGACCACCAGAAAATACTTGATTCAAACCCAGCTGCGATCTGATTGTGGATCCCATCAATATATATCCTTTCATCAAAGGATCCCGGGAGGAGGTCCTACTTTCTATGTGACAACTCACCAGTCTCTGACACATTTGATTGTTTACATATGTAGGTGAGTTTTTTGTTTTTTTTTATTTTTATTTTTTTTATCATCTCGCGGGCCGGATTAAACCCGTTTGCGGGCCTGATCCGGCCCGCGGGCCGGACGTTTGACACCCCTGATGTAGAGGGTTTATGTCAATGTTCATATCAGACATGTTGGAGTTATCAGGCTAGTTAAGACAAACATTCTGACCACCACTTGGACTAAGTTATATAAAGACTGTGTGTGTGTGTGTGTGTGTGTGTGTGTGTGTGTGTGTGTGTGTGTGTCCAGTGTGTGTGTGTGTCCAGTGTGTGTGTGTGTTTGTGTGTGTGTGTGTGGGTGTGTGTCCAGTGTGTGTGTGTGTTTGTGTGTGTGTCCTTTGTGTGTGTGTCCGGTGTGTGTGTCTGTGTGTGTCCAGTGTGTGTGTGTGTGTGTTTATCCAGTGTGTGTGTGTGTGTGTGTGTGTCCAGTGTGAGTGTGTGCACGTGTATCAGTACACACACTGGACACACACACACACTGGACACACATACACATTGGACACACACACACACACAAAGGACACACACACACACAAAGGACGCACACACACACAAAGGACGCACACACACACACACACTGGACAAACACACACACTGGACACACACACACTCACACTGGACACACACACACACACACACACACTAGACACACACACACACTGGACAAACACACACACACTAGACAAACACACATACACTGGACACACACACACACACTGGACAAACACACACACACACACTGGACACACACACACACACACACTGGACACACACGCACACACACACACTGGACACACACACACACACACACACACACACACACACACACACACTGGACACACTCCGGACACACACACAAATACAAACACACACTGGACACACACACAAACACACACACACTGGACACATACACACAAAGGACACACACACACACACACAAACAAACACACACTGGACACACACACAAACACACACACTCTGGACACACACTGGACACACACAAACACACATACTTACTCACACTGGACACACACACACACACACACACACACACACACACACACACACACACACACACACACACACACACACACTCACACACACTGGACACACACACACAAACACTGAACACACACACACACACACACACACACACACACACACACACACACTCACACACACTGGACAAACACACACACACTAGACACACACACATACACTAGACACACACACACACACTAGACATACACACACAATGGACACACACACACAATGGACACACACACACACACACACACACACACTGGAAACACACACACACACACACACACACACACACACTGGACACACACACACACTGGACAAACACACACACACACACACACACACACACACACACACACACACACACACACTGGACACACACACACACACACACTGGACACACACACACACACACTTGACTTACACACACACACACTGGACACACACAAACACACACAATGGACACACACTGGACACACACACTGTGTCCAGTGTGTGTGTATACAGTTTGTGTGTCCAGTGTGTGTGTGTGTGTGTGTGTGTGTGTGTGTGTGTGTGTGTGTGTGTGTGTGTGTGTGTGTGTGTGTGTGTGTGTGTGTGTGTGTGTGTGTGTGAGTTCAGTTGTATCCCTCAATGACTGTCTGTTCTTCTGCTTACCGCTACAGTGTGGAACATGGTGGAGAGAACACAATGAAACCTGGACTTAGAAAATGTGAGTGTTGACTGCTGTGAAGAATATGACTAAGAATAAGTCTTAATTCAAGTGAAGTCAAAGTCAAAGACCACCATCATTACTTACTTGGTCATATTAAATATCAGCTGTAGTTCTACAGAAGCACAAATCAGGGACACCAAAGTTTACAAAGAGTTGCTTTGACAATGTGTGTGTCTGTGTGTGTGTGTGTTCAGGATGTGTGTGTGTGTGTGTGTGTGTGTGTGTATGTGTGTGTGGCGTGTTTGTGTTACTTTAGAAATGTGTGTGTGTGTCCAGTGTGTTTGTGTGTGTGTTCAGGATTTGTGTGTTTGTCTGTGTGTTCAGTGTGTGTGTGTGTTTGTGTGTGTGTGTGTGTGTGTGTGTGTGTGTGTGTGTGTGTGTGTGTGTGTGTGTGTGTGTGTGTGTGTGTGTGTGTAATTAATGGGAATAAGTGTGTTTTATATTACCATACAGTATAACATATGATCATTCAACAAGTCTCAAGTTACCTTAACTTCTCCTTTTGATACCTAGAAACATCTACATTAAATGAATTAGTGAAAAGTGAGTTAACATTCTAATGTGAATGATGATGATTTCTAATATTGTGTCTGGTTTCATCCATCAGATGTCTGTGATCTCACACTGGACCTAAACACAGTACACAGACGCCTCTCTCTGTCTGAGGAGAACAGAAAGGTGACATGGAGGAGAGAGAAGCAGCCGTATCCTGATCACCCAGAGAGATTTGAGGACAGGAGACAGGTGCTGTGTAGAGAGGGTCTGACTGGGCGCTGTTACTGGGAGGTAGAGTGGAGTGGGAGAGGGGCTGGTGTAGGAGTGACATATAAAGGAATCAGCAGGAGAGGAAGGCTTGAGGACTGTTGGCTTGGATGGAATGACAAGTCCTGGAGTCTGAACTGCTCTGACAACAGTTACTCTGCCAGGCACAATAATAAGTCCACTACCATAGACATCCCCTCCTCCGGCTCCCACAGAGTAGGAGTGTATCTGGACTGGCCAGCCGGCACTCTGTCCTTCTACAGAGTCTCCTCTGACACACTGACCCACCTGAACACATTCCACTCCACATTCACTGAGCCCCTCTATCCAGGGTTTAATGTTTGGTTTGACGCCTCAGTGTCCCTGTAAATAATAACCATGGTAACACTGACACACACACACACACACACACACACACTGGACACACACACACACACACACTGGACACACAAACACTGAACACACACACACACACACTGGACACCCACACAGGACACACACACACACTAACACTGGACACACACACACACTGGACACACACACACTGGACACACACACAATGGACACACACACACTGGACACACACACAATGGACACACACACACTGGACACACTCACACTGGACACACACACTGGACACACACAAACACACATACACACACACACACACACACACTAGACACACACACACACACTGTACACACAGACACACTGAACACACACACACTGGACACACACACTGGACACACACAAACACACATACACACACACACTGGACAAACACACACACACACACACACACACATACACTGGACACACACACACACACACACACAAACACACTGGACACACACACACAAACACACTGGGGACACACACACACACACACACACTAAACACCCACAAACACACACACACTGGACACACACACAAACACACTGAACACACACACACACACACACACACTGGACACACACACACACACACACACACTGGACACACACACACTGAACACACACACACACACACACACACACACTGAACACACATACACACACTAGACACACACACACACTGAACACACACACACACACACTGGACACACACACACACACACTGGACACACACACACACACACACACACACACACACACTGGACACACACACACACACACACACACTAGACACACACACACACTGAACTCACACACACTGAACACACATACACACACTAGACACACACACACACACTGAACACACACACACACACTGGACACACACACACACACACACACACACACACACTGGACACACACACACACACACACACTGGACACACACACACACACACACACACTGGACACACACACACACACACACACTGGACACACACAAACACACACACACACTGGACACACACACATATGCCGGACACACACACACACTCACACTGGACCCACACACATACATACTGGACACACACACACTGGACACACACAAACACACACACACACACACTGGACACACACACATACGCTGGACACACACACACTGGACACACACACACCTGACACACACTCACACAGGACACACACACACACAGGACTCACACACACTGGACACACACACTCACACACACACTGGACACACACAAACACACACACACACTGGACACACACACATATGCCGAACACACACACACACTCACACTGGACCCACACACATACATACTGGACACACACACACTGGACACACACAAACACACACACACACACACTGGACACACACACATACGCTGGACACACACACACTGGACACACACACACCTGACACACACTCACACAGGACACACACACACACAGGACTCACACACACTGGACACACACACTCACACACACTGGACACACACACAGACACTGGACACACACACACACACACACACACACTGGACACACACACTCACACACACTGGACACACACACAGACACTGGACACACACACATACACACTTACACACACACTCACACACACTGGACACACACACACAGACACTGGACACACACACATACACGCTTACACACACACACACACACACACACACACACACTGGACACACACACTCACACACACTGGACACACACACAGACACTGGACACACACACACTGGACACACACACACACACACACTCACACTGGACACACACACACATACACACAGGACACACACACCTGACACACACACACACACAGGACACACACACTGGACACACACACACACACTGGACACACACACACACACTGGACACACACACATACACACCTGACACACACACACACTGGACACACACACACACACACACTGGACACACACACACACTGGACACACACACACACACACTGGACACACACACACTGGACAAACACACACTGGACACACACACACACTGAACACACACACACACTGAACACACACACACACACACACACACACACACACTAATCACAGTGGACACTGGACACACACACGCTGAACACACACACACACACACACACACACTGGACACACACTGACTAAACATACACGCTGGATACACACACACACTGAACACACACGCTGAACACACACACACACACACACACACACACACACACACACTGAACACACACACACACACACACACACACACACACTGGACACACACACACACTGGACACACACACACACACACACACACACACACACTGGACAGACACACACTGGACACACACACTCACACACTGAACACACACATACACTGACACTGAACACACACATACTGGACACACACACATTGAACACACACACACACACACACTGGACAGACACACACTGGACACACACACTCACACACTGAACACACACATACACTGACACTGAACACACACATACTGGACACACACACATTGAACACACACACACACACACAGGACACACACACACACACTGGACAAACACACACTGGACACACACACACTGGACACATTTCCATGTGTTGGATTTTGATGAAAGGAAATCCCATATAGCCTACTGGACAGGACTTTGCTATGGCATCTTCTGTTTGGGTGTCTCAGGTCAGGTCTGAGCCATGATCAGAATGTGTCTCTGTGTCTATTTCCAGCCCTGCCATTTCTACCTGTCCTGATCTAGTGTTTCACCCCTGACCTCCTCACACCGTCTCACTGTCCATGTCTGCTTTTAGCTCCCACCTCTACTTCACTGTGTTATAATGGACCTTATGCTTGTTATGTCACCTCTGTAACCAGTTATCAAACATACTGACCTTTCTGACCCTATCCCATGGCCCTACTTTCTACAACTGAACATTTAAATTCCTCTATGAGTTTTGTTTCGTGTCCATTTACTTATCTATGTATTTGTTGAATATTGGGGTTGTGCTGCAGAGCATCATGGGGGTTTGTATGTATTGAGATGAACACGTTCCAGATAAATGGTTGAACTGATTCCAGTCTCCTGTCTCATCATTATTGAATTGTTATACAGACGTGGTTATAAAACCCACCAGACATAACAAAAGATTGGTGATGAGTAAGTCTGAATCTACAGGAACTATTCTGTCTGGAAGAAGTGGGTTTTTACAACTGTTTAAAACTGTTATTTTCTGTGGTCCAGTCTAGGCTTATGTTATCACAGTGTATTGCTAGCAGAGGCAAGTGCATAGTCGAGCTAGCTAAGAAAGAGAGTTAACCAGTTGTGTAAAGTACTTAAGTAAAAATACTTTAAAGTACTACTTAAGTAGTTTTTTGGGGGTGTCTGTACTTGACTTTACTATTCATATTTTTGACTACTTTTACTTTCACTTCACTACATTCGTAAAGAAAATAATGTACTTTTTACTCCATACATTTTCCCTGACACCCAAAAGTACTCGTTACATTTTGAATGCTTAGCAGGACAGAAAATGGTCCAATTCACACCCTTATCAAGAGAACATCCCTACTGCCTCTGATCTGGGGGACTCACTAAACACAAATGCTTTGTTTGTAAATTGTCTGAGTGTTGGAGTGTGCCTCTGGCTGAACGTACATTTTAAAAACAAGAAAATCGTCTGGTTTGCTTTATGTAAGGAATTTGAAATGATTTATACTTGTACTTTTACTTTTGATACTTTAGTATATTTTAGCAATTACATTTACTTTTGATACTTAAGTATATTTAAAACCAAATACTTTTAGACTTTTACTCAAGTAGTATTTTACTGGGTGACTTTCACTTTTAGTTGAGTCATTTTCTATTAAGGTATCTTTACTTTTACTCAAGTATGACAATTGGGTACTTTTTCCACCACTGGAGTTAACATCGTCATGGACGGCAGAAAAGGACTCGAGACGGACATCGGAGCGGGAAAACAACGTGATTAAAGGAAAGGACATTTATTCAACTGTTTCAGACAAACCTTTTATTTAAAACTGCTAAATTAGCGAACTTAGGAGGAAACGTCAGTGAGTGAAGTGAATGAAGATCACGTGACTGAGGAAAATATTGCTTTGGTTGAGGACAATATTGAAGTGAGTGACAATCAGGAGTTTATTGAGAAACAAAAAATTATAGGAATTGTTGGAAACATTGGACAGTTTGATGAAAGTATTGAACAGTGGAGCTCATATACAGAACGGTTTGAATATTTTGTTCTTGTAAATGACATGGATGAGGACAACATTGTGCCTCCATGTTTTAGTGTAATGGGGCCAAAGACATTTAATTTACTAGGTAGCCTTCTACAGCCAGACAGAACAGGTAATAAGACGTATTGGGATATTGTGGAGATACTTAAAGGACATTTTTCACCAGAACCACTAGTTATTGGTGAAAGGTTCAGGTTCCACAGGAGACATCAGGAAGAGGGAGAATCAGTAACAATGTTTGCTGCTGCATTCAAGAAACTACCAGAACACTGTGAGTTTAATGCTGTTGTAAATTACATCATTAGAGACAGACTAGTATGTGGGCTACGGAGTGAAGCTACACAAAAGAGACTGTTGACTGAAAGTCATCTGACCTTGGCAAAGGACATTGAAATCAGTGTGTCCATGGAACTAGCTGCTAAAGAGGCTCACCAGTTGAGTTCATCAGGAACTTAGTGGGTTCATCTAACAATCCTAATCACCAGCTGATACATTTTAATCTCATACACAGGGTAAACCTTCCACCTAGTAAACATAATTTAATAAAGTTGTGTATTGTTCCCCAGTGGGAGCTGTGGTTCTTGGGGAAGAGGGAGAACAGGACCTGCTGTCTTGACATTGTGTATTTTTCCCCAGTGGGAGCTGTGGTGCTTGGGGAAGAGGGAGAACAGGACCTGCTGTCTTGGCGGCCTGCTTGGTGACTGTAGCTTCTTTCTCTGCGTTCATGTGGTTCTCACCAAGCTCACATGCCAGATCCATGATGAAATGTCTCCTGCTGACTGTCTTGTCAAGGCATTGCTTGTACAACACGTGTTGATAGCAGTCATGTCGAGCACATTGTAGAACACCTCAACAGGCCAGCGGAGAGTACCCCCTTTTACAGAGTACAGTCAACAGGCCAGAGGAGAGTACCCCCTTTTACAGAGTACAGTCAACAGGCCAGAGGAGAGTACCCCCTTTTACAGAGTACAGTCAACAGGCCAGAGGAGAGTACCCCCTTTTACAGAGTACAGTCTGGACTTCTGGTCTAGCATCCACACCAAGCTTTAACATAAAATAAAATAGAATATAATAGGTTATAATTATATAGAATGATAATACTAATAGTAATAATATGAATGTAATATAATAAAAGGGGATCCTATTTGGTGTTTGGTAGATGGGAAGGCTATCTGTATATGGTAGAGATACTGTATATACCTTTGTGTGATTGTAGTCTGTCACCGTCTCCGGTTTCTTCTTCTGGTCACTGCCGGTGGCAACAGTGGGGTGCATGGTGCTGAGGAAGCTAACACTTATTTATTTTACATCTGTACACAGTGAGTGTTGCTTTACCACTCTCCATCACACCGTGAGTGTTGCTTTACCACTCTCCATCACACTGTGAGTGTTGCTTTACCACTCTCCATCACACCGTGAGTGTTGCTTTACCACTCTCCATCACACCGTGAGTGTTGCTTTACCACCCTCCATCACACCGTGAGTGTTGCTTTACCACCGTCCATCACACCGTGAGTGTTGCTTTACCACACTCCATCACACCGTGAGTGTTGCTTTACCACTCTCCATCACACCGTGAGTGTTGCTTTACCACTCTCCATCACACCGTGAGTGTTGCTTTACCACTCTCCATCACACCGTGAGTGTTGCTTTACCACTCTCCATCACACCTTGAGTGTTGCTTTACCACCCTCCATCACACCGTGAGTGTTGCTTTACCACTCTTCATCACACCGTGAGTGTTGCTTTACCACTCTCCATCACACCTTGAGTGTTGCTTTACCACCCTCCATCACACCGTGAGTGTTGCTTTACCACTCTTCATCACACCGTGAGTGTTGCTTTACCACTCTCCATCACACCGTGAGTGTTGCTTTACCACTCTCTATCACACAGTGAGTGTTGCTTTACCACTCTCCATCACACTGTGAGTGTTGCTTTACCACTCTCCATCACACCGTGAGTGTTGCTTTACCACTCTCCATCACACCGTGAGTGTTGCTTTACCACTCGCCATCACACCGTGAGTGTTGCTTTACCACTCTTCATCACACCGTGAGTGTTGCTTTACCACCCTCCATCACACCGTGAGTGTTGCTTTACCACTCTCCATCACACCGTGAGTGTTGCTTTACCACTCTCCATCACACCGTGAGTGTTGCTTTACCACCAGCTTCTGCCTTTGTTTGTTCACTGTTCTGAGCAGGATAGTCTTCTTTACTTTCTGTTTCAGCTCAGCCATCTCCCCACCCTGATAATAAAGTATTTTATTGGTATCTTCCACTAGATTTTATGGTCATTTAAATGGGGTTGAACATTCATCCCATCAGATTGTGTAAAGGATTTTATGAGTTCAGAAAAATACTGACTTGGAAGCATCTCTCTGACCTCACCCTGCTGAAACACACCCAAGTAAAGACCACATAGCTACAGTTAAATGCTTTTCTGTTTTTACCCACTTTTACAGCCAATGAATGGACTGGTATCAATATGAATCAGTGGAATAAACAGACTAGTTAACCATGAATAATGTTTACATATCTTGCACTACTCATCTCATATGTATATACTGCATTCTATTCTATAATATTCTACTGTATCTTAGTCAATGCCGCTCTGTCATTGCTTGTCCATATATGTATATATTCTTAAATTCCATTCCTTACTTAGATTTGTGTGTATTGGGTATATGTTGTGAAATTGTTAGATATTACTTGTTAGATATTACTGCACTGTCGGAGCAAGAAGCACAAGCATTTCGCTACACCCGCTATAACATCTGCTAAACACGTGTATGTGACAAATAACATTTGATTTCATTTGATGAGGACTGTTATTTATTTAATCAATTGTAGAATTCTGTAACGTAACAAAATGTGGAAAAGGTCAAGGGGTCAGAATCCTTTCTGAATGCCCTGTATCTTCCTCTTTCTACCTGGTTTCCTTTTCCTCTGTCAACCACCAGCCTCTCATCTCCAAGACAAATGAATGAGGTGAGAAAAGGAAGACGTGGATGTACTGAGGCGGCAGGTATTTAAGGGGGTCAGCCGCAGCACTAGCCGGGACTCCGGACTAATCACTCATTCTTACTCTGAATGTATCCTGCAGCGCGCAAGGATACCATATTTGAGTGATCTAATGTAGTGCCACATAACTACCTTCATTAGCAGCCAAGCATCGATCAACATGTCACCAGAATAAGACCCTCGATATTTATTGGAAAGGAGCATCAATCTCATCACCTTGCACGTTCACCATCATTTATTTCACCTGTAATCCGGCGGTAGGATTAACTCGGCAAGGGGGCATCAGAAATTACTAAGGGGGCACAACTATTTTCGCTTGCTGATAACACAGGATGGATTATAATCGATAGTACAATTACACACAATGTATTTGCAGCCACGCACGGCTGTCTTGCCGCAAGAATACAGGCTACTGCACCGCTTTACAAACGTGGACAATTCATAACCGGCTCCAGAAATTGCAAGATATGACAACGCTACACAGCTACATGCAAAATACCCATCAATCCAATGCAAAACAGTTGCTAATTACCGTAATTGGTATCTTCCACTAGATGGCAGTAAACACCTGCTGTAACTAGACTACGACTATGTGTTCGGTTTCATACATGCAGTTTCCCAGAGGAGGAGTGCTGATCTAGGATCAGGTCCCCCCTCTCCATCTAATCTGTTTCATTATGATCTAAAAGGCTAAACTGATCCCAGATCAGTACTCCTACTCTTTGTGAATACTGTCACAGGTGACTCCTCAAGACATTTAAATATTTCCCCTTAAACCACTCAAATGTTGTTTTAGCAGTATGCTTAGGGTCATTGTCCTGCTGGAAGGTGAACCTCCATCCCAGTCTCAAATCTCTGGAGGACTGAAACAGGTTTCCCTCAAGAATTTCCCTGTATTTAGCGCCATCCATCATTCCTTCAATTCTGACCAGTTTCCCAGTCCCTGCCGACGAAAAACATCCCCACAGCATGATGCTGCTGCCACCATGCTTCACTGTGGGGATGGTGTTCTCGGGGTGATGAGAGGTGTTGGGTTTGCCCCAGACATAGCGTTTTCCTTGATGGCCAAAAAGCTGCATTTTAGTCTCATCTGACCAGAGTACCTTCTTCCATATGTTTTGGGAGTCTCCCACGTGGCTTTTGGCGAACACCAAACGTGTTTGCTAATTTTTTTCTTTAAGCAATGGCTATTTTCTGGCCACTCTTCCGTAAAGCCCAGCTCTGTGGAGTGTACGGCTTAAAGTGGTCCTACGGACAGATACTCCAATCTCCGCTGTGGAGCTTTGCAGCTCCTTCAGGGTTATCTTTGGTCTCTTTGTTGCCTCTCTGATTAATGCCCTCCTTGCCTGGTCCGTGAGTTTCAGTGGGCGGCCCTCTCTTGGCAGGTTTGTTGTGGTGCCATATTCTTTCAATTTTTTAATAATGGATTTAATGGTGCTCCGTGGGATGTTCAAAGTTTCAGATTTTTTTTATAACCCAACCCTGATCTGTACTTCTCCACAACTTTGTCCCTGACCTGTTTGGAGAGCTCCTTGGTCTTCATGGTGCCGCTTGCTTGGTGGTGCCCCTTGCTTAGTGGTGTTGCAGACTCTGGGGCCTTTCAGCTCAGGTGTATACAGTACATCTGGAAACCATCATAGGCCTCCCTGTCTCTGTTGTTATTACCCTTTGCCCCCAGGTCACTACATCCTGTCCATCAATATTTAATCAACAAAGGTATAAATTCTCAGTCATCTATCTTATGCGATATCAAACCTCTCAAACCTCTATAAACTTAGTCTGAGTAAAAGATAAACAGATAATTAACTACTATATATTCATGCTAATAATCTATGTAGTCAAAACCCTATTTTTATATATAAGGAAAAATCCCACAGACATCCCCCCTTTTAAAATAACCCCTTTTTATATACTTCATTTTCAAATATACCCATTTCTTATTCATGCTACCAAGAAAACATACATCAACGAAATTGTGACGATCATGACATCATCATCCCCACAAATACAAAGATCCATGACCCTTTGTAAGTTACATGGATATTATAATCTGAACACGTGAATATAAAAATAACAAAAACATCCGTCTACTTCATCCACGCTCTGTCAGAGGAACCCCAAGTTTCTCCCTGGTCACAAGGGGCTCTATCTGATCCGATGAGATAGTCATCTGTCCACATCTTCTTCCTGTAACCCTTAATTCCATGGAATACAATTCCACCTTAACGTTCCTTGTCCTCAATCAACATTATCAATGGACTCTAAACTGGAACAAGATGACATAGCAGAATAATTAGTCCTTTCCCTCCTTGGATTACCATTAACTGATACATCTCTAGCTGTAATATCAGGCATGTTAATAATATGGCGTACAGATCTTAAAATCAATCCCAGAGAAATTGGAAACAACACCCCATAACTATGGCTGTAATGATTACTATGGCCATTAGAGGACCTAGAATACTTGCCATCCATGTTCCTATGGAATTACCCACTAAAACAACCTTTAAAAAACCTCAACAGCATTCAAATAACCATATCCTCCTAATCTTAATATAATAGCCTCCAATTCTAGGTCATTATCAATTACACATTCTAATGATTAACATCTCAGACCCAATTGCTTAACAACCCATGATTGTTAAAATATACAATATTTACATTTACATTTACGTCATTTAGCAGACGCTCTTATCCAGAGCAACTTACAAATTGGTGCATTCACCCTATAACCAGTGGGATAACCACTTCACAATTATTATTATTTTTAATTTTTTTTAGGTGTGGGGGGGGGGGGGGGGTAGAAGGATTACTTTATCCTATCCCAGGTATTCCTTAAAGAGGTGGGGTTTCAAATGTCTCCGGAAGGTGGTGAGTGACTCCGCTGTCCTGGCGTCGTGAGGGAGCTTGTTCCACCATTGGGGTGCCAGAGCAGCGAACAGTTTTGACTGGGCTGAGCGGGAACTATGCTTCCGCAGAGGAAGGGGAGCCAGCAGGCCAGAGGTGGATGAACGCAATGCCCTCGTTTGGGTGTAGGGACTGATCAGAGCCTGAAGGTACCCAGGTGCCGTTCCCCTCACAGCTCCATAGGCAAGCACCATGGTCTTGTAACAGATGCGAGCTTCAACTGGAAGCTAGTGGAGTGTGCGGAGGAGCGGGGTGACGTGAGAGAACTTGGGAAGGTTGAACACCAGACGGGCTGCGGCATTCTGGATGAGTTGTAGGGGTTTAATGGCACAGGCAGAGAGCCCAGCCAACAGCGAGTTGCAGTAATCCAGACGGGAGATGACAGGTGCCTGGATTAGGACCTGTGCCGCTTCCTGTGTAAGGCAGGGTCGTACTCTCCGAATGTTGTAGAGCATGAACCTGCAGGATCGGGTCACCGCCTTGATGTTAGCGGAGAACGACAGGGTATTGTCCAGGGTCACGACAAGGCTCTTCGCACTCTGGGAGGAGGACACAACGGAGTTGTCAACCGTGATGGCGAGATCATGGAACGGGCAGTCCTTCCCCGGGAGGAAGAGCAGCTCCGTCTTGCCAAGGTTCAGCTTGAGGTGGTGATCCGTCAACCATACTGATATGTCTGCCAGACATGCAGAGATGCGATTCGCCACCTGGTTATCAGAAGGGGGAAAGCAGAAGATTAGTTGTGTATCGTCAGCGTAGCAATGATAGGAGAGGCCATGTGAGGATATGACAGAGCCAAGTGACTTTGTGTATAGCGAGAATAGGAGAGGGCCTAGAACTGAGCCCTGGGGGACACCAGTGGTGAGAGCACGTGGTGCGGAGACAGCTTCTCGCCACGCCACTTGGTAGGAGCGACCGGTCAGGTAGGACGCAATCCAAGAGTGAGCCGTGCCGGAGATGCCCAGCTCAGAGAGGGTGGAGAGGAGGATCTGATGGTTCACAGTATCAAAGGCAGCAGACAGGTCTAGAAGGACAAGAGCAGAGGAGAGAGAGTTAGCTTTAGCAGTGCGGAGAGCATCCGTGACACAGAGAAGAGCAGTCTCAGTTGAATGACCAGTCCTGAAACCTGACTGGTTAGGATCAAGAAGGTCATTCTGAGAGAGGTAGCAAGAGAGTTGGCTAAAGACGGCACGCTCAATAGTTTTGGAAAGAAAATAAATAAGGGATACTGGTCTGTAGTTGTTGACATCAGAGGGATCGAGTGTTGGTTTTTTGAGAAGGGGTGCAACTCTCGCTCTCTTGAAGACGGAAGGGACATAGCCAGCGGTCAAGGATGAGTTGATCAGCGAGGTGAGGTAGGGGAGAAGGTCACTGGAGATGGTCTGGAGAAGAGAGGAGGGGATGGGGTCAAGCGGGCAGGTTGTTGGGCGGCCTGCAGTCACAAGTCGCAAGATTTTATCTGGAGAGAGAGGGGAGAAAGAAGTCAAAGCATAGGGTAGGACAGTGTGAGCAGGACCAGCAGTGTCATTAGACTTAAACGAGGATCGGATGTAGTCAACCTTCTTTTCAAAGTGGTTGACGAAGTCATCCACAGAGAGGGAGGGGGGGGGGGGGGGGGGGGGAGGATTCAGCAGGGAGGAGAATGTGGCAAAGAGCTTCCTAAGGTTAGAGGCAGATGCTTGGAATTTAGAGTGGTAGAAAGTGGCCTTAGCAGCAGAAACAGATGAAGAAAATGTAGAGAGGATGGAGTGAAAAGATGCCAGGTCGGCAGGGAGTTTAGTTCTCTTCCATTTCCGCTCAGCTGCCCGGAGCTCTGTTCTGTGAGCTCGCAATGAGTCATCAAACCACGGAGCTGGAGGGGAGGACCGAGCCGGCCGGGAGGATAGGGGACACAGAGAGTCAAAGGATGCAGAAAGGGAGGAGAGGAGGGTTGAGGAGGCATAATCATGAGATTGGAGGGAGAAGGATTGAGTAGAGGGAAGAGATGATAGGATGGAAGAGGAGAGAGTAGTGGGAGAGAGAGAGCGAAGGTTGCGGCGGCGCATTACCATCTGTGTAGGGGCAGAGTGAGTAGTGTAGGAGGAGAGCGAGAGAGAAAATGATACAAAGTAGTGGTCGGAGACATGGAGGGGAGTTGCAGTGAGATTAGTAGAAGAGCAGCATCTAGTAAAGATGAGGTCAAGCGTATTGCCTGCCTTGTGAGTAGGGGGGGGGGGGACGGTGAGAGGGTGAGGTCAAAAGAGGAGAGGAGTGGAAAGAAGGAGGCAGAGAGAAATGAGTCAAATGTAGACGTAGGGAGGTTGAAATCCCCCAAAACTGTGAGGGGTGAGCCATCCTCAGGAAAGGAACTTATCAAGGCGTCAAGCTCATTGATGAACTCTCCAAGGGAACATGGAGGGCGATAGATGTCAAGGATATTAAGCTTAAATGGGCTAGTGACTGTGACAGCATGGAATTCAAATGAGGAGATAGACAGATGGGTTAGGGGAAAAATTGAGAATGTCCACTTGGGAGAGATGAGGATTCCTGTGCCACCACCCCTCTGACCAGATGCTCTCGGGGTATGCGAGAACACATGGTCAGACGAGGAGAGAGCAGTAGGAGTAGCAGTGTTTTCAGTGGTAATCCATGTTTCCGTCAGCGCCAGGAAGTCGAGGGACTGGAGGGTAGCATAGGCTGGGATGAAGTCAGCCTTGTTGGCAGCAGAACGGCAGTTCCAGAGGCTGCCTGAGACCTGGAACTCCAGGTGTGTGGTGCGTGCAGGGACCACCAGGTTAGAGAGGCAGCAGCCACGCGGTGTGAGGCGTTTGTGTAGCCTGTGCGGAGAGGAGAGAACAGGGATAGGCAGAGGCATAGTTGACAGGCTGTAGCAGATGGCTACAATAATGCAGAGGAGATCGGAATGAAATGAACTAAACATCTGGGAAAGGAGAGAGCAGGGCCTCCCTCACCAAAACTCCCAAATATAACTCTCCCAACTTCCACCTCAGAAACTATAATTGTTTCACTGAAACACCTGAATAAAACTCTCCCAACTTCCACTTTAGAAATTAGAATTGTTGTAAACTACAGCGGTTCAATGTTTCAAGGAATAGACTCAACTTACTTTATTCAGCTAGCTAACTATGACGCCATAGCTAACTAGCATGCTAGCATCCAATAACACACAGTTTAGCACCAATACTTGGTTACAACAAACTACCAATAGTGTGTTAACACA
The DNA here is from genome assembly GCF_964263955.1 of Coregonus lavaretus. Lineage (NCBI taxonomy): Eukaryota > Metazoa > Chordata > Actinopteri > Salmoniformes > Salmonidae > Coregonus > Coregonus lavaretus. Next base: position 128,321 of record NW_028161873.1, read on the forward strand.
CTAAACAGGTAATTCGTGTCCGTGTCTAGTTCCTTTCATAACGCAGCAATAATTAAACGTTGGCTAGCTAGCACAAAGATATTGTATTTAGCTGCTACAGTACTGCTAGCTGGTAGTGTTGGCTAGCTAGCAATGGCTGCTGTGTTGACTTTGTTTGAAAAACGGCGTCGCTGCGAACGAATGTAGCTGGCTAAAATTATGTTGTATTTAGTTGCTATAGTACTGCTAGCTGGTAGCGTTGGCTAGCTAGCAATGGCTGCGGTGATGACTTTGTTTGAAAAACGGCGTCGCTGCGAACGAATGTAGCTGGCTAAAAGGATATTGTATTTAGTTGCTACAGTACTGCTAGCTGGTAGCTGGTAGTGTTGGCTAGCTAGCTAGCAATGGCTGCGGTGTTGACTTTGTTTGAAAAACGGCGTCGCTGCGAACGCCACTAAATTGACTCAGCCAGTTCGCGTCTGTTCGCTCGGTCGTTCCAGCTATTGTTTACAAGTAGCTATCCAGGTTGCAACAAGCTTGCTAATTTTCAAGCACAGTAGCCACTTGCTACCTAACGTTAACGGTTCAGACAATGAGGTTAGAAAACAGCTGAATGGTAGGCAGTTATTGTATGTAATTATTGTAGGCAGCCAGCTGGCGTAATTAAAGGCACTCTCAGGCGTGAAACAACTATACCGTTGCTAATTGCTACTCGCCAGCTAGTCCAGGAGGTGAGTTAGCTAGCTAGCTAGCTTCGTGCTACACCCGGCACCGCCGAATACAATACTAACCTACAATAACTACATACAACAACTACCCACAACAACCCACGATGCCTACCTACAATACCTAACTACAATCTAAATACATAGTTTAAGCCTTACTCGACAAAGCCCAAGCTATGTATAAAGCCAAACTTACCCGACGCCAGCTGTCTGGGTGGCAGACAAGAAGACATTGGTCTTCTGCAATCAGTAGCTGTAATTAAGTACAGTAGCTACTAACTACCTAACGTTAATGCTTCAGATAATGAGGTTAGAAAAACAGCTGAATGGTAGGTAGGTAGCTGGCTTAATTACAGGTACTCTTAAGCGTAAAATAACATTGGAAACAACTATCCACAGTTGCTAAAAGTTACCAGTAGCTACCCGCTAGCTAGCTAGCTTTATTGGTCCAGGTAGTGGGTTAGCTAGCCTCGTGCTTCACCGGGCTCATCCGAATACAATACTTACCTACAATAATTACCTACAATAACCTACAATAACTACCTAAATAAACTACCTACAATACCTAACTACAATACCTACCTACAATCTAAATACATGGTTTAAGTTTTACTCAACACCATATAAGAAGCCAAGCTTACCTCCTGCTAGAGAAAACACAACCTCATCCCTCAGGAGACCATCCGCAACAGTCAACTCCTACTTTGTCCTCCTAATATACCTGATATAACATACACATTATAACACTCTATTATCGCTCCCTGTTACATCATCACATCCCTAGACTATTCCTGCTTTAATAATTCAACCAAATTCAGATCATATGAAAATATCATAACCCCATGATAGGAACCAATTAATTACTTTCCTATCAACATATATATTTACCACTCTAAACATCCATATCAATATCACCCCATAATTCAATTCTATATCATTACTAATATGTTAATACTTTAACCCAATTAATCAACATATTCATGATTTCATTCACAATCCTCACCTTAACTTCCATGTTTCAAACAGTATGAGTCAACAATGTCTATTCAATAAATCCTATAAATGTATCCTAAGACATGACCTTAATGTATCACTGTTTAAACCCATAATATCTATAGAAAACATTTCTATCCTTATACATACTAATAATTCACTTAAATCACTCATTAATCTTATAAATTATAACCAACCAAATGACTGAACTCAACCAAATTTAAAATGACAATTCTTATTCACTTTATCCTTTTCACTGAAAATGAAAACTCTCAACTTAATCACCCATTACAACTTTCAGAATGTATACTTATATTAACATACATTATAAACATTCATAATTCAATTATGACTTTCCTCATCCTGAAAATAAATACAGATCATTATCTCAATGCATTCTCAGTACTATCACTTTAGCAGTGTATATACCTACTATCATCTCCAGATCGTCAGTTTCCTCGTAGCCATCTGTAGCATCGGTTGACCTGATACCTGTTCAATCTCCCCTCTATCCATACCTCCGTTGGTGTAGACGGTGTGATGATGCATGAACCTTCTTCCTTCACTAGTTCTCTGATCATGCAGAGTCCTTCTCCATTTATCACCATCTCTCTGTGGAGTGTATCCTTCTATCAGCGTACCAATAGTCTCTGCTGCAAAAACACACAGACAAAACAAAACAGTGCCCCGCCGAAGCGATGCCACCTTCCTCCTTTGCGTTAGAAAAGTCCTACAATGGTACATATAGATCTAGGAATCTCTCTCTCTTACTTGCCCCTCCATCAAGGTAGCCATCAACCCCTATTACTAACCTTCCCACTTGGGTGTTGTCCATCAATTACTTCTTTAATCCTTTACCACCACATAGTCTCCAAGTCGCAGAAAATGTCCAGATTCTCCTGGTAGGTCTGGCAGAGAAGCCTTCACCTTTTCTAAAGAAAGTCTGCATAACATTGTTAGTTGAGACACAGCATGCTACTTCATCCTGTCTTCTTATCAGTCCTGATAAGCCTTTTATATTAGGAAGTACACATTCTCAGTTTGTTACCTGTATAAAAGACACCTGTCCACAGAAGCAATCAATCAATCAGATTCCAAACTCTCCACCATGGCCAAGACCAAAGAGCTCTCCAAGGATGTCAGGGACAAGATTGTAGACCTACACAAGGCTGGAATGGGCTACAAGACCATCGCCAAGCAGCTTGGTGAGAAGGTAACAACAGTTGGTGCGATTATTCGCAAATGGAAGAAACACAAAAGAACTGTCAATCACAAAATCAGCAGGGGATCAAATACTTTTTTCCCTCACTGTATGTGTGTATATATGTGTGTGTATATGTATGTCCATGTGTATTATCTCCCGAGTGGCGCAGTGGTCTACTAGAGATCCTGGTTCAAATCCAGGCTCTATCGTAGCCGGCCGCGACCGGGAGACCCATGGGGCGGTGCACAAATTGCCCAGCGTCGTCCAGGGTAGGGGAGGGAATGGCCGGCAGGGATGTAGCTCAGTTGGTAGAGCATGGCGTTTGCAACGCCAGGGTTGTGGGTTCGATTCCCACGGGGGGCCAGTATAGAGGAAAAAATTAACTAATGTATGCACTCACTCACTCTGGATAAGAGCGTCTGCTAAAAAATGTAAGTGTGTGTATATATATAAAAAACATGGGGGATTGGAAGTGAGGCAGACAATTACATTGATGGAAGATACAATCTATCTGCAATATTAAGCTGATCTACCACCCTTAAAAAAAACAGGTCTTAAAATGTCTGCAAAAACCAAATATTGAAACACTGTTAAATATTTAAAAAACCATTGTTATCCATTGAGTGAATTGTTATCCATTGAGAGATATAGAATAGTATACTAACGTGCTAGGTAATTATTTTCTACAACTGTGATGTAACTAAACATCCACAAGGTGGAGCCAGTGGTCCACTCTTGATTAGACACTTAGACACAAAACTCAAGTAGGATAAATACATATGTAGGTAGATATATATATATATATATATATATATAATATTATACTAACATTATAGATACACACACACACACACACACACACACACACACACACACACAATCAATTGACTAGTAATTTTTCTATAACTGTGATGTAACTGTACATCCAGTAGGTGGAGCCAGTGGTCCACTCTTGAGTAGAGACTTGGTTTGGCATGCATTTTCATGGGTTCTGAGACACCTTGAGACATGTCACATAAAATTGACATTTGTTTGGTATAAACAGTAGGATATATACATATGTAGGTAGAGTCCATTCTCGTTTAAAAAAATCAATAACACAACATCTCATTCATTATATACTATATCATTTTATACAATACATTATTACAAATATTCATTTATAATATACAACATAAATAATATATATATGCATAGTTATATATAAAAGCCTTCATAATATTGAAAATTCAACTCACCTTCAAAATGCTCCATGAGGAATAAATGTTTCAAGGAGTCTCTTTAAGATGTATGTCTTCAGGCCATCTGGTCCTCTGGGTCTTTTTTCTTGGTTGACTGAGACATCCCACGGACGCTCTTTTATGGGGTCAAATGGATCTGTTTAGGTCAGCAGTAAAACGGGATATCTTTAAGAATACAATTACCTTTTTTGTTTTTAATTGACTGAGACATCCACTGGACATTCCATACTCGGACGCTTCACGGACATTCCAGGACGCCCTACCCACCACGTGTACATTCAGTTCCCTTGTGTGTAAGGGACCCCCTAGATGAGCAAACTGTTGACCATTAAAATATGGATAGCTGAGAACTCTTTCTAAAAGGGTAAACAGGTTTACAAAACAGTTGTTTTAAAGAAACACCACACACGCTCACACACACACACGCTCACACACACAACCCAAAGAACCAGTGGCTCTTGTGTAGAGAGAGGGAGAGAGAGAGAGAAAGAGAGAGAGAGAGAGAGAGAGAGAGAGAGAGAGAGAGAGAGAGAGAGAGAGAGAGAGAGCGATGAGAGAGAGAGAGAGAGAGAGAGAGAGAGAGATAGCGAGAGAGAGAGAGAGAGAGAGAGAGAGAGAGAGAGAGAGAGAGAGAGAGAGAGAGAGAGAGAGAGAATGAGAGAGAGAGAGAGAGAGAGAGATAGGGGAGGGACGGAGAAAGAGAGAGAGAGAAAGTGAGAGAGAGCTGTAATTCATTGAAGGTAAATGCAATTTCCTTTCAAACCTTTTATTTTCTTCTAAATTGTTACTTCAGAAATGTAAGCATACATATACAAATTATTAAAGTTCACTATACAATATTGAATATTAAACTATGACACTAATGTTTACTACTAAACCTATGTATCATAAACGTTATTATTACACAAAACTACACCTTACTAAACAATACATGTATAATTATTATAATAACGTTTTTCTTAGAAAAAAAGCAGAATCAGCATTTTTCTCCTTTTCAGGGGCCTTTTGTAACCCAACACCCCCATCAGTCTCCAAATCCCCGTCTTCAAGCTGTGAGGGACTCAGACGTTGCCTCTTCCACGCAGGCTCTCCATGGCCTTCAAGGTTTCACATGTTTTCTTTTCCATGATAGATCAACCTTCTTGCCGATAAGCCCAAGTTTTGTCTTGAGGACAGAAGGGACCATCTTCGTAAATGTTCACGATGGTGGAAAAACTGTTGCACTTGAAAATACATACAAACTAACAGATTGGGTGGCATTTGCGCTGTCGAATTCAGAACAACCTAAAATTGTCACTTTGGAGTCTGGACTCTACGCTACTGAAGAGATTCGTATGACTTTCAAATCATCTGGCCCACAGACTTCCTCTTCCAGTGGGTACCCAGGCAGGGATGTTCCATTCAGGGCCTTTTAGATCTGACATAGAGCAAGTCTTATCTTAAGCCATTCCCTCATGAGAAACGCTGGAGAAAAACTCCTGCGGTTTTTGGCTGAAAAAGGTTGTTGAGACAGCTGTGTGTGAAAATTTTCACTGTTGAATCGCCCGGTTGGCCTCCACTCATATCAATCCCACCATTAAAACAATCAGGTGCATCACAAAGAATGGCATCGATGGTTTTGTCCTTGTGGCCCAGACATGAAGGACACAACACACCTAGAATTGGTCTAGGAGACGTGTTTTCTGGAGTTTTCTGTGGTTGATCTCTCTTGAGGTTTCTTGTCGCTCGTAGTGTTCACAGGACAAGTCTAACACTTACTTTTACTCAGGCAGACCTACCCAGAAATTACTTTTTCATTCTACAAGGGGTCACAAGCTCACTACACAGCAGCTCCATAGGTTCACTACAAAAAATTCCCAACTGTTCCAAATTTTTCAAACAGTTCAAACTTTAAGTTCAACTAGGTCAGTACACGACACATCAATCACCAGGCCATTACTTTTTATGTTGTAGAGGGTTCTTTGCACAGTGCTGTTATTCTCTTATTCTTAAACAAACTTTAAACTTTAGAAAATGACACAGACAACGGCTTCTGAGTATATTTAAAATATCTTTAGCTATGCAATTGCAGGCAGAAGTTAATACAGAGTCAACAGGATGTGTATAGCTCTTCATAAGTTCTGCAAATTGTCCAAAACAATCTCTGCTTTTCATCCAAGCACGCCCCTCCCTGGCAGATCAGGAGCCACCATGTTTTCTTCTTGTGGCTGTGTGGAAGCAACGAGAAATTGAAACAATCCAGGTCTACCTGTTCCTCCAGTTGATCTCTATCCCATGTCCTTGACTACACGCCCAGACCAGCTGCAGGGAGCTAGAGGGAACCATCCTTACCAAAAGCACAGCATTGGTAGTTAAGAAATGTCTCTACTATTGTTAATCATATTAATTGTTAACTATTAATATTGAACAAATCAGGTAAATATGTGCTCTTTCTCTCACAGCATAATAGATCATATATTCCCCATCAATGTGCTTTACTTCAAATAAACAGCTGCACTATCAAGTTACATAAGCACACCCTAAATAGTGAAGAGAACATCCGGACAGGATGTCCTTAAAAGGTCATAAACACAGGACACAGGAAAACTCACCAATCACTTTTTGACAGCAACCGTCTACTATATTCTCTCTCACAGGAGTCTGTGAAACAAGACAGTTGGAGATTGAAACATTGTATGTGTATTCCCCTCCCCCAACTGCTCTGTTCTCTCAGACAAACAAACCAGACTGCAGTTTCCCACGCAAGAATTGACTTCAAATCCTAAATTACTTGAGTGTCCCAGGTTTTCATTACAACCATTTCTAGTGCATATTGTATATGGTTTCAATATCAGATTTGATAAATAACAGATTATAACATGAAAAGCTCAGTGTTGATTTTAAATATAAACATTAACAGTCCACAAAAATGGTGTGGCCGTCTTGAAGCTCCTCCTCCTGTCCCCCATCAGAGTTCTTGGGTCCATGTTCATCACTGGCTGCACCGGTGGCTCCTCCCGGGATTGGCTGACATCACTCTCAGTCTCTCCAATGGTCTTCCTGCTGTCTCTCTCTGCTCTCTCTTGCTCTCTCCACACCTGAACCCTCTGGCTCTGTCTGACTTTCTGCCTTGTCTTTTCTTTGGAAGAAACATTATGTCCTTTTTTCTCTTCATGTTGGTGACAACTATAGAGCAAAAGCAATGGGGACCAAGCTTATTCATTCATTTACTGAAAATAACTGACTCGCTAGGTAGCTAGCTTTCATGTCTAACCTTTTAACGTTACAATGCGTTTACTGAGTGTGGTTTAAGTAAAAGCACTCAGCAACATGCGTTTTTGATCAAATATTATATCCTTTTTCATATTGCCATACATTTTCGATGCCTGACTGTTAGAATTAGCTACAAAACTAAACCAAAAACAATGCAAACGAATACATAGCCCAGGATTCAAGCCCATTCCTTCATTAATTCACAAAGAAAGTAACAAACGGAGAGGTTAACATTAGCTGATCTAACGTTACACTTCTGTAATGCATTTAATAGTTAACTATGTTACAAATACAACATATTCAACATGTTGCTCACCTCTTTTTATTTCCTTCTTCTTGCTTGAACGATATTATTCGCGCCAAATTTCTTTCAACTTCTGAATAGAAATTTTTTTGCAGATCCATGTGGTACGATACTGTTGTGTTCCGCCTAGAGGAGTCCCACTAGAAAATGTGTCGGGTTACTTTAGTGTTCCGCTTTGCCACTGTCTAATAACGGATGTAAAAAAAATCAATAAAATAAAACATGATCGCAAAAATTAATTCTGTGATAATATTTCAGACTCCGCATTTAGAGGGGCCACAAGGGGGTCCAAGCTTGTTGTCACAGGGGCACTGCCCCCCCCCCCCCCCCCCCCCCCCCCCCCCCCGCCCCAGAACCGCTAGTGTCTCACAGCCCTTCTTCGGCCTCGGTGGATGCTAGCTCAGAAGAAGCACCAGCATGGTTCAGAATGGTGATGGACAAGGGTATAACTAAAATCCATGAGACACTTTCTGAACGCCTCAGCAAAATTGATGTGCTGGTCGATAAACTCCACGAAGACCAGAAAGTCACAAAGGGAACGAGTGACAAAGTTACAAAAAGACCATGCTGACCAACAGGCTGCCATCCTGGACGTCCGCCTGGAAGTGGATCAAAAGCACTAGGAGTTGGAAGACGCCATCTCTAAACTCGAGAAATTAGATTCTTACGAACATTTCCAAAGTGCTTGAATTTGAGATTTCAAGGTTTCCCGGAGGCCGTGGAGGGGCGAGATGCCATCTCCTTTCTACAGGAATGGAGTCCCAAAATTCTGGATCTACCCCCTTCCGGGCACCCACTGGAAATGGAGAGGGCCCATCGCACCCTACAGAGGTGGCTGCCTGGCCAGGTTGCACCCAGGGCATTTGTCATTACATTTCTACGGTACCAGGACACTGTCCGCATCCTCTCTGCTGCCCGAGCAAAGGAGAGCTCAAGTACGGAGATGCCAGAATCAGGATCTTTCCGGATCTTTCTCCCATACTACACAAGAGGAGGATGGCTTTCTCCCCACTGAAGAGGATCCTGCGGCAGGCTGGCTCGGCATACGGCCTGCTGCTACCCGACGACTTTGTGGACGTAAACCAAGAATGGTGAGCGCACATTTGACTCTGTGAAGACGGCTGAAACATACATGAGGAAAGAACTCCCTGACTTGTTCACGTCTACTACATCAGGAGGAACTGTCTTTTGAACTTGGATACAGTGGATAGTGAACTGTTAGAACATGAGGATACAACCAAATGACTCATAGGATCGGCTGGCTGGCTGGCTAGATGGCTAGCGCCATAATGACAGGCCAGGTAAAGTTGGATCATAGCTAATGTTGACTGGCTGGCTGGCTAGATGGCTAGCACCATAATGACAGGCCAGGT